>NW_011888872.1:8001011-8043614 GCF_000151845.1 Pteropus vampyrus | reverse complement strand
TCTAGAAAGTATGTTTTAAGGTTTCTTGCCAAAGTTTGTGTAGATTTCAAAATATTGTTTTAAAAATCAAATGAACATGAAGAATTTGGACAATATAGGGTAATGCTAAGGCTGTGTTATATACCTGGAACTATTATCAAAGTGTATTATCATTACTTTTTTTAAAAAGGTAATATAATAAAAGAGTAAGACTGTATATATGATTTCTTTGATCCTGCTGAAAGAATACAGAAATATTTTAAGGAAAATATTTCTTCCTTAATTGCACTTATGTGTTGAGTCTATGAGGTCAAAGAAAAAATTAATACTGTTAATTTCCTTTACTGAGAAAAAAGATACTGCAACATTCTTCTTCCCTGTAGTATTAGAATAAATTATTTCCAAGAAAAATATAAGCTTAGAAAATCTTTGCCCCACTTTAACAGCAAAAAGCAGGTTCACATTAGTAAATGTGTTTACCTATGGACATTCTAACCACTAGAAATGTCCATAGGTAAACACATTTACTAATGAAAGAATTATTCCACAAAGAAAGAATTATTCCACAAATTTCTTGTTGTCTTTAAAATTTAAGGAAAAGTCTTCATTTCATTTGCAGCATATTGAATTGTTTCCTTTTTAAAATATCTGAACCAAAAAGACAATTTCATTCTAAGTCAAATATTTGGAAGGTTAGGCAATACAATATGAATTTTCCATATAAAGTGTATTTACTCTTTCATTTTAGTTATAAAATGCAAATCTGATGAAAATATTACTTTTACTACTTTTTACATACATGCTGTATGGTGAATCTCCTGGGAACTGAGCAGCAAGTTCTAATCTTTAAAAATCTGAATCAATAAACAAGTAAGAAAAATTAAATTAAATATATATCCAAACTTCTATTTTATTTTTAAAATAAAAAAAGTTTTACATTACAGGCTAAGAACAAAATAGTTTGTTCATAGCTACAACTAGTTCTATATTTTTGAAGAGTTCATACATGTAGAAGTTTGGGTTGATATCTAATACTTAATTAGGCTCATATGAATGCAAGCCCATGTTGAAGAGTGAGCCAGGAAATTTAATAATATATCCTTTATCTGTTGATTTACTGATCCATAAAACCAAATTACCACAAATATAAGCTTTTAAGGAAGCCTTATAATTCCCTGTCTTATCTTTTCCTGAAATAGTCATTCACTGCTTAAGAAAACATGCTGAAAGACAGAGAAATTTCTTTTGTGGACTCTTTTAAAGCATATTAAAGTGTTAACTCCATCAATCAAAGCAGCTCTTTTTATACTTTTAAGAATAGAATAATATTAATATGATACAACTAATTATTTTTTGACATTTTTATAAACTGCTTTCTGATTACTGGAAAGCATGCATTTTTTCTCCCCAAAACAAGTTCCAAGCTGAAGATTTAATTTTCAAAATAATCTCATCAAGTTATAGTTCATTATAAGTTGTTTTAAAATTCGTGGCAATACAATGATATTGTAACCACTTCAATCCATAAACTCCGTCCTAAACATCAAAACAAGCACGTGTGTCACTCTTTGACACATGCACGCACGTATACCCATTTAGTACTTGCTTTCATGAACAAATTCAAACTTTGATATTTTTCTCAACAAAAATTATTTTCTTCTACAGTTGACCCTTGAACACAGGTTTGGACTGTGCAGGTCCATCTATTTGTGAATTCTTTTCATTAAATATTGTAAATGTATTTTTTATTTCTTATAATTTTCTTAATAGCATTTTCCCTTTAGCTTAATTTATTGTAGGAATACAAAATGCAATATATATGAAATACAAATTAAATGATAATTGACTGTTTATGTTACTAAGGTCGACAGGTTATTATTAGTTTAGTTTTGGGGAGTCAAAAGTAATACATGGATTGTGACTGATAGAGGGTCAGCACCCCTAACTCCCACAGTTCTTCATTGGGTTAAGTGTAATATTTTACTCCACTAGAAAGATATTTATCTATTAATAATAAGTATTAAATAAATTCTAAACTTCTCTATCTTTCCCTCTCTTAATTTTATGTTTGTCCATATTGAAAGAGAAAAGAAGCATTTTCTAACTGCACTGTCCACTATCTTAGCCACCAGACACATATTACTAATTATATTTCAATTAAAATTAAATTAAATTAAAAATTTAGTTCCTAAATTGTATTAACCAAATTCCACATTTTCAATAGCCACATGTGGCCACTGGCTACCAGACTGGACATCACAGATAATGAAAATTTCCATCATTGTAGAAAGTCCTATTCGGAAGGTTAAGAATTTTAAATTACCACTTCTTTGGCAATATCTTTTAATATAAAGCTGTTCATATAATGTAAATGTTCCTTGTTACTTTTATTCACAAAAGGAAAAAAATAAAATTCACAATGATACTTTTAAAAGAAAACCTGTTTAGATATGGTTATTGCATTTGTGCACTGTAGAGAACTGTGTAATATTTCCATTTTAATATCAAAATAAAAACAAAAATTGGGAATAACCCTAATAAAAAAATTTCTGTCTTCATGCTAAAATGTCTTTAAATAATTCAAACTGTGGACAATTTTTACTATTTTCATCATACATTCTTCCTTTAAACCTCACAGATAATGAGAAAATATTAAACATGTTTTGATTTTTAAGTAAATTAAACAAGCATTATAAAATCTTCTTACTCTTAATTTCTTTCCAATTTTCTCAATATTCTCCATTATGTTATTTAATTGTCATAGATTTTATCTGTGACAAATTTTTTTTACATAAAATAGTTCAATAACATTAGTTTTCAAATTAGTAAAAAGTACCCCCATCCTACAATCTCATACAATAAGTGCTCTTACAGTATAATAAGTCAAAGACTTCCTTTCTATAATATAGGCCTCTTACAGAGTAATACACTATAGAGAAATAAACCAAATGGGCAAATAAAAGGATCAAAATTTCTGTAACACTAAAATACACCAGAGACAAGGAAGTATAAAAGGATAAAAGGAACAGCTCAAATGTGTATAGTTAATTCTACAAAAGTCCAAGATCCTGTTAAAAGGCTATTACATGATAACAAATGCACCACTGTGTAGGGAAATAAAAAATATGAGCAGAGAAGTGAAAAATAGTCCTGAGTATGAAAGCATTGTGAAACAGTAACAGCAAAAAAAAAAAAAAAAAAAAGTAGATGAAATGATGGACTAAAGTTTCACATAACGAATGAATAAGATGTACAATAACAATTTAGTGTAGACCTGCTAAGTCTACTTTCAGTATGTTAAGAATGTAGGCCTGCTCCTAAAATTAAACATTATTCATTTATTATACAAAAGTGCCCTTTTTCATGATTGGTGACATCCAATCTTCACTTTTACACAGTAATGGAAGTGAGGCAATTTAAGAATGGAAACAAAAATTATCTATATTTATAGTCTCAATATATTAATGAAGAACATTTAATCTAGATATCCCAATGAGCTGTTATCTGGTAAGTAAATTAAGTACCAAAAAGTACAGATGATTCCCAAAGGGTACTTATGGTCCTCTGACACTTTAGTCCAGCCCCCAGTGTTAAAATGGTTTGAAAGAGATTATATGACATGACCAGATATTTCTCTTTCTCCAAAAAAGGAATCATATGTTGTAAAACCAAAATCAGCATCCTGACTCAGTACCTGTTGTGGACTCTCTGTGTCTGCCCCACCCTACCACCCCCGCCATCCAAATTCACATGTTGAAACACTACTTCTCAATATGATGGCCTTAGGAGGTGGGGGCTTTGAGAAGTAATTAGGATTATATGATGTAACGGGAGTGGAGCCCTCGTGAATGAAATCGGTATCCCTACAAGAGTCATGAGAGAGTTTTCTTTCTCTCTCTGGTCTCCATCATGTGAAGACATGAGAAGCTGGCAGTCTTCAACTTGGAAAGGAGCTCTCACTGGACTTGGGCCATGCTAGCTTCAGTCTTCCAGCTTCTAGACTGTGCAGAATACATTTCTCATTTTTATAAGCCACCCAGTCTATAGTACTTTGTTGAAGCAGTCTTAACTAGGACAGTACTATTTCAGATCTTGTATTACTAGGTGAAACTCACCTGTACATAAAATAAACATGCCATAAAAAACTTAATCAATTTTTGATACTATTATAATAATGAGAAAACAACTGCAATATGTACAGTATGTGGAATGGCTCATACCTCCTAACAAATGCAGCTTGTGGCAGTACCGGTAGCTTAGAAAATGTGTACCTTATAGTTATCTGAAGTAAATATGTTTAAAATGTGCTATGTTACAAGTATTAAGCAACCCATGGAGAAAACAGGATGGAAAAATGTGTAGAAAAGTCACTATTTTTTGAAATAGCGAATGGGCAGCTTCATCTTTTTTTTTTTTTTTTTTTAATTAATATGCTTCTCTTGGAGTAGTATGGGACCTATTCTGTATGGAGTTTGCGACAATAGACTTGATAATTTTAAATGGACCTATTAAATGAAGTAATTAAATCGATCACTTTAAAGTTTGTAAATATGTATGAAAATATTCGAAGAGTAAAAATGAGTTGAATGAGCTGTCAGGATCAACAAATACACTGAATCTCTTAGAAACCAGAAATCCGTGGAGAATCTAGGCATTTCCTGACAATATGCAACACTTTAAATGTTTCATCTCATTCTCCCTGAAGAAGGAATTGGAAGGGAGCTTAGAAGGACACTAACTCTAGGCTCAGCCACCACAAATCAGTTTTAGGAATCAAGATACTTTTTAAACATTTCCTTAATTTTTTCATTTGCTAAATGTTTAACTTCTTCACAGAGAGGCTGTAGCTCATAGCAGTGAAAGACCATAAAAGCACTTATTTAATAATGACAGATAGTAAAGCATTTTATGTATAGATTGTATCTGTTTAATGATGCTAGCCATGACATTATTATAATTAATGTTTCCCTATACAAATTGTAAGTTGCTTAAGAGCAGTCAGGGCCCTTTTATATTCCTCTTTGTTCAGCTTCTAGCATGGTGTATTCATATAGGAGTTGCTTAATAAATGTGTTTTAATGAGTAATTAATTTCCTATCTTAACTTTCTGGATAGCTTCTATAAACCTAAAATATGGGATGAATATGAGTAAATTTGTTTTCATAGGCAGAATTTACTTGCCACAATAAACTGCCTTTAATTATTACATTCTCACATCGGAAGTGGGGAACTTTAACAACTGAAAACATTTCTATTTGCACAAAGTTAATCAAAGGATTTTAGTATTAGTTTCAATTGAAATATCATTCTGAGGCAGATTCATTAATTAGGCATTTTCAAACTGTTTCCTCAGTGGATTGTTGTTTCTTAAGGAGATCTAACAATGATGATGATGATGATGATGATGATGATGAAGAAGAAGAAGAAGAAGAAGAAGAAGAAGAAGATAGTGATGCAGCAGAATATAATTGTCACTTAAATTCACAAAGCCTTTTGTGTAATATATTTATCATAATGATGTAGCCAAGATTACTTTGAAAAAGAGTAACTAGTAAAATCCAATGAAGTGCAAATAATATCAATTTTCTTTACCACTTTATATATGGTTGTTAGCACTTTGCCTGGAACTTATAAATACTCAATAAATATGAGAAAATAAATGAAAATTAAATGACTAAAGTAGTAATCAGGTCTTCTGACCCAAAGTTCTATGTTCTTTCCTCTATATTATGGAGATTTCACAAATTTCCAATTAATCACATGTATCCTAAAGGTTTATCAGTATATCTGTAGAAAGCAAAATATTATAAGTTAAAGAAAAAAACAGAATGCAGGCAATCCCAGTATAATAATAGCTTCTTATAGAACTTATTTTTAAAAAATCTATCTCTGCAATATTAACATTGTTTCCTAACTATAATCTAATATTCAATAGAAATATATCAATAGAAACAAGTATTTTTAGTAAATTAAATTATTTTAATGAAATAAGAACCACATTTATTTTTCATAACTTTAATGTTTTAGGATTTATTAATTATAATGAGGTGTCACGTTCATATATTTGTATTGGATGGTATGTGACTCTTTAGCACAATTAGACTAGTGACATTTTAAGATGACCTCAAGTAACTTTTAGTTTTCCTGCCAATTTTACTCTGATAAACTTTAAAAATCAGAAAAGTATTTAAAAATTACATTCTCTGAATTTTGGTCCAAAGAATCTCGAGTTTCACTCAAATTGCTCATCATGGTACCTGATGTGTAATTACTAAATTAAAATATTCCATCCAATTAAAATAATTCAAAGAAAATACATCAGTTATATATGTGATAAATATATAAATAAACTTTTCTTTAATCACTTCTATACTACCTTTAGGGATGCTAATCTAGTAAATATGATAAACACTTTCTGGTTCCAATCATGTGGGCTGACTAGAATAATTTTTCATACTGTAGTTAACTCAGACAGCAGAGATAACTGAATTATCCACTGTATAGAATCATGTTGTAGTCGATTAAATTTTTACGTGAATTTCCTTTGAAGGCATTACTATACAAGGCCTAGCTTTAAATACAGCATCCTGGGAAATGTAATTATTTCCTATTTATGGCTCCTGAAATTCTGACCAAATTTATCTTTTTAAAAATAATAAAGTGAAATTTAGTTTATAAATTTAGTTTTAGAATTGTAAAACTGAAATGAATACTATATTGTGTAAAAGATTAGTCAAATCAAAGGCCCACCTTCGTAATGCATGATAAAACCTTGGTGAAATGGCCTCTGGATCACAACTTTGAATACAATTCCAAAAGGAATGGTATCAATAACAAGCAAAGTTGTTAAAAAACAGACTTCAGCTAACAAATCCAAACAAAGCTGCATACTCCTTAATTTAAGGGTAATAATCCAAAATTGGCTAAAAAATTTTTTTCATGTGAATTTCAAGTACGGAACTGAAATTCTAATTTTCTTGCAAACAAATTCCAGTATTGAGAGGTTTGAAAAACTGATAAAAAATATTGAATTAACTAATGCCCCTCTCTAACCCTGCAAAAAAAAGAGAGCATCTGAAACGACATTTCTGACTTTGCAAGCAAAACATTTAAAATTTGTCTGTGTCAAATAAAGATGGAGTTTACATATGACCTTATTTTCACATTACATGTGAAAAAATGAGGCCCAGGAGGGTTAGGCTAACACAGAAGTGTCATTAACAACCAGACATACTAAAAACATTTCTATGCTGCTTTCTAGACCAGTGACATACAATGGAACCTGTAAAACGGATGTTTTATAAAACCTCGGAATGGATTATAACCCTAACCAAGGCTAACCTCCATGTAACTTTTCCCATCAAGAATAATGTCCTAGGAAATATCCCACAAGCCTTGTAAAGATCTAAATGAAAAGCAATCAACTCAATAAAAATTCCTGTCTGTGAGGACTTCTATGAAGCTCTGGGAAAATAAAAGAAGACTCACAATCTCGTCCAGATAAGTCTTCAACAAAAAGATAAAGAAAATACAATGTGATATAACTTTCAAAAAATAATATATGCTGCAAAGACACTGAAAATATGTTAGAAGATAGTAAAGAAAAGGAAATTATTTCCTGTAGGTATTCTCTCTATTTCTTCCAAGGAATTCCTTAAAGACAATAACTTAAGAAGAAAATTTATTTGTGGACAATCTTGGCATTTGATTTTTGATAAATGATGGAAGACATTGGGGAGGAGAAATTAAGAACTACCTTGTAACTCTAATAAAATCAAAATTGGCTTTAACACTCAAAATATGCAGAGCTTGGTAGTATTTGTTTAGATAGAATTAAAAAAAACCCCATATTTGTAGATCTTATTTTAGAATTTATTCTTCACATGGCTGTAACAGTAAGCAGGACAATCTAGTTCTATACAACCAGGGATGTGTATGTATTTTGCCAATTGTTATATACAACTAAAAGCAGATGTTGAAAAAATAATTGGGAAGAACAGATTCATTTTAGGCACTGTTTACAGAAATGGCTGAGGCAACAAGTTATGGTGGAAGGAACTCATAGCTGGGTCCAGAGATTAAGAATTCCATTGGGCTTCATCATAAACTACAATGCGACAATGGGTAGATCATTTCACATCATGGGCCTCATTTTCCTCATATTTTAAATGGAAATAATGAAATATACTTTATAGGATTATTATAAGAATTAATAAGTCATATAAAATATATATCATGTAATTGATATACAAGACACTCAATTACTTCCTTATTTTCCTTTAATCAATCTGTATGAGCACATAGGAAAAAATGTTTAAATTAAACCCAACTTTAATTCTAACATATTTAACAGCAACCTTTTTTTTTTTTTTTATCCAATACTTCTATCTTGCAAAAGGAAATTGTGTACAGAGTAACAGCAAGAATTTGAATACCGACTGATTTCCAAAATGGTGCAGTATAATTAGGAAATTCATGAGTCAAATTCCTGTTTATGTTTGCAATGTAAAGGCTAATCATTTGTTTGTTTTCTATAAGGAGGATTTGATTAAAGCCTCTAGAGGCAATAATTAGATAACCCTGTGCTTGAAGGACTCAGGCTCAGCTAGCACTGCAGTGTACTAAAACCCATAATTAATGCATAGGGATGTGTGTAAATTAACAAATGAATGTTATTTACACTAACAACAGTGCACTATAAACAGCATTCTAACATCTACATACAGCCTCTAGTTCAAATGATGATCTGGATGAGGAGCTGGTCAATTTTTCTATACAGGACCAGATAGTGAATATTTTAGGATTTGCAGGCCATATGGTCTCTGTTGCAACCACTTAGTTCTGTCATTGTAGTGTGAAAGCAGTCACAAACAATATGTAAACAAATGTGCATGACTGTGTTCAAATAAAACTTTATTTAAAAGAAAACAAAACTGATTGGGTCATTTTTAGCTCAGTAGTCTACATGATTATAGATCACAGTATGTATGCCTAACCTGAGCCATAGTTTGCTGATCCCTGACCTAGATCCCTATTCTCAGGTAGTACAATGTACAGAATTATCTTAGAAAATCATTATTTATACATCAGGTAAAGACAAGGGAGTATACACCCGATGTGAAAACTTGACAAATTTCTGAACATTTCTAAATTATTCTGTCTCCGAACATAAATTAGAAAAACCATGAAAAACCGAATTTATAAGTCTGTTATAAAATTCAAGTGACTCAATATTTGAAAACACTTTGAAAAATAATGACATAGACTTACTTGTGAAGTATTGTTATTGTTGCTATTATTATTATTAATTGCTGCTCTTTTCAGCTCTATGTTTTAAGACCCCTGAAAGTCTTAAAACATAGATCTACTTCGGGATAACCTCAGAGAATGCAAACTGCATAAAACTCACTCAGAGCTGATCTAGTAATTCTAAAATTTGAGAAAGAGCAAATAGGCATAGGAGCCAATGGAACCACCATCTTAAGGAAGCACTTCATAAAGTCAGCCCCAAGGTACATTAGTCATGAGTGGTGTTTTTCAAGAAGTCCTTGATGAATACATTAGAAAGCAGGGCATATGACATTATAATCATGAGTGTATTATTTCACTATGAACATTATTACTAAAAAGATATTTTCAAGGAGTTCTTGACAAATAAGTTTGGAATACTTACACCCCTCTTTCAGAGATTCACAGTGCATAATTACAAATTAAAGATGCTGAGATGTCCTGCAATAAATAAACTTTGTGTCTTTGTCCAACCCAGTAATTCCCAAACTTTTCTGTAGAAATTATTCTGTGGGTGAAGCCTCAGTTCCCCAGAATACACATTGAGAAAAGCTGTTGAGGGGAAGCAGAGTTTGCTACTCCAAAGTATGCCTTTTGGGGGGATACTGACTATTTTAAGCTGATTAATTTTAGGAACAAAAGACACAAGGAGAATCTTTGACCTTGCCTGTAACTGCCTAAAAATATTTAGGTAGAGAACCTTCTCTGGGAAGAGAGCTATCAACATGGATAACTATAATTTAATTTGAACTAGGTGTGATAGGGAGGGATCAGAAAGGCCCATTTAATCAAAGTCCTCTCTGTGTCTCACTGTTAAACATTTATTTACCAAATATTTACTTCTCTATCTCTTTGTGAATTGCCTGCCTCCCTCTGAAGTTCAAACCACAATCTATCTTTTCTCCTTAGTTTAAGATGTCATATAAATCTCAACTGCCTGGTTTGTCTCTGCGTCCTAAATTCTTATGGAACCCCCATATGTACATATGGAATTAAATTTGGCTATTTTCTCCTGTTTCTCTTCTCATGCCATTCTATTTCTTAGGCCAGCCAGAGAATTAAGAGGGGAAACAAGGGGTTGTTTTCCCCTTGTCCACACTGCCATATAGATTATTTTAGACTATTCCGGACTCTCGCCCTGGGTATGGGGAAACTGCCCCACTATCCCCACATTTGACAGTAGAAGAGCAGGGACTTGCATTGCATCAGTGCATTTTTATATTGAGATTTTTACTTATAAATAATTATGTGGAAACTAACCAAATTTGTATGATGATTTAAGCAGGATTCGAATTACATTTACCTCGATATACTTTAAAAAGGGAGATGAAAAATAAATTTCAACATCAAATGTCTCTGATTTGATTTTTGAAAAATAACAAGTCATATCTACCAGAAATAATATCAGGTAATAAAGACTTAAAAAACTTTGTGCTGAAGTCACTGAAAACCATTAAAATCCAAATTATGCTTGCTTTTGCTGAATGTTAAACTGTCCAGCAGGAAAGAAGGTTGAAAAAGAATTGTACAGTTCATCATTTTCCTATATATGGCTTCCTACTTACAGGATTTCTTCTGGCAGCTTTTGAACATACTATTTAATTTTTAAAAAGCAGTCCTGTTCTGCTGGCGAACCCTTACTGGACAGTGATTATCTGTGTGATGGTTGATCTTTAATTTTCCAATGCTTTTTTTCCTTTGCAACCGAAATTCTTCCAAAATAAAGTCACCCATTTTTTGTCTAACATCAATTTGAATAACAGACATTGGAGCCGACTTTTGGAATTAAATATATAAATCAACAAAGTAACTTATAGCTAGAGAAAATAAGCAATATATCCTATTTCTAGCATCTAGCACACAACTTGACATATAGTAGGCATTCAATAAATATTTGGTGAATGGGTAAATAAAGAGACGAATCAAAGACACCTGTCAACTTCTTTAGTTGAATAATTTAGGAATAGTTTCTAAAACTAAAAAATTCAATAATTCAAAAGAACTGAAACAAGCAAAATGATAATCTCTTGTTACAGTTACTCATTTCAACATCATAACCACCGTTTGCCTACTGTTTGCTCCATACTTTATGCTAGACAAGATAACAAACCTGTCCATGATACATAGATACTGGGCAGAATAAATTTTATCATAGTGCTTAGATTATATTGTGGAGTCTATATTAGTACTTTTGAAGAATTAAAAACCGTCAATACAAATTCGAAGTCATAAAATTTCCTTAGAGCGTGATAGAACAATCCTCCATCAAATGCTTAGGAATAAGTATACATTCAAAAAAAGCTATGAAGTTTCCCCCTCATTTCTAGTGAAATCTACACTTATAATATTTACTTTACAGTGTACTTCCTAAATTTTTTCATGTTAGTGAAAAGAAAAAAACAACCTTGTTTTTACATCACTATCAATTTGATACGTTTGTGTAATCTGAAAAGTATTCGTTTTACTTAGACAGATAACATGGTTCCCATCATATATATTCCTTTGCCATTTATAAAACATCTACTTATCTCAAAGTAAGTTAAAAATCCATGTAACCGTGGCAAATTATCAATTTTATTTTAAAATATATTATTGCAAAACACACTTCCCAGAATATGCTAATGCATGTGGCTCAGATACCACATTTTTCTTCAGTGAAAAATAAAAGTCTTTTGTCTCTAAGTGTACTTTAAAAGATTTCCTGAGGTAATTTTTGTTTTCTTTTACCCTTTCATGCATGTACAACTTAAATTTTAATATTGACATTTTTTAAAAAATCATCATATGACTATTATCTATAATGGAAGAATTAGAAAACACTTCCATGGCAATTTAAAGATATCCACAATTTCACAATATATCAGATATTATTCATAAATATTTATATGCACTAATTATTGCTAATACCTAGATACCTCTTACAAGTGAAATGGCCAGATGATAAACCATTAGAAACACACTACAACTAAATTGTGCAAAGAACACAATTACAATCAAAAGTATTAAAAAATATAATAAGTGCTCTTTCTTCAACTGCAGGGATAAAATCTCATAGATGACTAATGATTTTGTATAACTGTATTAAATGTAATGCCAGGAAATAAAATAGTGAAAATCAAAATTACAAATATTGATGGGCAAGTTAACAATTTCCAAATTGTGTTTTGCTTCTTTGAGGTTCATGGACTTAATGAAACCCATCTTGCTGGTTCAGAAATCAATCACATTAAGAATAATTCTGATGGCCGAGGGAGCACCTGATACATATTGTCCCCCAGGCTTCTAAGGTAATAGTAAGAATTAGCGATTCTTTTTGAACCTAAGAGCAGCCACACGAAAGACAACTCTCTTTTTCAGGCAGTCACTAATTGAGCCAAATACTTGCTTTCTGTGCTTCACAGTCAAGACACCAAACTAAATTAGAGAAGATTTGGAGCTCTATTTTTGTAAGAACTAGTAAATAAGTTACAATTAGGGACAATGAAGAAGACACACTTTCACCTGAAGAGTTCCCAGAACAGAGTTTATTGAATAGTTGTTTCTATGAATTCATAATGGCTTATCCACTGATTTTGAATCTGCTGTTGGGGTACACAAAGAAAACCTGATGCAAATGCTGACAACCAGGCAGCAGAAAAAGAAAGCTAGATCTGTTCTATACACCCAAGGTAGTAAACACACTTAATTGATCCAGCATTTGTTAATAACCAGAATTGCGCCTGGGACTGTGCTAGCACAAATTAAAGGAATCTGAAAACACTTTACTATTATCGCTCTTAAAAATTTATTATTAAAATTATATGAATATGTTCTATTATATATCTTGATTTCCAAAATAGCATATGGGGTCAAAAGAAAAGGGAAAAATTCACCATTCAAACACACAATACTGAATTGAAATAGGGATTTAGTTAAACAGACAAGATGAAAGTGTGTTTGGTTTTAAATGTGTCTAATTTAGTCACTTACCTTTCATTTCAATTCTGATGTTTCCAAGGGTCAGAAAATGACATCAAGAAATAGACTTTGCTGAATAGTTTACACATACTCATACTGAAACATATCTTTTAAAAAAAGTCATTAATATAGTTCTGCATAAAAAAAAAAATCAAACTGGGAAACATAAAGTATATAAAAGGCCACAGTTCTGATTTGATAATTCCATTTTGTCTCTAGAATGAAAAAGTCATTCTTACTCTCCTTTCTGGTGTAATCCAGACATCCTGCCATGTTTTCCAAGGGGAACATGTTTCTGAGCACGTTTCTGGGCATGATACATGGTGTGGTTTCATTCCTACTCGGGCCTTCATTCTCCTAAGAGCTTCTCATTGTTTCTGCAAGGAAAGAACCCTCTGACATCTTGGAAAAACTGGAGCTTGAAATAAAACCTTCCCAGGAGAGCTTTTACTTGCACAGCACTAACGTTTGCTAACCTTGCATTTCTCAGGTCAGATATTCCTATAGATGAGTGGTTCCAGAGCCATAGACAGTCTTTTCTCGATATCATTTATGTATATCTGATCTATTTCTCTTCAAAGTGTATATGTAACAAGAAAGAGTCTGGGAAAACGACCATTCAGTTGAAGTTTGCACCGTGCTCTGTGTATCTTGCTACCTTATGCAAAGGTATTAATTCAAACAAGCATGTGCATGCAAGTGCTAGTTCCTTAAGTGTTCAGCAGAATGACAATATTGGAAACAACTCCTGGCCTAATGTTTAGAGCAATATAGAAATGCTCCCAGCACTTTTCCACTCATAGTTTCTTTTCCCAAGGTGGTAGAAGAAAGTGGCTGGATTTATCCTTGTCTGGAATCTAAAAATCTTTTTAAAAATATCAAGATATTAGCTTCATAAACACTTCAAATAGGAGAAATATGTAGAAAGGAAAAGGAAAATGGATGGGCTTTAAGACAGTAACAAAAATTAAAAGATAAATGTTAATAAACATGAAAAATTATATACCTTGTTATCACATTAGATTCTCAGAAAATATACATGACAATTCAGGCTGGCTGTCATTGGGAATATGAATTTGAATTAACTTCTGAGTTAACTTCTCTTTAAAAATAAAAGTAAGCAGATGACAGGCAAACAATAACAATAAATTGAAGACCACATTCTTCACCTTTGTTGCTGTGGACATTAATTTTTTGTAGGATGCTAAATTTCACTCCTGGCATCTTGCCACTAAATGCCAGTAGCAACCTTCCCAACTTCTCCCCCCACAAATCACCCCTAATTGAAAAACTTTAGATCTACAGTAAGCTACAAGGTAATCCTTTTCGGTAACAATAAGCACTAACATCAACCGCATGCTTTTGCTTATGCTAACAATTTTATACAGAGGATATCTTGTTTAATAATCACAAATACAATAAACTTTAGTTTTAATTATCATTTCCATTTTATAGAAGAAACATCTGAGCTTCCAAGATATTACATGGCCTGACAATTCTGGTCTATAATAGATGGTTAGTAAAATTATACAATGACTTTGGAAAGTCAACATAATTGAACATTTCTTTCAGAGTTACATGGTGGAGGTCTGAAATTTAACTAGGATACTTTAGTGCTGGTCTAAGTAAAAAATATGAAGTAAAGCTTGAAGTCCCTATATTTCAGTACTAGTTCACTGAGAGGTAATTTATCAGATTTTATTAAATAGCTTAATGACAGCAGTTTGAGATAAGGATTGAGAAAGGCTAGGCTCAAAGCCCAGGATATTTCCAGAGATGTGCACCTTGAGGACAACATGAGGACTAAAAGGGATGGAATGAAAGATGGACAGAAGGCAACCAGGATGATGGTGGATTTGATTGAAGAGAGAAATTGGTACCTAAAATGAAGGTGAGAGAGTAATAAATCAAATTTTTATAGCTCTTTGTCTCTAGCAATGTCTCAAAGAGGGTAGTACTATTCCATAGGCATAAATTTTGTGATTGCGTATGCATATGGAGATTCCACAAAGATGCAGGGGCGGGGAGGGTTGGGAGCTGTGTTGACATTTGGTGGGTGGGGGTCCAGGTACTAGATGTCCTACAATGCAAAGGATAGTTAGTATGCTCCATGCAGCTTTGAAATGCTCCACCAGATATCCATCTGGATGAATAACCTGTTTATAATTATCTGAACCTAGAACTAATTTTAAGAAAATGATCATCAAGTATTTTTTTCATACTTTCATAGTTCACTGTTTGTTTTGTTTATTTTGTGAAATAAAAAGTGCCACCATTATGCAAACCTGGATAAGTATAAACCTTATTGGTTTGGAAATCTACTAAGAGTTGCTCACAATTTCAAAAAAAAAAAAGTCACTGACTGCAACTCCTTTCATAGTATGAGTCACCGATATGACACGACTCCACTAGTGGCAAATGAAGCTTCATATTCATGGAGCTTCTACATTTAGGTATAAGCAGCTGATCATCTTTTATGACTCCTGTTATTCACATGCCTGAATATTTGCACACTGAAATACAAAGAAGTTTATAAAAATAGTTTTCCTCATATTTCTTCTTTATATTAACAATATGGAATTATATTGCGTTTTAAAATTATGTGCTATAGAACCTATACAATCTATCTTATCTTACTAGATAATCTCATTTATGAATTTCATTTTAGGATAGTAAAACAGGGCCTATATTAATGTTTTATAAACAGAATGTATTGAAACTGAGACCCCGACAAAAATTTTTTTAACACATACAAATATTACAACAAAATAAACCTAATGGACACTCATTGGTTGTAACAATGGATCACGTAATTTATTGAAAAGAGATCCAACAACGTAAAACTCTTTAACATGAGCTGTTTTAGTAATTAGAAAGCAGAATGAAGAATGTTTTTGTCTCCCATGCCTATCCCACCACTTTTTAAAATTAAGAACATGCTACATGCCAGAATAGTTGTAGGAGTTAGAAATATAGAGGTGACCAAGTCATAAATGATCGATGCTATCATGGGCTTCATATTTTAGAAGTGAGAGATGGAAATTAAATTAAAAACTTAACCTATCTTAGTTTAAACTATTAAAAATTTTAACTATTAAAACTATTAAAAAGTTTTAAAAACATAAAGCATAGTGACTCTGATGAGTGTGCAGAAACATATTTCAAAGTAATTGTGAAATAATAGATCAGCATCAGGCCAGGCTGTCCAATCAAATTACTTCTTCGAAGCATTTCCTGTTTTTTTTCCTACTTTGAATCATTTTTTATCTTTCCTTATTTGTGCTAGATCACAGAGAGCTTCACCTCCACCCTTCCAATTGACATATTCTGCCATTTTTATTACTATTTTGTAGTGGGATAGTTTCCTCCTATCAAACAGCAAAGTAAGCTGCTAGGAGAGAACCATCACCTGAGCTCCATCAGGTGTCCAGTAAAGTGATCTATATATGGTCAGAAGATGATCTTTAAATACTAATGACTATGGAGGAGAAAATACTGAGAGATGAACACTTGCCTGTCAAGAACAGGGCAGGCAAATGAGATATTTTATAGACAGACTTTAACTTTTGTTTAATAATTCATTTCCACTTTCTGATGGAAGGTAGAATAGGGTAGGCATGGACCCATAGTGGACACCAGATCCACTGAACAGAGTTCAAATCCTGATTCAGCCATTTATTATTATAATCTTAAGCAAATTTCTAAATGTCTTTGAGTCTTAGTTTCCTAATAAGAGAGCACTGAAATCCTTATGGGGTTGTTACAACATAATGCTTCAGAAGCATGTAGCAAATTGCTAGGGGTATAATAAGTGGTCAAGTGTAACTCATTTCTACTTTGTTGGTTTAGGAGCTTTGCTTACAGGTTAGAAGCAAAATGTCTAAGTATTTTATATTATTGGGTCATACCAATTACACCATATATCACATGGACTCTAAAAAATGAAATAGAGAAAAAAAAAACTTTGCTATAATAAGACAAGTAAATCTTATGTCTGTATTCAACCAACAAATTTGAGTCACGCCAAGTGTCATTACCTGGGGTATTGTGTGTAGGTTGAAAATAAAATGTATATTTTTCGAAGATAAGAAGCCCCATGTTGAAAACAAAATATACACATTAATTGATTAAAAACAACTTTTTATAGCTAGATCAATGCTTTGTATGCATTCCATTTAGAAACCCCTCAGCGCATATTCCCTTACATACAGGTACACAAAAGCAAATTTTTTAAAATGGTACCCAGAGGCCTAAAATATTTATTCATTCATTTTAATGAAATTTGTCATTTCTTCGTCCTCTTGAGGAGAAATGATATGTATCCTATGTAAAAATTCTGTACCATCAAATCTCACTCTTTATGCTCATTATATCATGTTTATTTCATGATATATTTTCTTTTTCCAAATGGAAGTCAAAAAACACAGCACAATACTACTGTTCAATTCCAATTTAGCATCATTATTTTAGAGCTACTCAGTGAGTTCGTTTGAGGAATGGGGTTATATGAATCACCTTGTGGAGACTTCCAATTCCCAAGCCACCTACATGTTGCTGTCAACACACAATTTATACTGCAGAGCTTGCAAAGGAAACTTTGATTGATTCTAATGCTACCCACAAAGAGTGTGTGTGATGTAGGGCTGATTCAGCCACTTATGGAGCTGATCATGGACATCTTGGAATTGAGGCTTTGAGAGATGCACTTGACTGGAGTCAATATTTAGGAAAGGTCCAGCAGTGCTGGGAAGGAAACCTTGATGGGAGAGTAGGTGACACAGGGTACATAGTGACAGAGTGGCAGAATTCAAGGAGAACAGAGGAAGAGGCAGGAAAGCAAGAAGAAAGACCTTGGGCAAAAGGGCTTTAGTCATAAGACTGGGATTGGAGGTTGAATTTCAGTTATTCATAAACTGGAAACCAAGAAAGAGATGAAGTTTCTATAAATCAGGTACTCAGTAGGTGTTTCTTCACAAAGAAGAGTCCTTAGTTCCTAAAACCAAGATTCACTGTCAGAGCAAACAGAGCAAAATGAGAGACTTGATGTCATCTGACTGGGTCAGCATGCTCCTGGGACCTGGAGGGGCTGGTGTGCAGCACTTTCAGATGGAAGACAAACAGACTTAACCATGAAGACTGCCTCCAGTGGCACTCACATGTGGGGTGCAGCCAGTGAGCTAAGACAGCTGGCGAAAAAGCACAAAAGGAAGAAGCCAGTGCCAGGTATGTCACTCTGATTTCCACTTATATTCTCTGTCTGTCTGTCTCTGTCTCTCTCTTGCTCATTCTCATTCTCTCTCTCTCTCTCTCTCTCTCTGTCTCACACACACTCACACACACACACACACACACACACACACACATCCACTCACATAATTGTCTGGTTAGGGAAATAGTATTAAAATCCATAGCTGACCTGAGTCACTACTCATACAATAGAAAAAATATAAATGAGGGCTGCAAATAATTATATACCAGAAATGTTACGAACAGGATGAAAATCATAGTTCACATAACTATTAGTAAATAAAAAACAGGAGAGGCAAGGCTCGGGCCTGACTGCCACCAGCAGTGTACAGTTACAGCTCTTCAGTGGAGTTCAAAGAGTAATTATAGAGAAGTGAGTTAAACTGTGTAACTGGTGGTTACACAGCATTTAATGTGATAATCTACTTAGCAATCATGTTCTTTCCTTAAGAGAACATTTTTAAAGTAGGCTTTTTAAAAAGTGAGGTTGCAAATACTCCAGTTTAAGAGTTTTATTAATAAACCATGTACAAAAGCTTCTCAAATGTGCCCTAAAGCTATGTCAGAGTATCATAAATAAATATAACTGTTGGCTGTGGAACAAGAGCAACCGAAGGAAGACTAAGTCAGCATCTCCCAACCTTTTGATCTTCCACATTATTGTTTTTGGCCAATCAATTAACACATATTATTTAATACCACTATATAAACCATGCTGTGCCAGGTGCTAGATAAACTACTAGAAAAAGGGAGGTATGTTTCCCACCTACGAGTTTAGAATCTAATTAGGGAGGCAAAACATATTAAGAATAATTGATTTAAAAAGAAATAAATTTTATAAAGTCTAGGAGTAAGTGCCAAAGGTGTCGAGGATGAAAGTAATTAATAGGGTTAGCATCCTAGGAGAAACTTCAAAGAGAGAAGAAGTGGTCATGCATTTGGATAAACATATCACCCCCCTTAACCTAGACTGTTTTCTACCACATAAAATAGTAATAGAAGGTGCACCCCTTTTTGGCAGTCTTCGTACGTCTCTGGATGCGCTGGTGCGTTGAGATACATAAACAAGCTGAGTCCCATTGTGAAACCCCATGGCCGCTCTAGTCATTCTTCCAACCGAACTTGACATTTGGTGTGAAACTGGAAGATCTTGGATAGTTTTCTTTTTATTGCTATTAGTTTGGAACTGTCATATAGGAGCCAAGAATAGAATTTATGTCATTTAGGGCACATTTACCCTACAGGCTAGAGAGATGCTATATGGTTTGCACACATTACCTCATCTACTACAACAATGCCATGAGGCAGAAACTTTTACTGCAGTATTTTCATATAAGAGGAAACAACACAGAGAACTTAAGTTAACTGTTTATAGCCAAATAACAAGATAATGGCTGAGTTGACATTGGAAATGCCATTGGATGGATGTGAAAGAGACTGACTTTTACATTTCCCAAGACCATTTTTATAGAAAAGGCAATACTTCATTCGCTTCTAGTGCTTAGAACAGAATCCAGAAAACAGAAGTGATAATTATTTGAGGGGCAAATTGTTGAATAAATAAAATGAAATCTATAGCCTTCCCAGACAGTTATGTAAAGATTGGGGGAGGAGGGCCAGAGATTTGCCTGGCAAGAGCTGAATTAGCAAAATAGATGAAATACACTTGTCGAAAAACAATGTTGGGCAACCAGTGACTGTTTTTGCCACAGAAACTCAGACCTTCTTTTGGCATTAGGAGAGAAAATGTTCAGCTAGTTCTTAAAGCAAAGCAATGATGATAATATACTTTTAGTAACTTATTTATTCAGGTGATAAACTTAAAATATAATATTTAGAAACTATGATTTAATATTTACAGAGCTTTGCTTCATCTCATCATAGCACTGACTATGTGGAGATACCACCATCAGGCCATGTGTACATGTGGGGATACAGGTACAGAAAGAGCAAATCTCTTCCCCTATATCACACAGCTAATAAAAGACTCATCTGGATTCAGACACAGGCAGCCTGACACCAGATCTACATTTTTGCCATGATGTCTTACTATTCCTTAGAGAAGGACATGAAAGATGCAATGTGAGGTTCAAGTAAGTTAGCTAAAATACTATCTAAAATCAGAATATCTGAGTAGTTATTGTCATGGCTTCTTTGTGTAATACTCCTTTCTTAACATCTGTACCCTTGTATAAGCCCCTATTCTATGGCCAAATAAGAATTCAGTTAGAGAATCTGGTGGTCAGGATGGTGCATGGAAACATTGAAATAGAGTCTGTTTTCAAATTTTAGCTCTGGAACTGATTAAATATGTGTTCTCAAGCAAGTTATTTAATCTTTTCACTTTTTGGATACAAAAGGGGAATCATAATTATACCTACTTTAAAGTTGTGGTGAGGTTATAAAGTTCTCAGTCAAGACTGATTATTATCCATAGGTCATTTTTGAGTCTCATAACTGGGAGGGGATGTTACTGGCATCTATTGGTTAGAGGCTAAGGATGGTGCTAAACACCCTTCTGAACAGCTTCCACAACAAAAAATTACCCAATCCAAAATGTCAATAAAGTCAGTAAGTTATGAAATCCTGGTTATATGTACATTTGCAATATGCATGGTGTAACTTTAACAACCAATATATGGTAGCTTTTTACTATTGCTTTATCATATGCAAGAAATTTGTGGAATAATTTAGGCGAAAACTTTACATACTATATACCAAAATATTTTTATTCTTTCTTTAATCCCGAAGAGAAAAGTGACTTCCAATTCATAAGTATTCTTTTTATGACTTATTTTTTCTAATTTTTTCCCACATTAAATAAAACTAAATTTTAAATGACATTTAAAACAACTAGTAACTTAAACTATCTTTCTTGCTCCAAACTCTTGGCTTAGAGTTGATTTACAATATTCACTGGGGACAGTGGAAAACTTTTTAGACATGAAAAATAAGCCTATTCAAAGGTTTGTTTTTATAGTAGAAAACTTCCACTACTCTTTCTCCACTTCAAAAGTAACTTGTGACATTCCTTTAAGAAAATACTACAGATGAGAATTCTCTATTTACTTGTTTTGCTCAACTGTTCTGAGTATCTGTCTTTCTGGTCCATTTTTTTTTTTTTTCCATAAAAGATCAGTCTTGTAAACTGGACTGTTGTTCTGAAATGGTTGGAAATGTGCCAATCAGGAAATATAGTCAAGGGAACAGGAGGCCACGGTGTTCAATACAGAGAACAGCTGCAAAGTAACATTTTGTGTTTCACAGTTCAACCATAACAAATCTACTGTGCACCCAGCACTGTGCTAAATATAAGTGTATACAACAGAGAAGCTAAAACAACTGTGGTTTTGGTCAACTGCTATCTCTAAGCCTTCACTTCAGCTCTCAAAAGTTAACATAAGTACTATTTCCAAATTGATAACTAGCATTCTTTGTTTATGCTTTCTGTTAGAAACATATCCTTAAAAATCCTATCACTGATAAATGCTCCTGTAGTGGGCTTCTTTTTTAAGTTCAATTTTGAAGTGAGTGTTGCTGTTTTATAGAAAGACAACTGATTTTTGTATATTGATCTTGTATCTTACAAACTTGAACTCTGTGTGTGTGTGTGTGTGTGTGTTTTCTTTAGGCTTTTCTATATACAAGATAATACAATCTGCAAGTACGATAGTTTTATTTCTTCCTTTACAATTTGTATATTTGTATGTCATTTATTTTTCTTAACTAATTGTCCTGGATAGAACCTCTAGTACAATGTTGAATAGAAGTTCCAAAAGTGGACATTCCTTTAAAGAAAATGTGATATTTATAAATTGCTGATGAAAATGCAAAATGACACAGCTACTTTGAAAAATAGTCCAGCGGGTCCTCAAATACAGTTATTATATGGTCCAGCAAAACACTCTTAGGTACATATTCTAGATAACTGAAAACATGTTTACATAAAAACTTGCTCATGAACGTTTATAGTGGCTTTATTCCTAACAGCCAAAATGTTGAAACAACACAAATATCCATCAACCATTGACTAGATAAATAAAATGCAGTAGATTCATATAGTAGAATATTATTCAGCATCAAAATCAAACCAAATAAAGCACTAACAGATATTACAACATTAAAGCATCTTGTTAAGTGACAAGCCATACAGAAAAGCTACATATTGCACGATCTCATTATATAAATGTCCTAAATAGGTAAATGCATAGAGTCAGAAGGTAAGTTAATGGTTATCAGGGACTTGGGGAATGGAAGAATGGAAGTGACTGGTAATGGGCATGGAGTTTCTTTTTTGAGTGATGAAAATGCTCTGGAATTAGGTAGTGGTGATGGTTGCATAGTCTTGACAATATATTAAAATCCACTTAACTGTTCACCTTAAAAGTGAATTTTATAGTATGTAAATTATATCACAATTTAAAAAGTCGTATGCACATACACATACACACACATACATACTGATTTCATCACATCTATGGCTCAATTATTTTGAGGAAGCATAGATTTAAAGCTGGAAGTCACACTGCCTTATAGTTCATGTTAACATCCTGTTCTAGATAATGGAAATTTGAGGCCTGGATAAATTAAATAGCTTGCACAAGTCACATAGCCAGTTATATAGAACTTTTAAAAAATATATTTATGGTTCTGGACTGCTTCCAGAACCATTTCCTTACACGGAATAATCTTCCAATGTTGAAAGCATGAAATAAAATCTAAAAGAAAATAAAAACCCAAAGCAGCTACTTCCTTGATTCCTCCCCTGTTCCCAAAATACATTTTTTTTTTCTGTGTTAGTTTGTTTTTCTTAAATTGTAACAAATGACCTTTGTGGTAGATTTTAATATTAAGACTATTAACAAATCTATCACCCTCAGAAACTGACTCACATTGAAAACTTCTAAGTGAATACAATGTTATTCCACTATCTTACAGATGAGAAAATGAACAATAAACATCAGGTATTTGTTTCCATAAAGAGGCTAGCCTGAAAGAGATCACCTCTGCCCTCTATAAGACACTGATGTGTCCTATCAGATGGAGACAGAAGCTCTTTAAAGGACTTAAGAATGCTTTTTTCCAAGCTCACTTCCTCCCTCCCTCCCATTCTCCCTCATTCTTATCTTCCTCTTTCTTTTCTAATTAGCAATTTGACTTTTCTAAAGTAGTCATCTCTTCTTGGAATAAATAAATGAGAATGTACTCAGCATTTAAGCAATAGGAAATTTGCAGTCTTGTTTTGAACAAAATAATCAAATCTTTAAAAAGAAGGATTATAGAAAATAGGTACTGGAAATAACTGCAGGCTAGTGAAATTAACACACAAAACGGCACAAATATTAAAATCTGGAATGACGTGCATATGGCATCCATAGAAAAACCAAATAAATCTCTGAATTTCTGGACTTTGCTCACTTGGAGGATTAATTTATAACTTCTAAGACCCAAACTCAAGGAATCCTAGTGCCAGGAGAGAGGCCTCAGGATACTCATACTTTCCATCTGAACCTACATCAAAAGATTGTTGGGCTCTTTTACCTAGTGTATGCTTAAGACAGTTTCTTTAAAATATATATATTATTTATTCTCCACCTAGAGATCCTTGACAACTTGGTTTCACTTCTTGCATCAAGTGTTAAGAAAATCAGGGCTAAATTTCTTTTAGTCTCTTAAATTAACAGAAGGATGACTGTTTTCATAATTATATTTGGAATACTCCATTTTAATATGAGAAATTCAGCTAACTTTTTTTCCCTTTTAAATCTGCCATAACTAGGAAAAAAATGCATTATCTTATTTCCATTCTAGAGGTTCTGAAGTTGCATGCAGACCAAGGAATTAAGAGTCCTGACCTAATGTGACACGCTCTAGCTTGTTCTGAAGAGAAAGAGGCTCTTAAAAGCATGTTGGTCACAAATACACATAACCCATATTGTAGCTCAGATGAATCAACTGAACTGAATGGACTTCATGATTATGATAGTCTCAGACAGTAGTTTGAGAATGCTCAGCGAATTTGATTTGCCATTGTTTATTTATTAGGGAAAATAATTGTTTGTGTTTAAATTCTAAAGATAAACAGAAAAAAGCAATAGAAAAATATGGAAGTAGTTTTTTTATATGGTATAACTTGTCTATAATCATTAAGAAGAATTGTAGAAACTTATATCCAAAATATTTCAAGCTGATTCACAACAAAGCAGGGTTCCTTATTTGTTTCTTGTCTCTGCAATGCAGACACAGTTGTGTATGTGCAAGAATTTTTGAGAGTGAGTTCACTCTTATTATGTCCTTCACCTGCTACACTCTTATACTATTATGCATTTAAATACCACAGCCAAATATTTCTGAAAATTACCAAAACATATATTTGTAAATAATGTTATAAAATTACTTTCCAAAAGGGAATAATTTATGTTTAAATATATTTTAAGACTACAAAACTGATTCTATTTCTTGCAGATGTCATTTCCAGTATGCTAACAGGCTCGATGTAGATGCTTAACCAAGAAAATAACAAGAACAAATACAAACCAAAACTACAAGTGTATATTTCCAAGAAAATTACTATTCTTTACTGAGTTTGCACAGATTAACCTGTACCTTAGAAGTCAAATTATGATATAAAAAGAATATGTCCTATATAATCACGTATCTCGTTTAACCCTTAAATTGATACCATTGTTATCATTTTCAGGTGATTTTAGTATGTACATAACTAAGTTTTTGTAAAAATTAAATGACATAGATTTAGAACAGATGAGCACCTTTTGATTGCTCACTATTTACAAATATGCTGATATGGAGATATGATCATAACAAGTGATATGTCTCACTGACGGAACTATAATTATTGCTTCATATTCATTATGTTTGTTTCTCTCAGTAGTCCCATGAAGTGGCTGGAGTATATACCAGAGAGGCCCTTCTACAGATGAGAAAAGTAAATCTTGAAAGAATTTTTGTTAAGGGTCAGAATTCAATTGTAGATTCCAATTCTTTTCTAGACACCATGACAGAAATGACATGCTACTTAAGCATTCTCAGGATAGAACCAATATATAGTGGTTTCAAATGTATGACCCCAAATAAATTTTCTTTTTTCTATACTGCCTCTCTGGACAACTTTCCAACATTCTATAAAGTTAAAACAGAGTAGAAATGTGAGTAGATGGCAGCAAATCACTACAGTTTTTTGAAAGGACTGCTTTGCAAGGATACAGTTGTTGTTGTTGTTTAATGATTACAAATGCCAGTTGGACAATATAATGTTTTTTTATTTATTCATGTATTCCCTTCCTTTTTATAATAACACAATAAATCGAGCGCAATTTTTGAAATTTGATGCCTTCCTATTTTTCCAGGATACTATCCTTCCTGGCAGGACATCACTTCTGGAACCACATCCTTACTTCCTCTGTTAAGTAAATCTTGTGTCAGTTTCCAAAACCTGAGTAGGTTTTATTATCACTGCATTACCCAAGATTAGAATGACTACCTTTCTAATAGGCAGCAGTAACAATCTTTGCTCCTTTTCAAAGAATGCTTTTTTTGACAAAATAAATCCTAAACAAAATAAAAATAGTGATTCTATGAAATTTTCAACTATTACTATTTTCTAAAATGTATTCTACATAATCAGGGACCTATGCTACCAAAGATTTTTAATAATTAATCATAATTACCATAATCTGTAGGTTTAGTCTATGTCAATTGATTTACATACACTGTTAAATCTTACAATAATTCTAGGCTATAAAATCATCTCCTCCCTACCATTCTCAATTTAAAAAATAAAGCAGATGAAGTTAAGAAAGGATTAACAACTCTCTAAGTCACATAACTAGATAAAGCTTGTGATTGAGGCATGGTTTGCCCACCACCAATACTTGTGCACATAAGGTATAAAGCTTCCACTGCTGCAGAGTACCTTGGCTCAGCTCTGTAGCTCCAGGTAACACTAAAGAAAGTTTCTTTCTGTCTAATGTGTCAGAGACAAATTCACCTATACAACAGACCTGTTATGATTAGACATAAGTAACTAGTTACTAAAGTCTTTCTATAGATGTTAATTTATAAGTGGACACATTATCATAATTATCTTGCATTTCTATGTAAGAATTACTCTCTTTGGATAGTATGTTCTTCCTTTTGAATGTCTTCATAATTTCAATCTGTGCTGATTATTTAGAGTAACAGCACTCACAACAATTCTGGCACAAGTGACCTTCTTGCGTATCCTTTCCCTCATTCCATCCACACATTTAAGAACTTTCTTGAGCTCACATTTTCTTTCATGTTTTATGTCAAAGTCCAGCTTCCTTTCCACAAGGCCTGGCATTGTCTCAGTGTGTTTGTCTATGTCTTTCTAGCCTATTTGTTCCTCAATATTGTTTTCATTGTTAATTATTTAAAAAAAAAAAAACTCAAAAATTTTAACTCTTGATTCTGGCTAGTCAACTACTTCATAGCTTCTCAAATTATCATTAATATAAATTACAGGGATACCTTGTTAAAATATAGATTGCTTTTCAGTAGGCATGGATTGGATCTACGATTCTGAATTTCTAACAAAAGCTTCCAGTTGCTTCTGGTTCTTAGACAATGTTTTAAGGAATAAATACTTGAACCACTATAAAAAACAATAGTTTTAGATATAAGATGGATTCATCATTTAGAAAAAAATAACTTCTATACTGCTCAAGGGTATAGCTATTGGTGTAATTCATATGGTTATCGGTCTCAGAGAAAAGAGATGTTAGGATAAAATACACACTTATATACTTACAATAATATAGGAAATATTTAAGTTTTAGAAAGACAAATGAAAAAGGACATAATATGATCCATTTGGATTCAGCAATATCATTTGAAGAAACTCTTTGTGATACACTCAATGAGACCACACATTTTAGCCAAATGATTTAGTCACTGAGGTTTGTGTCTATTTGCGAATAAACAGCCCAAAATGGGTATTTCTGGAGTTGAATCAGGGTCAACAAAGGGGGATTTTATTAATCATTTTCCACAGAAGAAAAAATAATTGTATATATAGAGAGACAAATATATCTTCCAGGAAACAAGCCTTATTCTTATATATACCATCTGTTTGTTACAGTTGAGAATATACAAGATTTTCTACTAGTTATTAATTACAGCTAAAGACAATTTCTACAGTAGGCTTGCCGGTTAAAAAAAAAAGAAAATAAATTTAAAAACTAAAGTCAATGTAAGATTCTAAAGCATTTGCCCTTAAAGTACATTTTTTTAACAAATGAAGTGATTCTGAAACTACTACTGACTATTTCTCAAGGTAACAGAATTTTCTTATCTTCACTTACATTGAGTTTCTCATACTTACATAAAATAACAAGTGGCATACAGATGTATCCTATGCCTCTGTTTTGTTCCACAACTGAGATGTTCCTGTAGTTAATATTAACAGAAGGCCCATTTCCCTTCAGCTTGTAATTCTATAACTGTTTTTCGTATCTGCCTTCCAATTAAAATTCTGATAATCTTCCTGAGTATCTCCTGAGGCCACTGCTACTTCTTTAGTAGTTGCTAGGTGAGCTCTGTGCTTAAAACACCAGAATGATCCCATGATAGAGAATCTTCTTCTGGTGTGAACCATGGAAATTTAAATGTGGTTTCTACACATTTATGTCTTCTCTCTACATCCACAAAACCTTTACTTTCCAAAATACTTGTGTTCAAGATTCTGGGATGCACACTACAAACTTCACAACCTTTACTAGATTTAACTGCCTGAAGTCTGCTTTCTGGTATTGATTGTGATTTAACTACTAGTTTGGCCTCAGAAATTGTATTTCTGCTGTAGATGTTGTCTTCATTTTTTTCCAAGTTTTCATGAATGTTGATTATAAAAACAACTTCAGCGTCATTGAGAAATCAAGTGTACTAGTTAGTATGTTAAGTTTTTTCTCCGAAATGACCTCAGTTTTTCCAAACTTTCTAAGGTTTTGTTTATTATCAGTCAACCAGCAAGTATGGAATGTGCTCCTTATATTCAGTCCTACAGTAGGCATGAGAACGAGGGAAGCCGTAGCCAAGATTATCAGAAATATACAAAAATGACTTAATCTTGTTATTTTGAATTACAGACTGTTTCTCTAAAATGGGTTACATGAATAATTATTTTATAGCAGATTTCCTCCCCCCACCCCCGCCAGGAAAAGAAATTATGTTATCTTCACATTAAGAGTATATGAGTGTACCCTTAATTGTACACTATATGCTTCAAGTGCAGAACTTGTTGTTGTTGTTGTGCTCTTTAATCTGTCTAGAAATTGCCTCATTAATATGTTAATTTTTTGCTATACCACAACACTTGCTAGGATGCTGTTGCCCATTAAGATTGTTCTGATATTAAAGAAAACACTGGATCAGATCTGGCCTATCTGAAGGGGAACAGCTATATTCTTTCTTTTCTATCTTCCTGCTTGCCTGTCTGTCTTCTCTACTTCCTTCCTTCTTCCTTTTTTTTTTTTCTTTCTTTCTCCTTTCCTTACTTTCCTTCCTTCCCTGCCTCCTCCCTTCTCTCTCTCTTTTATCTTTCTTTCATCTCCTGAATATCCTATAGGAGCGAGCTAAAAACTAAGAAGATAAAGTATAATTCCTCTAACACATCTTTATTACGAAGTACTTCCCCCATACTATCTTTTTTCCAACATCTTTATTTATAATTTTCCTTAACTGATGAATTTATCTTATAAGTATAGAAGTTTGAGCTATGTGCTTACAAATATGTGACATAGGAAATTCCTCAGTGATCATTATTAATGGAGGTGCCGCCTATCTGCCTAAATGGGGGACACACTTTCATTCACATGTATGTTTAAAAAAGGCAAGATATGGTGATTTTCTCCCCGGATATATAAAGTAGCAATGAGACTGTCTGATAAGGGCTGTTACCTTTAAGCATACACCTCTAGTCTGTTAATTATATGTTCCCAAGGCAAGTTTGTGTTTGAACAAATGCCTTTCTTTTATTTATTGAATAGCTTTGAAAGGAAGGACCTCCTTTTATTCGTCATATCCAAATAGCTGATGATAAATATTTGTTTAATGAATTATGGTATCTCTACACCAGGCATCATTCCAGTTTAATTTGAACTCAAATAATACTAGATCAAATATTGCATTTCACTTGACAAAAAGAGCAATATGCTAATCAGCATTTCACTTTTTGCTTACCATGCAGAGAATGGGGGAATGAAGGTATTAAGATCCTTTTATGGTATTTAGTCAAGAATCATTACAAAATCCTTTTCATCTGAACTATTGGTATATTTGAAATTGTCCAGTCAGTAGAATATTCAGACTATGCAAAGGAAAAACTTCTATATTACTAATCATCTCAAATTTGCTGCCACTCTACGTCTCATATTGAGCATAAGAGTCAAGCAGTATTTTATCTTAATAAGCAAAGAAAAAGTTGTAACTACCTTTAAAATGAATCTCTATGTGTCAGGTGACCACTAAATCAATAACATAGTCCCCAGTGCTTTCTTAGTATGCTATAGCATGAAGAATTCTGTCCCTTCTCTCCTCGAAGGAGGAGAACACAAAAATTAGTCTGGCTTTTCATTTAAAAGATAACAGTTTCCCTTCCCTCAAATGTGCCTTTTTTTTAAATGAAAATCTGATTTCCAAATATCCAAATGTATCGAATAATTGTGATCAGTCACTTTACCTCCAAAAAGATTTTGCATTTTGTAAAAGAAGGTATCGTAATTTATTATTTTTAAAAAAATGTAAGATATCATTCATTTTACATAAACTTGACTGTCAACTTTTCACTTAGATCCAATTTTCTTTAGTGCTTATCGTGTAACAGATATTCATAAATGCTTTATTTCAGGTGGATTTTTTACCTCAAGGTATATTCTTGCATAAAAATATAGTTATAATAATTACCACATATTAATATTGTTATATGTATAAAATTATATATGTATAATACATATAAATCTCATCGGATTCCAACTTCCATTAAGTCAGTTAACAGTTCCTTCCTATTAATGTTTCTAAGAGACCGACATTCTTCTTTAAATTAAGTGAGTTAAAGATGGAAAATATGCAACATATTCTGGAATTTTTGTTAAGCTCAGGTAACTGCATTTAAAGATAATTAAAAAATAAACATATAATTTCCAATTTTAAACTTCATTTTCAAGAGCTAAATATACATTACTTAGATGTACTTCTCATTATATAACTGAGATAAGAATCCACTGTGAAGTCAGATAAAGGGAGAAGAGAACTGTATGACTTTCACAGCCATTCTATTTCCTCCCCAAACTTATGAAACATCTTAATATAGCATCACAATTTATTGTATACAGCCATACACACATATATACATACATATATGCATATGCATGTGTATGCTATCTGTATGTGTGTGCATATATATGATGTATATGTAATATATATAGTAATTATATATGTAATATATAACTATCTGATTGAAACAATTTTTATCTTAAGGAGATTTCAAGTTCTTGATCACAAAATTTTTATTTTATTGAAAGAGTACAGTTCCTCAGGTTATGTAAATGAAAAATATCAACTACATAAATACTTAGAAAAGTAATGTATTGTCATAAAACAGATTATTCTGTCTTTACTAATAGTATGTGCAGGTCTCTGCTTTCAAGCTTGGTAGAGAACACTCTTTGAGAGCCTTTTTCATAATGGTCATTCAATTATTTTTTTTATGATGATACATTCCAAACTGATGTTTTTAATTGACTTACATTATTAAAATTTAAATATTACAAAAGTGACTTAAATGATTAACTTATGGACCAGATTACATTTATTTTTGCTTGAATATTTTTAAAAGTTTCGCCTACTCTATGATTTTATAGAATTTGTAAAATCTTTTGTGAATTTTTTGATGTCATGTCAGATATCTGGCTAGATAAAACCCATGGTTTACAATGCTGACAAAAAAAATTAACAGATCTTAATAAATTTTGTGAATGACTGCACTAATATAACCAAAGGAAATAAATAAAAGATTATACTTTTTCAAGGAAAACTTTAAAATTTTATTTAAGAATGTCATTTTCTAGTTAAAATGCATCTCAGTTCTCATGCTAGTTTCAGACTTTTTACATGACTTCCAAAGTTTTATTTTTATTTATTTATGTGGAACTTTTCATATGAGGCCAGAGAAGGGCCTACCACTACTTTTCCATTTCAGGTTGTCTTCTCTCTCACAGGACCATGTCTTTTAATTCTTTATAGTTACGCATTCTATGGAGACATCTAAAATACAAGAGACATGATACAGCATCACCAGCTTTTGTATTTTCTTTTTCTTAATACAATAAAAAAAAAAAAACTTACCTGTTTTTTAAATTTTCTTTAATTTGCTCAGTTAGTTTGAACACTTCCTATCCAACAGGTTTTGAAAATTAAGACTGAATTTTAAATCCACAAATCTCCAAAGCACTTAGGCATCTTATTCATATAAGAGAGAACGGCATATACTTATAACCTTTTGCTGTTAAGAAATGGCAGGTGTTAGAAATTCTTAACAGAGCTGCCTATAAGCCAATTAAATCTTCTATGTGGCGCCACCTCAGTCTTTGCCCCAATCCCAACAGAGTTTAAAAAACAAAACAAAAAACCAATAACATCTGCAATTAATAACATTCCTGTAGCCTATAGGTCTAGCTTGTTCCTTTAATTTTCCCCTGACAATAATGGAGGGCCTTATTATTTTGTTTCCACTGGGCATTTATTAAGCATGGTGAAAAAAAGATCACATCTTTGGAAAAAGAGCGCAGTCTTCAACTCTCTTCCAAATGTAGACACTTTAATGGACATTACATTAGAAAGGCATTCTGTACCACTATTATGTTACTTCTTGACAATTAGAAAATCTATTTTAATGTGATTTGCAAAAATTTAATGCCTGCTATTTGATAAGATTGAGAGTAGGATTTTCTAAATATCAGTTAATAGAAAATGTGAGGCAAATGCTGCATAAGTTGACTGGCTGCCAATGGGTAGAAATGAATGGGCGGTAATGGAAATTAATGGGTAAGGGAAATCTACTTCGATTTCCTTGGAAAATGTACTGTAACTGCAATGCACATTAATAAATCAAATGTCTTTCTATTGTTTAAAAGTGAATAATATGATAATTTAACAAGATAACACATCTTTCTAAATGACATAACTTTATTAGCTATTGCTCTGTTGTATATATTCAAAATACATGTTTTGCTTATGATGTTTAGTACTAAATTAGATGCAACTAAGGAAAAACAGCTGTTAAATGTCATCCTCCAACTTAAGTAACAAAAATTATTTTAAATAAGTAAATCAGTTTCTTTCTATATCTATTTTTTTTTTAATTTCTCCTGCAATTTTTCAATCTCACATTAGGTGCTGATCTTTGTTAATGTTAATTCAGATACATAACTTAAGTCCCTGATGATCAAATGGAGATATAAGACACACTTGAACTAAAAGACAATATGAGATTGGTTATATATGAACTCTTGATATTTGACAGCTATATTTATCTAACATAAATACTTTCAAAATGATATACAATCTTTATGTGTTTCCTTAAACATTTTCCTTTGGACAAAATCTAGTTAAATCTACCATCTCATCAGAATACTATGATTACTTTTAGTTACTTAAATGCATTCCTCACACAGTACAGGTAAATTCCCAATATAATATTTGTTATTTAAAAATTTGGTCTTAGCCAAGGTTTTTAAATGAACACGTCTGCTGCTGCTATTCTGGAAAACTAAAAGAGGTCCACTAATCATGAAGAGCCCAGACTACAGAAAAAGGAATGTGCATTTATAGAGCTGTTATGACGTCATACAAAGAAATTATTTACTCTAATATAATGCTAAATGAAAAGAGGCTTGTTTCCTCTTTGGCAAAAAGAGATAACTCGCCTAATTTCTAAGGTCTTTTCTAGCTCTAGAAATGTGATGAGTCCATATTATTGCAGTTGGTTTTTCTGCTCATTTATCTCACAGTAGGCTAAAATTATGGAATGAAAATATCAAAGGCTAAACTTAGCATGGCGATAATAGCAATGCATGGAGCTCATGAGTAATGATTGCACCTCTCAATGAAATAATTAAGGAGCTCCCTAGGGGACAACTTTCTACCTTAGGAAACTGAGTAGCTTTGAAAGGGGAGATGATGTTAGAGATTTAAAGTAAAAATAACACTAACACTAATACTATTAATACATCCTCCTGAATAAGTGGATAAGGAATTCTATAAAGAAAGATGGAAAAACTTCTCAAAAAGTTTTACCTTATCCACTCTCTTTGACATCTCCTGTACAAAAAGCCTCTACATCTTTTTCATTTCTGTATGTGACCCATTCGAGGGGATATGATCCACGTTTCAAAGTTTTATACAATGCTTGCACAAAAATCATTATTAATTGATATACTTAATGATGATACTGAAATCTTTCTACTCATGTTTTCCACTCTTTTCAAACCTCCTATACCTGGTATATCCACTTAATCTTGGCAATTAATTACTGAGAACATGGAAGTGACCTATCTATCATCTGATGAGTAATTATACCAGCCCATCCCAACCCATACTACACGCTCTCTGCATTCCTTCCTTTAATGGTAGATGAATTTGTTTTTTACCCATCCGAGGTCAAGGTCAACTCCTCTGGTGGTGATCTAGATCCCATCTCTTTTCTCTGACTCAAAGATTTTGTTCCCGAGAACATGAAACCATTCACTTGAATCACAAATTTTCCCTTTTAGCTAATCATTTACATCAACATTCAGAAATATTATAGTATATCTTCTCATTAAAAAGAAGAAAGAAACTACTCTAAACCCCAATTCCCCTCGTGCTGTCCATTTCTTTATTCTGCTCCACAGAAAAAAATGGGTAGGTGCTTTCTCTACATCCTATTTCTTATTCTCTAATTGATCCGTTTCAGTTGTTGTTGTTTTTTTTTTTTTCTCCATTACTCTACTAATCCTTCTTTTAAAAGTTTCCAATAACCCTCGTTTTGCCAATTCCTCTGGTCATTTCTTTGTTCTATGTTGTATCCTATCACTTTTCTGCTTAGAACTTCCTAAATAATTAACATACCAGTTAGAATAATATTCAAATGCCCTACACTGGTCTATAATTCTGCTTCTACTTTGCTTTTATCTCCTTGTTCTCTTCCCTCATCTCTTGCTCCAGTTCAGTCCCAGGAACACTCCACAAGGCCTTCCTCACCTTAGTCCTCCTGACCTGCATGTTTCCTCTGCTGAAATGCTCTTCTCCTTGAACTATACAAGACAGACTCCTACTTGCCTTTCAATTATCATGTCCTCACGGAAATCTTGCCAGGCCACCCACTGCAAGTCCCAATCCAATCATGTATGCTGTTTTAATTTTCTGCAGAGCACATATCATTAATTAATATTTTATAAACATGTTGATTTTCTTCCCCAGTGATGTGAGAACCATAAGAGAAGAAATCTTACTTATTGTTTTTTGCACCTGCATCTCCAGACTAGAGAATGCCTGGCACAAAACAGATAGTCAAAAAAATCTTGTTTAATTTTTTTTCATCTTTGTATCTCAAATGTCACACATATAGTAAATTATTAATATATGTTGTTGGTTGACTTTAAATAATTATAAACTTTCTTAATGAATTTCTCCAGTTATTATTTTATGATAGTAATTTATCAGTTGCTCTTGGCAGGTTTTAATATCAGGAAAGAATTGTACTAGCGATAGACAGTTTTGAGCAGAAAAAACAATAGTGTAATTTGGACCTCACTCAATGCTTTACACTGAAAGGAGTTGTTTCATGAATGTTAGAAAACACTTAGGAAGTAAAAAAAAAAAAGTTTTTAAATTTGTATATATATCTAATCTTAGGACTATTAAGACAATGTTTTAATCTATTTATTCAGTAATTATACCTAGATCAAAGCTTAATACAGAAACTTCACGTCCCGTGTTTAACATTATCGGGACATTCACTAAAATCAAGGCATCTGGCATCCCACGTTTGACTGGTTAGATTCCTACAGGCATGGGGATTGCATGGTATAGCAAAGCTCATTAATGCCAATAATAAGAAGTACTTTATGTGAAGATTAGTAAAAAAAGACTTCAGAAAATCCAAGCATTTAAAGGATCCTACAAAAAAGAATCATTCTTAATTCCAATGATCATTAATAAACATTTTACACCATCAGAAAAAATTCATTAAGATCAGCTGGAAGAAAACAAAGAGATCTTGAAAGTTCACTACTTTGTCATAGGTGAAAAAAAATAAAGCTAAGGGCTGTCATATTTAAGTCAAGTTGTAGAGTTATCAATGTTATCATCCTATTGATTTTTGTATTTTATGTTACCAGATACAGCTCTGTCAATGATCTACATCTTTCTGTGAGTCTAAAAATAACAATTTAACCAAATTACCTTTGTTTCTAGAAATTATTTCTTCTGAGCTTTCCTCTTATTACTATTACATTTCCCTCTCACACAAGCTAAATTATTTAAAAATCACAATCTTTTTTATTTTTTTCTTATTCAATACAAATTAATTATAAAATTGCTGCTCTAACCATGACTACTGTTGACATAAAAGGGTATACCTATAAATCTCAATTTTGGCCTAACACATTTGACAAGTATAATATTCTATTACTCAAAAAAAAGAAAGGTCCTCAAAAGCAAGGACCAATTGTTTTTTATCTTGGTATCCACCTCCAAAGCTAATGCAAAGTAGACAGCTAATATGTGTTTGTGGAATGAGTAGGTAAAATAACAAGAGTCTTAATGACTGCTATCATCAAGTGACTGAAATTCAATGATTCAGATATTTGAATTAAAAAAACATGTTGAGAAGAGAAATACATTTTTCTTGAAAAATACTCCATTTTTCCTCTTTATATTTTATACGGCTTCAAATTCTATCATTCCAATAGTTATATGTTTCCAGTCCAAATTCTCACCCTATTTAAACACACACACACACACACACACACACACACACACACACACACACACACACACTTACTTTTGAGAATGGGCCTGGAGTCTTCAAAATATTCTGCAAACATATGGTTGATGTTTAATATTTTTCTTAAAAATTCTTTCTCAAGATAATCCCAGATTTACTAATTTATGGGAGAGTTGTTTCTCTTTTATTTGCCTTTTAATGGCAGTGTCCATGTTCACTGCTCACTCTAGCAGTTTGCTCACACAAACCCATTGGTTGAAGTTATGTGCATTTTACCTTCCCAGAGAGAATGTTAATATTCCTCACTTCCTTCACTAAGATAGAAGATGTGCTAAAGGTTCAAAATATCCTTATTAACTGTAAATAACTGTCTTGATAACTTGTTTTGCTCATAATAATTTTTTTTGAAACAAAGACTTCTTATTAGGAATTTTTAAGAAATATTTTGTGAACATGCTAAATAGGAATGCAAAATTTGTGTACGTTTTTTATATGCTTCATTTAGAAAGGTCAATACTTGTAAAAAAAAATTCTCAAAATGCCTGTGGTGCTAAGAAGTGATTCATTAGATAAACACATGTCAATACTTTACATTGGCCTGAAATATCCTTTACTGTAGCTTTCATCTACTTTTATACCATGGCCACCATCAGTCTATACTCCACTTTTGAGAGAATTGGAAAATGAGTCATATCCACATAGAGGCACAGTGCCTTGGAGGCAGGACTTGATGAGGTGAATATGAGCTGGAAGTCAAACCCTATTTGCCTTCTCAGCTAGATGCCCTTATACAGGACACAATCTGTGCAACTGCACATAGTTGCCCTGTCCTTTGATATATATCCTCCATATGACAGTCCGAACTGGTGTTTTGCTCATGGTGCCTTTCATGCGTGACTTATGCCTTTGAATTGATATATAACTAACTGTGACCTTCTACTCAGGGATCCTTAGCACAGAACTGCTATAGATTAAGCCAGGAGTAGCGAGCTGATCCAAATGCATATTTTCTAGAGGGTGCCTGGCATCCTAAAAGTAGCCAGGGATGCAGTACTCTGTTCAAAATGGGAAGTAATTATTATTTAAACTAATCAGACTAGCTCCCTCGAAACACTGGCAAATACTGACAAGAGTAAATGTTCAGAGAAATTAAACTACTCATGTTTAATTTTTAAGAGAGAAGCCAGTATTTCAAGGGCTAATGATTTTCTAATGCAGTCCCTATAAAATAATTCTCATTTGTCTTAAAGATATCTGAGTTTAATCCTAGTTAAAAACACCCACTAGGCACACAGCCCTCACACTTGAAGACAGCTATCATCTGTTTCAGGAGACATATCTTCTTTAGGTTCAATATTTTTGTTTCTTCAGTCACTAATCATCTATCAAGATTTATTGTCTCTTCATCATTTGACTCTGAATACTTCCTAGACTTCCTGTTAAAGAGAGCGCTAAGAACAGAGAGAATACTCTATATGAAGCGAAAATAACCCAAACTAGAATAGAACCATCATCTCCTTCAACATCTCTTTAAAACTCTGCTAAAGCAGAAAAAAAATTGCAAGTGCCGTAGTCCCCCCACACCCACAGTTTCACTTTCCTTGGTTTCAGTTACAAAAAAAATATTAAATGGAAAATTCCAGAAATAAACAATTCATAAGTTTTAAATTGTGCACCATTCTGAGCAGCATGATGAAATCTTATGCTGCCCTGCCCCATTCTGCCAGGGATATAAAATCCCTTTGTCCAGCATATCCACACTGTATATGCTAGTCACTTAATAGCAGGCTAACTGTCACAGTATCACAGTGCTTGTGTTCAAGCAACCCTATCTAATAGTGACCTCAAAGGACAGGAGTAGTGATACTGGCAATTTGGATATAACAGAAAAAAAGCCATAACGTGCTTCATTTATGTGAAAAGATAGAAGTTCTCGACCTAATAAGGAAAGAAAAAAATCTGTATGCTGAGGTTGATAAGATCTACGGTAAAAACAAATCCTCTATCCATGAAATTGTGAAGAAGAAAAAAGAAATTTGTGCCAGTTTTGCTGTCATACTTTAAACTGCAAAAGTTTCATCCACAGTGTGTGATAAGTGCTCACTTAATATGGAAAAGACATTAAATTTGTGGGTGGAAGACAAACAAAACATGTTCCATTTGTCAGCAACATGTTCCACCAGAAAGCCTTAAGCCTATACAAAGACTTCAGCAATGGACTCCCTGAACCAAGTGACACCAAGTCATTTACTTCAAGTAAAGGATGGTTACAGATTCAGGAATAGGTTTGGACTGAAAAATATAAAAATTACTGGAGAGGTTGAACCTGCCAATGAAGAAGGTGCTGCCACATTTCTGGCAGAGTTGAAGAAGTTGATAAGGGTTTGGTACTATCTGCAGTTTCAAATATTCACTAGGAATCATGGAAGTATCCCCCATAGATAAAGGGTAACTACTGTATAGAAGAATTTGCACTCAAACTATATCTATAAGCAACGATGCTGTCTTTGGTGATTTAAAAGGCTTTTGAAGTTCTCCAACTATTCTGGGGGCAACATAAGAAACAACTATCTTTATTCATCTCTGCATAGGTAAAAATTTTTGGTTTAACCAAATCTTTATCATAGAAATTAATTTCTATAATGTTAGCTTCATACTTTTGTTCTTTATTTCAGTCATTATGAGTGGATTTCAAAGAAAACAACATGGTTATTTAGGCTCTCTAGTTTTTCATATCGAACAAATCAATTAACATCTATTAACTGAGCCCTGTATACTCAAAACTATAGCGTGTAATGTGAGAATACAGAAAGAATAAAATATGAGGTCCTCACACTCATGAGATAACCCATCTGGTGTAGAAAAATACTATCACTCATGAGATGATTTGCAGAACATTACAGAATGCACTGAGAAGTGTCTTCTACTCTGAGTGGTCTAGGTTACCTAAGCAGAGACCAGTGAGAGAGTCTTGCCAAACTCCTCAACTAAAGTTTGCTCAATTATTCAAATTGCCATTATTTCTCATAATGTGAATACAGTTTGACTATTTCAATAAAATTTGTGGTGGTTTATAAGGACTTTTTGTACAAAATGTCAGATAAGGGAAAGGAAATGAACTTCTATTCCAGATTATTCTCATTCTGACTATGATTCACTCACATCTATAAGGCATATGTGCGACAGATCTTTAGGCTTGAAAAGCGAAAAGAGACAGGTACCTGGGGATTGTGCTTTTCAAGCTTACGCAGCAGGATATGAAGAAAAGAGGTCAGGATTTGTACTAATGGAACTGCAAAGAATAATGCATTTGTCAGAATATGAGACAGAGTTATATTTAAGGAAAAGTTGACCTAAAATTGCTGACCATCTTATTGTCTGATAGTGGAGCTTTTGCTTCACTCTAAATATTCAGGCTTTTATTGTCATCACAGATATCCAAGAGTCTTTCTTTTTTTAAATGAGTCAGCTATTCATGTTTACAGTATTTTCTTAATCAGTCCCTCAATGTCATGCCTGTGTAACTGTCCTCACCTGTTTTTTTCAGCTTGAAATCTAACCTCATCTCAAGAATGAGTAAACCTATCATAAAAATAACCTTAAAAGGGGATTTTTCAAACTTTTAAAAGTAAAACTCTTAAAACAAGAAAATTTTAAATTATGACAAAATACACATGTGATCACATACAGAGATACAAATGAAATTTCACCAACAAAATTGTTTCATTAATATCTATATTGCATTCATATTTTCTATTTCTTTTCATTCTGCTCCACTTTACTTAATTCCACTCCACAAATACTAATCATGAGCCACTGAATATATTTCATGATCCTCTAAAGTAGTGGTTCCTAAAGAAATTCCTTGGTGTACCCACAACAATTTCAGGAGATCCATGAGGTCGATACTTTTGTCAAAACAATGCTAAAATATTTGTCTTATTCACTCTCATTCTCTGATAATTATACATTAGAATTTTTCAGAAGCTACAGGTTATGTTGATATCATCACTCTGACAGCTAATGGAAGATATGTTTGTATAGTATTCTATTTAAATTTTTCTGTTTTAATTTAAAATACAGTAAATATCAATAAATATAACCACATAAACAAAAGTCCTTTGGGCTACTCAATAAATTCTAAGAGTTTAATTTTAAGACCTAAAAGTTTAAGAACTGCTGATGCAAAGCAAGCTGAATTTTGAAAAACAATGACTTAAATTGAATGCATGCACACACTAGTGTGCACACACACAAATCCCTTTCTATAACTCTCTATTGTCTGGAAAGCAAATGCAATCTAGCACCAAATGTCTTCAAAAACTTAGCTATGATTGTACTATTCCCTAAAAACAATCTCTGCTCTCAAATAGGAACTCTAATCTACATTCCCTAACCATGTCTGTTCATTCCTGCCTTTGAGTCTTATTTCATATTCTATTCCCAAAATATCCTTAAAATTATTTTCTGTCGAGATAAATCCTATCTATGTGTACATCTGCAATTATTGGCTCTGCTTTATGTCCTTTTTTTTTTTCTTAATCCTTCAAGATACCTTGGATTCATGTGGGAATGCAATTATATGGACCTAACTTTCCATACACCGCAGTAGTCAGAGTACCCCGTTTATTTGCATAACTATTCCTGTAGTATATGTATTACATAAAAAAGGCCAGAGAGCTCTGCAGGGAGCAATGTCAACAGTTAGGAGAGAAGAAATCATGCTCTTTCCTTTGAGGTTGCTCACTACCAAAAAGGCAATGAGAAGACCAGTCTGATTAAGCAATGACAGAGGGCCACTATAGGAAGAACCCCTTTTACATCATTAAAAAAAAATACATCCAAGCCTTCCCTTAACTAGATATGTGTGTAATCTTGATCTCCCATATGGCACAACGAATAATGCCTGTGTTGCCACTATGCTCTGATGAAGACCTATACTGTCCCAATGCCTCTCCATTCTCTTTTAGATGTATCCTCTAATTTTACTTTGCAATTAGTTATTTTATGTCTTTCTTTTTTCTTGCAAATTCAATAGGTACACAGAGGAATGATTCTGCCTTTGTATCTAAGGAGTTATATATTTTTTGTCTTTCTTATAACTCTCGGGAAATGCTAACTTTTAACATATTTTTAGAATCCGTTCACTTGAATTTTTTTTTCTTTGAGAATGACTGACAAATTGATGCTGGGTTCTCTCTTCAGTTTTCTTACATTTTCTTGGATTGTTGTGTCATGCACAGTTTTTCTTCATTTATATTTAGGAGAAAAAATGTTATTCTTGATTTCCCCCCAAATGTTATCCTTTTACGATTTGAGAAGGCACATAACTTATACATGTTAAATGAAGATGATGTCCATGCGTTTTAAATGTAAAGCTGAAATTTAGGGGAACAAGTAGTTAATATTCATGATAGAGAAAAAACTGAAAATCCATCTCAGCAATTTCAGAAGATCACAGTAATCAGGAAATGTGACCTGTGTGAATTTCTGTATGATAAATACTGAGTATATCACAAAGAATAATCAATTAAATCACATTCTAAGTGCCCTAAGTGAGCAGGCTTTGCTACATATCCTGAGATTCACAATTAAGACATAGCCGAGAATTCAGTGATTCCATTACTTCTTTGCAGAATTAAAAAGGATGTTAATCAAAGGTCAAACATGCCTTCGCATGTTGAATTTAATTGTTCAACAGGTAATTTGAAATTTTTAAGGCATAACTTAATATTCTTAGAATTAGCACTTTTTAATTAACCAAACAGCATAACAGAATTATAAGGGTGAAAAGAACTTAGTGGAAATGACATAAACAGTAATTCATGAAGCTTAATATATCCTGGTTCATTGATAAGATACTTTATTATCATTTAAAAATAAAAGAGAAAAAGAGAGAGGATATTTAGAACATATTCATTATATTATCTTGGCTTGTTTTACAAATGTAATTATAGCCATATTTTGGGGTCAGAGATGATCATTCTGTTCAATTTTCCACAATGAAAGAAAAATTCTTTTTTTAGACAACCATACAAGCATTTTATATCTCTTTAATCATATTTTAATATGAATATATTTTATAAAATATATGTTAATATAATATA
>NW_011888872.1:7993628-7999548 GCF_000151845.1 Pteropus vampyrus | reverse complement strand
GACCTCACACTGTAATTTTCCTGCATAATGTATTTAAAATTACATGGGAATAAAAGTATTTTTCAGCATAATTCATAAGTCCCATACTCTTTTCTAGAATATTCTTGACTTAATAAGCATCTATTGAGCATTTATGCCTACCATTATGCTTGTCACTGTGGGGAATATTAAAAGCTTGATATAGCTAGAAGCATATAACCTTATATGGCCATCGATGTGTTCTTTGGTGACAAAAATATAACACCAGATTTACACTCCATTATGAGAAAAGGCTATATGGTTCATTCTGCAGCTGAGATAAATAGATGCAATATTTACACCAGCTGGAAGGAAGACAGAACTTCTTACCAATGGACAATGTGGCAGCAATTCCATCCTATTCTCAGAACAGTATTCTCCTTGTTTAACAAACACCTTGGAAACTTGCCAGTTTTAGGTAGTCTCATCTTGGGATAGTGGCCAGTTATTCACAATGAAAGCAGAACAGGAGGCCAGATGCACAACATATAAGAATAAAAATTATTTTCCTTTTTATTGCTTTGTTATGGCAGTAGGAGTTATAATTTACATTACATATATTATAAATTATTTTATAGACACAAAATTTGTAAAAGTCCAAATGAATTTAAAAATTATATAGCTACTATGCACAAAATTATGAACCAAGTCGCACAGCCTTCCTTTGTATTTTGGTTACGTCTAGCAATGCACCTTATTTGACCTATAGAACCCAAATGGATTCTCACTGAGTATACTTCACAAAGCTTCACAAAGAAGAGATTCTATTTAGGCAATGAGAGACTACTCACTAAACAACCGACACTATCCTAGACTTGAATAAATCCAGTAACATTTTCCTACATCACTTCTTTGTCAGCCTTAATTATCCACTTTCCTGAAAGGGTGGGTGGGGTGAAGCATAAACACAGGTTTCAAACATCTGCTTGTCCTCATTCTAACAAAAGCTGTCCCATGATTGGGAGCCAAATATTTTATGCAATATCTTGTTTGTCCTCTGTAAATAACACAGTAAAATTGCTAAATGTAATAGGAAAAGTGAGAGGTAGCCAACAGCATTATTTGTGCCAAAAATCTACTTTAAGCTAGTTTTACATGTTAGCCTTGGTTTTTCTATTGTCGGCAGAGTTTTACCAAAATAGAAGTTCTTCAAGGTAGGAAAATCTTGTTAAAATTCTGAAATGCTGCTTCCTATAATCTGAAAGGCTGCTTTCTATAATCTGTTGCTTTGTTCTTTTCATCTTTTGAATAAGTGACAAATATTAATTGATTAGGAATAGTGGTGGTAATTATAATGGTAATGAACATCACTGTAAGATATTAATCACTTAAATAAAACCAATTTTTATCATGAAGTAAATTTAGAAGATACAAGTAAATAAATGCATGGAAAAATGCATTATCTCTAGTCAGTCAAGATCTATAGATGCTAATGTAATGTTAAATATTGCAACGATACTGTACACTAAAATTGCTAAATGAGAACGTGACATTTATTAAGCCTATTATATACGAATTTTGCTATAAATATATTTACTTTAACTTAGCCCATATTTCCTGCACATTTGTTCTGCAGGTTTGTATCCACAGAGATAATCTGTGGTAGAAGAATTTCTATATAAATCTCAATGTATCCTGGGTCCTGTTTAACAAATTGCCCTAAAAAGTCGTTATTTCTTCTGAGTACAGAAACCTAGTGTGACATTAAAATGCATGCATGTAGCACCAAATTAATTTTAAAGAGTTATGATAGAAATATTTTCTGGGATCATCTGTAATGTAAAGTGTAAGCCCTCCTCTAGAGGGCTTGCCAGAAAGGCAAACTGGATTCTGAAATAAAATGTTTCCTTTCTAAAATAACAAAAAAATCTACCCAATTTATTCATTGTGGAAAGGAGTCTCTTCAGTCATTTGTACTGTCTGTTAATTGTTTTTTTTTTTTAAATTATGGTATCTATATTTGTCATTTATCCATTAATCATAAACTGATTCAAATTTCTTAACCAAAGGAACAGTCTGCAAATTAAATTCTTTGAGATACAATGCTTTTGATGATTTTGGGCTCAGAAATCAGAAAAGGAAATGACAATTACCAAAGATAGCCCTGAGCTGAGTATGGATTCTCCTAGTGACAGGCATTTTGTAAACTGAGAGCTTAATAATTTTTTGGATAAAGGATGGGCATGTGTGTGTCTGTGTTTGTAATCAACACAGATAGAAAGAGGATTAAAGATTTTTAACAATGGTTCACTGGTATTAATAGGAATAAATCTATATACTTTATTATTAATTTTTTTTTTAAAGAAAAAGAAGGGCCCGGAATATAATTGACATAGACTCCTTTAATCCTGGAATCTCAAAGGACATTTGAGCTTCCATTGTTCATCTTGGTTGTTTGTAGTCAGTTCCAATTTCAACCTGGATGGAGAAGTAAACTATATAAAACTTGAAATAAATATCAAACAGGCAAAAAGTAGTAGAGAAAAAAGCATACAGATTCATTTTATTATTTGGCCTGCCAGCTCGATCATTTGAGTGTTTTTAATATGATTAACTAAAAATCATTGCTTTGTAGTGATTTTTTTTAATTGCAAAAGAATTTCTGAAAGAAAAATCAAGTCTATTAGGCTCCAGAAATAAATTACTTTAGGCGACTCTGCTATTCTTAGTTTTATTACTGAAGAGCCTATCTTAAAGAAGCAAGTCATGCACTGAAACCATTCTGTTTTTGCACTTCATCAATACTTAATTTGGACTTCACAGCAGAATGTTCATTGGATATCTGCTCTGAATCTAGACTGCGTAAGAATGATTATGATCTGTCGTCATCAAAAAAGGCCTTTGATATTAACACAGTACATTACATATAGATACTTGATAGATAGTAATAGGTAATAATAAAATTTACCTGAACTTTACCTTCCAGAAACAAACAGGAGCATTCTTAACCCAAAGAACATTCAGTATCTCATCTATTTTTTTCCTTTCACACTTAATTATAAAACTTGCTTTCTGACTAGAAAGATATCGGGCTAGAAAAATATAAAAATAATAAGAAATGTCTCCATATTTTTCATATCTACTTGATCAATTTAATATTATCTTATTTTGAGCCATCCACTAATAAAATAATAACAAACTCAAAATTCTCTTCTTAGTTTTCTATTCTGCATAATGAATTTGATCTCTTATGGTTTATGAACACATAATTATAATTTCCTGAAGCTTTCTGAGTCATCAACCATTTGCATTCTTCTCTAATTTATTCACTTATTTACTCATTCAGTCATTCTATTTTAAAAATAAAGACTTGTTGGTCAGAGAGTTTTATATCTAAGTCTATACAGCCACCAAATTACTAAAGCCATCTTTCCCAGTCAAAATTTACTGTTTGTTATATTAGAAGTTCAAATACAAAATCACTGAAAATGTACTGAATGTTAATTCAGATAGAGACACCCTAGCTTCTGCTTACTGCCATTTAATTAAGTCTAATAAAAAGTTCTTAAATTTATATTTCTAAGATTACTTCCCCAGCGAGAGGAGATAGAAGCTACTCTTTGCATTCAGAGGTATGTGGAATGCTTACTACTTTCTCCTGGATAGAATTTCTTTAATTTTCCAGGGCCCCTATAGAGTACTTCTCCAGCTCAGGGAATGTTTCTTCCCAGTTTCAAGGGATGATTGAATAAACATTTTCAATGGACACCTGACAAAAAGTAAAGCTCCCACCCAATGACACTTGTCTTAGCTTTTTCTTATAAGAATAAATCACTGATAATCCTATCTTTTTATGTTCTGAGGACCTCCTCAGAGCAACTTTAACAAATGTTAATAATTCCTGGTACTCCTAGGGAAAGGCTCCACATTTATTTGTCTATATACATGATTCAACAAAACAAGAAAGAATATATTACAGACAACGTATGTGGCCGGCAAAGGCTAAGGTATTCATTATCTGGCCCTTTACGGAAAAAAAAAAAGTGTCAATCCCTACTCTACAGTATATACATTTTGCCTATTATATTTGCCTGTTCTATAAAGAGACTTAGATTCCTAGAAGAGAGACATATAAATAGAAAAAAAAATTTTTTTTTCTGCTGAGTCACAGGCTGAATATTCTATCTGGGATACAAAAGGATAAATGTTTCTGAAATATTTTTAATATTTTTTCTCAGCAAATGTGAACCAGTAGGTGTTAGAAGTGAAAAGTATATCATCCTGTATTTTTAATACCAATAAAGGCACCAAGTTCCTGCTCTAATTTTAGCCAAAATGTAGTTATACAAAGGGAGACTTCCTTAGCAAATATTAACAAATCAACTAAGTGGCATGAGGAATTTAAAAAGATAAACAGCTTTAGGAATGATTAGCTTGTACTATACCTCAAATTTTATTTACAGATAAACAAAATCCACTCCTTCTGTAAATACTTTATGGATAGATTTAAGATATTTTTACTTATGTTATACATAAATTTGTCCATAAAGTTCTTGGGAGATTGGATTGAGACTGCAAAATCATTCAATTCCTGTATATTTTCATTTCTGCTCCAAATCCATGAAATAACAAAAAACATACCTTTAAAAGATCTGAAAGAGCACTAGAAAATAAGAGAATAGCAGCGACAAATGACAGATTTTGAGGACTATTTTAAAAATAGAAAACAGAAAGGAAAAACAACTGAGTGAAGTAAATCCAGAGATTACCACAGACTAAAATACATATGGAATAAAATGCTGTAGAACTGAGAGTGAAGAAAGCTTCAACAAGGAAGTACATTCAGAGCCAGTCAACCCCTTTCCTATTCCTGACTTACTTCTCTGCTATGGAAGAGTGAGTACTGTGCAGCAATGACATTTACTTCAAGGCAAAGCAGGAAATGTGGTTGTCAAGGATTTGGATGTAGTGCTACTGGCTACTGGTCCTGAAGACAAACTACTGCCACCTCTGGTCCTGCAATTCCTCTACCGACTCCTCCACAACCACCACCTTTGCTGTCATCATTGTAATCAACATCATTATCCCCAACAATACTTATTGAGCTTACCACATTTAGGTACTACAATGATCAATTTTATGTGTACTCTTATTATTGAATCCTTAACTCCATAAGGTAGATACCATTATTAGCTCCACATTATAAATGGAAACTTGAGACATGGAGGAGTTACATCACTTTCCCAAGGTTATGGCTATCAGGTTGTGGAGCTGAGTTCAAGCTTAGGTCATTCTGGCTCCAAAACCCAATTACTTAACCACTAGAACACACTGTTTTTCTAAATATTCAACATCTAGACTAATAGTCAATATTACCAACATCCATGCCAGGTATTTTTAAACATAGGTTAAGAGGAAACTGAAAGTCACTATACATTTCAAGAACATCAACATTATGAAAGAGGGATACCAATTTTAACTAAAAGAAAAAATCACCTTGTTAAAAGCAGAAGATATAAAAATACATATAAGTGATAAATACAAATTTGAAGAAACTAAAGAGGTCTTACTACCATTGAAAAGAAAAAAAAAAAAACTTGAGATTTTGAAAAATAAGTACATGTTTCCCCAACTATTCGAAAGTAGACTGTTCTTAAGAAATCTTTTGTAAGCCGAAATGGTGTAACATAAAGATGTAATTATCATTAGTTCATATGGAAAAATGTCTGAGCATTCTCAGAACCAAAACCGACCCACCAAATATGCTTAATTATGTCCAGATTTACACTAAGCATAACATCCTTATGAGCTCTCTTAGGCTTTTCTGATATCTTGGGACACATCTTGGTAATAGATATACAAAATAAATTGAAATAAAGCACAGATGGTCACAGACACAGTTTAAAGTTATGGTAGCTTGACACTGAGATGCTGAAAGAAGTTTCCAGGGAAGGTGCTTGGG
>NW_011888872.1:7988874-7993578 GCF_000151845.1 Pteropus vampyrus | reverse complement strand
CGAAAGTAGACTGTTCTTAAGAAATCTTTTGTAAGCCGAAATGGTGTAACATAAAGATGTAATTATCATTAGTTCATATGGAAAAATGTCTGAGCATTCTCAGAACCAAAACCGACCCACCAAATATGCTTAATTATGTCCAGATTTACACTAAGCATAACATCCTTATGAGCTCTCTTAGGCTTTTCTGATATCTTGGGACACATCTTGGTAATAGATATACAAAATAAATTGAAATAAAGCACAGATGGTCACAGACACAGTTTAAAGTTATGGTAGCTTGACACTGAGATGCTGAAAGAAGTTTCCAGGGAAGGTGCTTGGGCTACCCACTGCCTGCATAATAGCTCACTGCAAAAGAAATCCTGAACCCTATTTTCACTTCTCATCTTTTCTCGCAAAAGCAAAAATTCTCTTCAGATGTCTTTCAGTTAACAAAAACAGTTACTAATGTAGATATTTCATAAAAGCTAAGTGGCATAATGCAAACTTTTGAAGAGTGGGGGATACCTGTATAACACTTCTGAAATAAAAACTCTATATTGATAGACTAGGCACAGCTACAACTCAAATGAAAAACAGGAAGATTGAGATGAGGGGTATTTCCAGAAAGCAATGAAAAAGATCAAAGAAATGGAATGTATGAATGAAGAAAAGTTTAACAGACATGGAAAACAGTTAAGGAAGTTCTCAAATCTTCTAATTAAATTTCCAGGTAGAACAAACAGAACAGGTTAAGACAAAATAAAATTCCCCAAACTAAGGACACGCATATGTTTGGTTTAAAGGTTTATCAAATGCTGATAAACATGAATTTAAAAAAAAACAAACTCATAATTAGATATCTTGATAAAATTTTAGAACATTTAGAAAGAGTAACAGAGTATGTTTTTCTTAAATGTAACAATGTTGAAACTTTTTAATAAAAATCTAAAAAGTATCCAGAGAGAAGTAAATAAAAATTGCCTATATTAGAAAAAAAAAATCAGACTGGTATCAGACTTCTCATATCCAACATTGACTAACAGAAGACCACATAGAGATGACGTTAAACATCTGATTTTGAATCTATAATCTCATACCCAAGCATTCCAACATTCAAACAGGGTATAAAATACAATAGAATTAATTAAGATTGTGCTCCGGTAATGAAATAAATGTCCAAGGAAGAGGAAAATATGGAGTATAACAGTCTAAGAAAAAGAAGTTAAACCTGAAAAACCAAATAGAAAATTTTAGCAAAAAATATTATTAACCTCGGATGTGAAAGGCTATGCCAAGTGAGAAACACAATCCAGACTCATAAAGAAAAATATTTGCCCATTAAAACTTCTAAAGGAGGAAAGACAACATACACGAATTTTTAAAAGCCAGTGTGAAGCCTGGTAAACATATTTGCTCCCTATATATCTGACAAAATATCAATACCCAGAGTATATAAAATATTTTACAACTCTAAAAGAAAAATGAGCAAAGATATAAACAGGAAAATTACAGAGAAAAAAAAATAATTAAAAAATGGTCAATAAATGTGTAAAAAGATGCTCTGCCTAACTAGTGAAAAGGGAAACAGAAATCATAAAAACAACACTTCTACAGGCTGGGACAAGTAAAATATGATAATATTCTGTCTTGGTGAGGTGCTTAAAACAAAAATTTAACACACTGTTAATGCAAATATAAATTGAGAGTGTCTCTTCTACAGTAATTTGGTAGTAGCTCTTACAAATTTCATTCTTCCAAATCTATCACAATTTTTATTCACATATGAATAAATACGCATCTGTGTGAGCGAAATATGAATAAGTATAAGATGTTCACCGTAACATTGTTTTTAATAGTAAAAAATGAAATTACCTAGATCTTAGCCAATAATGACATAGTGAATAAATCATATTGCATACTAGGAAACACCAGTATGCAGGTATTTTTTAAAAACTGAAATGAAGCCATCAAATATCTAAAACATAGGAAATGAAAAAAAGCCACCCATGGAAAAATATTTGTAAGGTGATCATATTTGTTTTAGATAAAAACAATTGATCTAGTTATATGCATACATGAATAAATGTACAGAAAAAAATTAAAAACTGACTTCTAAAATCATTATAATGCTTACCTTGTAGAGAGTAAAGAGAAACAGACAGGAGTTGTACACATCATTTTCCTTTTACAATATATTTCTATATGTTATTAATCTTTCACAATGTACTTATATGACTTGTGTAGTTCAAAAGCATCAAGTTAACCAGATTAAATTATGACAGAGGGAGAGAACTATTTTAAAAAATAAAAATTATCATCTTGTCACTTTCATTCCATTTGTCATAATTTGAGGTTTTAATAGTTCCTTATACGTTGATTATTATCCAATAATTTACTATCAAATATTAAGGATTTTCTATTTCAGTATTGTCACACAGCATTAAATGAAAAGTATTTAAAATATACTAAAAATGATTCCTCACAAATATGGGTGATTTTTAAGTCATGGTCCTCATTTTCTTCTAAATATTTCCCCCTCTCTTACATGGAGTCAGTTTCAGGTTAATGTATAACTTGTGAAAAGTATACTCTTGTCCCCACACTGTAGAATTGGAATTTGGGATGACATATTTCAAAAAATCAATGCTTCTAGATGATCCTTTTACAAATTTAGAACAAAATAATGAACAAACGGCTTATCCCACTTGAGCATGCCTTACATTTATTTTAGGAAACAAGAATCTTACCAAGGGAAAGGTCCAAAGTCCAGTTTTCATGACAACTGAAGTACTTCACTCTACTTCCAATTTGTATGAAAACACTTAAGACAGCTTCTGAGAGGGTGCATATGTCCTGAGTTATTTTCAAACATATGCAGTTTGTTTTGTTGGGAGAGCTTGTCAATGAATCAATAATCATTTAGGATCTGGGCATTTCTTTGGGGATTAATGGAGAGCTAAGTAGAGCTATTCAAGTCAAAGACCATTAACCCCCATTGGTCCCTGCCCAGTTTGTGGCAGCTGCAGAAAAGCAGCACTACAAAATACAGACTTACTTTTTCAGACTTCACTCCAATATTTCCTTAGCAAGTATCTTTGTTGCAAGCAATCAAAGTGGATTGATTTTTGAGGCCAACCTCACTATGTTCTATTCAATTCAGAAAATCCATAAGTCTAAATCTGGATACCTGCTATTGAAATCTTTATACACTACTCAAGTCTATCCAGGGAACAGGGATAGTCCTGAGGCAACAGTGCTTTATAGAATATGGATTCTTCTATTAGAGTCAGTGATATCTTTAATATTCAGCTAATCAAAATAAATCAGTCTGAATTTATCACGAGTGTCATCTATTCCTTGCAAATTGACTACGACATTGATGAATATTCCTGAGGCATACCAAAAACATCCTAATTCCTGATCATTCTCTCTCTCTTTTTTAATGACATTGGTCCCCAGATAATAATTCATTTGGTATAGTACCCAGCTTGAAATAATACAGATGTCTTTTGACAGAAACTATATTTATTTTCTCCCCTAAGAGACACTTGATGAGATGAACAATGTGGTTTCATGGTTTTTACTATGACAAAATGGACAACCAAACAAAAATGCCAATTCAAAAAGTTCTCAGCAAAGAGAGGATACTTTGGAAAATGAATGTCAGGGTAGACTAGATTTAGACTCACCGAAGAAGAGGTTAACGGCTCCCTATTTCATCCTCTGTTTAATTTCTTATTACTCTATGGCATATAAACCAACACAACCATGCCTTGTATTGACATACAGTTCATTGAGATTGCTGCAATCATTCATTAAAGTAACAGTGTAACCATGAAGTTCTACACTTGGAATCAGAGCACAGGCTTTGGCAGCAGCTGTACTGAATTGCAAATGATTTCCCTATTTATTAGCTGTACAGTTGCCTAAACTATGCATTCTGTCTAAAACCCGTTTTCCCTCTGCAAAACAGGAATAACAATGGTGTCTACTCCATTAGATTGTTGAGAGGATTAAACTATATTACCCAAGTAAATTCTTATCACAATGGCTGGTACACAGTAAGCACTCAACACATACATGTTATTTTCATTAATATTTTTGTTCCCCAGTTTCCCTCTTCTTTATGATACCTTCCCTTTTCATCTTTCAATTTCTTTCTCTTATGTTTCTACCTTTCTCACTTTTTCTTCTCTTTCTCTTTCCTCAGTTTTTCTTTTTTTTTTTAAAACTCAAGAACTAAGGTCCTCAGAGAATTGGATTCTCTCCTTTTTATATATTTTTTTGGTTCACTGTTTTTAAGATATTTTAAAACTTATGCTAATTTTTCCTAACTGGAGAGATGGTCAGTAAAAATTAAGCATCTTAAAAATAGAACATTTTGAAATTTATGAAGTTTCAGTTTTAATGCCCTCAAGTATTTACTACTGACACAGAGCAGATTTTATTATTAGATAAATATACATTATATGAATTTGCCTCATTGTTATGAGTATACTAAATATTTAAATATTTAAATCTATTGCTAATGTTATTTTGAGGTATAGTTTGCATACATCTAAATCACCATTTTTAGGTGTACAATTCTATGTATCTTGACAAATGCTTACTTTACGATCATGTAACTATCAATGCAATCAAGATATAATTTCCATCACTGTCCTCCAGCGAAGCACCTGGCAACCAGCAATTATTTTCTGTCTTACAGTTTTGTCTTGT
>NW_011888872.1:7942173-7988824 GCF_000151845.1 Pteropus vampyrus | reverse complement strand
ATATTTTAAAACTTATGCTAATTTTTCCTAACTGGAGAGATGGTCAGTAAAAATTAAGCATCTTAAAAATAGAACATTTTGAAATTTATGAAGTTTCAGTTTTAATGCCCTCAAGTATTTACTACTGACACAGAGCAGATTTTATTATTAGATAAATATACATTATATGAATTTGCCTCATTGTTATGAGTATACTAAATATTTAAATATTTAAATCTATTGCTAATGTTATTTTGAGGTATAGTTTGCATACATCTAAATCACCATTTTTAGGTGTACAATTCTATGTATCTTGACAAATGCTTACTTTACGATCATGTAACTATCAATGCAATCAAGATATAATTTCCATCACTGTCCTCCAGCGAAGCACCTGGCAACCAGCAATTATTTTCTGTCTTACAGTTTTGTCTTGTGCAGTGTATCGCACAAATGGAATAATATAGTATGCAAACTTTTGAGCTGGCTTCTTTCACTTAGCATAAAGCATATCAGAGTTATAAATGATGTAGCGTGGATTATTATTATTATTTATTTAATGTTGAATGTATAAAATGTATGGATGTACCCCAGTTTATTTATTTATCAAGTGATAGACATGTGAGTTGTTTGTAGACTTTAGTGATTATAAATAAAGCCACTATAAACATCTAATACAGATTTTAATTTTTGGTAGCGGAGGTGGGAGTGGGACATGTGTTTCCACTTGTCTTCACTAAGTATCTAGGAGTAGGAATGCTTGATACTACATTTAACTTTATTAGAAACTCCTAATGTGTTTTCCAAAGCAGCTTTATTATTATTCATCCTTACTAGCAATGCATAAAAATTTAAGTTGTTTCACATCCTTGCCAGCACTTGATATTGCCAGGTATTTTTTTTATTTTATTTTTATTTTAGTCATGCTAATAAAAATGTATCTCATTGTGATTTTAATTTACATTTACTAATTACTAATGATGTTGAGAACCTTTTCATGTGCTTATTTATCATCTATCTTTAGAGAATTGTTTGTTCAAATATTTCAATCACTTTTGTATTGTGTTCTTTGTCCTATTATCATTGAGTTGTAAGAGTTCTTTATATGGTTAGTATACAAGTCCATTATCAGAAATGCAAATATTTTCTTTCTTACTTTTTGACATTTCTTTTTATTCTTTAATTATGTCTTTTGAAGTCATACAGCTAAAAATTAATTTTAGGAAGGTAAACACTTATTTAAGTTATTACTTCATAATAATTTTTCCATACATAAATGTTGATGAAAATTTATGGCCATGTGGTTTATAATATATTTAGCACTTCTTAAAAAATACTTTTTAAATCTACTTCAAAAATATGCATATTGAACAGTTTCAAGTATTTTTTTTAAATTCTTTGCCCCTTACCTTATTCTCTAAGGAAAAATACTTATATAAATGTTGTTTGCTCTGTAGAGTACAAAGGGGAATCTAAGTACTTACAGTTTTTGATTCTGTCATGAAATAGAAATAGAGGCATAAATTTATTTTATTGTATTTCACTTTATACCAATTCCAGATGTTGCGTTTTTTACAAGTTGAAGGCAAAATCCTATACCGGCAAAAAGATTACAACTTGCTTTATTATGGTAGTCTTTAACCAAACCCACAAAGGTACACCTGTATAGACTTGAATTTCTTTATCTCTCATCTACTTTCTTAAAATTTTTCCTATTTAGATTTGGATCCACATTCATTTTTGGATCCTATTTAATAATGTGATTTCTGCTCTCCCAACTCAATAAGGCAACGTCTTGTTCACTTCCTTTTTCTCCCACTAGCTCTTCCCCAGATTCCGTGCTCATATGCTGGTCAAGGTACTGAGAGTGCCACAAAGAACAAGCTTTCCCAGGCTGACATCTCCAACATTTCTTAAATCCTTGCCTTTGTCTCTGAGATAAGTATAAATGGAGATAACAGGAAAGTAGGGTGAAATGCACTTTGGGGAATCTAACAACACTGGGACCGTGTTATGGATCTATCATCATTTCGTTGCTTATTTACTCTCTCCATCCATTCATCCATTCATCCATTCATCCATTCACTCATTCCTTCAGCAAGTTTTTTCTTGACCATCTCCTACATGTACCATGCTAGAAACTGGAAATACAGTAGTGAATGAGACAGACAGCTTTTTCTCTCAAAGAGTAAGCTATATCCTGAGTAAGCTATAAACTTTTCTGTGTTTTATTTTTCTACTCTCAAATGGGGAAAGAAATCCTTAGCTTACAGTCTGTGGTAACTTAGTGAGACACACCAAAACATACACAAATATATATTTTTAAACAATGAGGAGAATGGAATATTATTTTTGACTTTCCCTCCACTTTCTGCAAAGGTGAGCTCCTAAAAAAATTATCGCTAAGAGTGAAAAAAAGACATGGATGCTTGTGAGAATGAAGAGCTGATTGTAACAGGAAGCTTAGATGAACCACTGTACATTGTTAATAATCTACTCAAAATTATGGTATTGTTGTAATAGTTTTTGAATAAACCTTCGGCAGAGCAGAATGTCTTTAAAAGTATCTTCACCCCTATACTAATGCTTTGCCTGTTCACTCTCGTTCTCATTCATTCATACCTCCGCTTTGTAAGTGGGCTTGGCCCATGTCGACAAAGTCTTTGCACTGCAAGGAGACAGACTTAGAAAACAGGACCAGAAAATAGTTTGACATTAACTACATACTAAATTTCCAGAAAACAGATTTGTTAATGTCTTGGGAATGTCATTCAAGGGGAACATTCTTCTGAAATAAAAACAGCTTTTACAATAAAAGTATTAAAAGACATAAATGCAATACAAGCTTTTTATTGTTAATTCCATTCATATAACTTCATTTTCAATAAAGGATCCCATTAGAAATGCTTCCCCATCTGGTAGCTGCTCTGGAATTTCTGCCATTATTATCCAGGCATTTTAACTATTTTTATTTATTATATCATAAATGGCTAAAAAGGAAAAAATCTGTATCAAGAATGTACACATGTGAATTCTTCAGTCTAAAAGCCTAAGACTTAATCCAAAAGACAGTAAGATGAAACTTCAGAAGCCAGTTTCTCTCCATCTTCTTGAGGATCTGCCACCAAATCAATTGAGATGGACAGAGGGAGAGAAGAGGAGAGAGAGAGGGTGCGGGGGAAGGGAGAGAATGAACCTGGCTGCTATTTCTATTCACAGAGTTCTTCTCAACAAGGTAGTCAGCTTTTATTCCACATACTTACAATGATTAATTTCTCAGCACTGGAATCTAATCCTTCAACCAAATAATGACCATTGAGGTACCTATCAACGTGATTGTTTTGTTTTATATTACACACTGACATACACACATTCTGCAAATACTTGCTAATATAACTAGTGCTAATGAGTTTACTGAATGCTAAAATTACATGTGATCTCTTTTATTCCTCTACCAACTAGTAAAGTACATATAAACACTATCTACATTTTATAGAAAACAAATGGAGGCTCATCGAGGTTAAATAACCTTGTCCAAGGTCACACAGATAGCCAGCAATAGGAAAGATTTAAATGCAAACATGCCACCCTAAAAGTTTTCTTTAGCTATACACAATAGGACTTTAAAAAACTAACTCCCTCATTATGTAGCACACAGGAGGCATGTAGTAGAAAATATCAACTGGCACATCAGAGGGAATCAAATTACCTTAGTGCTCATAAAAAGCACAGCTCACTGTAGCCAGAATGCTACCTATTAAGAAAATAAGCTATTGGCTAGAACTGAAAGAAATCAGGAAGTGTCCTGTGAGGATTAAAGGGAAGATATAATGAAAATCAGGAAGCTGATTTAATGAGAAACTGGAAATACAGTAGTGAATGAGACAGTAAAGTAACATACTTTACCTCCTTTTTCAATTGGGGTGTGTGTGTGTGTGTGTGTGTGTGTGTGTGTGTGTGTGTGTGTGTTTGGTGTACTCAAGTAGGAACAACTAAGTCTATTTCCTTACTACAGCTCAAAATTTTCACATAGCCTAGAAACTATTCATGTTTCTTTAGAAGCATAGGACCAGAATAGTTTATGAAGATGATTATAAAAAGGATGGACTATTAATAAAGGCAGATAGGTCAATATAACATGGGTTAAATGTAACTAAATATCTTTGGAAGTTTCGACCAGCCTACAGTTATAGCAATACAAAATATAATTTACCAAGTGCTTGATTTTACAGAATAACTGAAATTTCTTATGACCAAAAGCTACATAAACTAAGCCTTCTCTGATGACTTCTAAAATAACACATACAAGAAATTCAATTACAAAAGACAGAAGAAAAGGCAAGAAAAAAAAAAAGAAATCAACTCACAGGAAAGCATTTGAAATATACATAAATTAGAAATGACTGTCTAAGTTAGGGAAAGAAACGATGGTTATGGGAGAAAACAGTTACGTGTTAATCATTTACAAGGGGAACAAATCACAGAATATTTAGGTTAGAGGACACCATTAAAAAAAGGATAGCCTAATTCTTTAATTTTACTAAATAAGACTGAAAACCCCAATAATGTATGTTATATGCACATTTATATGGTTAGTTTTAGGCTTTTCCCACCACACACACTGCCCCCAAATTCTTTCAACACATAAAAAATATATAGTGCTAACTTGCTTCTTTATGTTCTACTTGAGGTTCCCTTTGATCCATAGATTTGTTTCTTTTATATTTTATTAAGTCGGCCCTTCATACTTGTCCCTCATTACTCACTAGCTGAATCTTTGTTTCAACCTAACTTTATTTTATTAATTAAAGCTTATTTCTCTAATTTTTCATGATTCTTTTCAATTCTCAGACTATCATCTGAATTCTTTGTCAGCTCCACTGTAAAAGCTGCCAGCACACCCATAGCTCATGCTAAAATATTTTTTCATTCCTGGTAAAATAATATGTAAGTGGAATGTGATGACAATTTTAGATTCCACATAACAAAGTTTGCTCCACAGGCCATCTTATGATCCACAGTAAGCTTCTCAACACACCACTTAGAAAGGATTCTTCACAACAGTAATTATATATGGAACATCCATTTCTGGTTTCTAGCGAAACCATTCACTGGCAGGAGAAACTGTGTATGATTATGTTGAAAAGGGGAACTCCACCAGCACCTTGCAAATTTATATTTAACTGATACATATTTTAACCTAAATATCTTTCTACTTTCCTTCCCTTACTATTTTAACTCACCTTTCCAGAACTTCCCAAAATATATACCAATAAAACATAAAAAATAAATTTTAGGTTTTGTTTGCCATGTTCTCTGTGCTAGACACAGTTTTAAGCATTTCATGGTTCATCATTTATTACCTCTAGGCACAGGTGGGAAGACTGAAATTTAGAGAGCTTAAATAACCTGATCACTGTGATAGAATTGAACCCAGGGAGTCTTATTATAGAGCCTGCATTCTTAAGAATTAAGTTTCACTAATAAACACTCACATATGCATATATTCTACATTTAATAAACCACATTGAAGCCAAAGGTCAGTTGTATTTCATCTTTTGTTCTTCGAGGGATACATTCATTATAAAGAAAAATATAGACTTAAATATGGAGAACACTACTTTGAAGTTGCCCAACTATACTTGTTCACCTAGTCAAAAGCATTCAGGTTTGAATAGATTTCTACATTATCAGATTTTATCAAGATTTTCCTCTTCAGGGAAGAGGAATACAGCCAGAGGAGCAAAGTGTCAACCAAAGACCTAAGCTTATACCTATTCTACAACAAACCTCATCATATTCGGAGACATGATTTTTAAACTGTCTTTCCATAAGGAGAGTTACTAATTCAGATCTAGTTTATTACTGAAGAGTGCATTAGTTCTGTGTCATGCATCCAGGAACTACTCAATAAATATTAGCAGATAATTACTAAAGTTCTGTAAATTACACGTGTAATACACATGTCCGAGTTTTTTAAAAGCATAAACTCAAAATAGGATTTTAAATTATATACAAGAACAACAAGTGCAAAATTAATTCTGTGAAAACTATAATAAGCACAGGATACCAAATAACCTGAACCTTATTCAATAATCGAATATGAACAGTAATGCAGTTATATTGAGCATTTTATTCTTTTCTTCAAAATTTATTCTTGATATGATTTTCAGTATTAAATATTAAAGTCATTCAAGCTTGAATAAAAGTATTTTCACTAAGTTCAAGAGAAACATAGAGCAATAATCTTGAATATAAATGATAATTTTAGAAAAGAAATACATCAGTGGGAGCATTTCACTGAGGCATAAACTATCAATCAATGTGTCACTTATTATCAATTTGGGGGACAGCTGCATTACTTTAAGTGCTGACAAAAGGGCCTAAACAGGAAAATAATGAATTATCAAGCTGAAAAGGATCTTAGAGGTCGCTGAGTCCTACCTAGTTTTCCAGATGAGGACACTGAGACACAGAGGGGAATAATCACTACCCCAATGCCCCACCATGAATTAGTGGCAGAGACAAGATAGCTCAGAGAGGCTTACACATGAGAGACATTTAACTATGGAGAATCTTGGGAAACATAACTGGATTTTAAATAAATACTACATGCCATCTAGTAGTTTATCTTTCAGTCAAGGATAAATGCAACTACAGACAAGTCCTGGCTTTCTATGGAGTAGCAGCTCAGAGATTCATAGCAATAATTCTTATGTGACTAAGCAAAGGCCTCAGCTGCTTTAAAGCCGTGCATGCTTTAAGCTCCACACTGTCTTCCTGGTCCACTCTCTCGCAGTAGGAAGGAGACTTAAAGGTAATGACTTTTAGCTTTGCAAAAAATTGACAAGAATTTAAATAGGTTATGTTCTTCAAAGTTTATACATTAGTGAATGATGGTATTACAGAAGAGGAGGGTCATGGGTATGTGAAATATATATGACTTTGATAATGAATAAGGAGCAGGTTCTACAAAGAACTATCTTAGAAATACTGAGTACCCATGACTAAAATAAAGACAAAGAACATAAAACAATCACTCCTCTGGGAAGATGATAAATGGGCGAGTTTGTGGGACGAGGATAATAGTAATTTGTTTTTAATTCTAATTTTTGTGGCACAGTGCTACAGATGTGTATGTACTTTGCTTAAAGAATATTCCTTTGAAAGAAACTATTCTTTCACATCTTCTTCTAGGAAAAGCCTAGCAAGAAATTGTTGAACTGACATGAAGTAAGAAAAGGTAAGCTGACTGCCCCTTGCAAAACGAGCTGAATCGTCTTGAGTAAGCACAAGACTAATTTAAGCCAGATAAATCTTATATGTATGCATATATTTATATTTGCATGTATATATGCATTTAATTTTCACATATTTAATTTGTGTCAAAAGTGGTAAAGAGCTATGGAATAAAATCCAGAAAACTTGAATTCACATCCCAGTTATGCATTTACCTGGCTTCTGACCTGCGAGTCAATAGCTTTAGTATTTTAAGGCTAAAAAAATAAAATCTTAGAAATCACCCAGAGCAATCTCATCTCACAGATGGAGACATGATGCTTAACTCATATTCAGTAGCAGAGGATCTAGATAACCAACTGGCTGAGCTAGGACTTCGTCAGCAACCACTCGACCCTTCTATATTACCTTCTATAACTATAGAAGCTGGAAAGTTAAAAACCACCTTTCAAAGATTTCTTTGATACTAACTTCTTCACATAACCAAAACTTTATTTTACTAAATTGACCAAAGGAGAAAGTGGGCAGTGTGAGAAGGCTAGTACAAAGGTGGCGTTTCTCTGCCTCTGTTATAATATCCTCCCTGGATGGTACACTTAAGGAGGGAAATAAATTACTCCCCCTCTTCCTTATTTTTTTTTTTTTCCTGGATCATGACATTTAAAAATTGCAGCAAATCATTTGAAATACATGATTGAGTTTGCATATTGTGGACAAAAAATTGTCACAAATTCTTTAAATGCACATTTTAAAAAAATTGTGTACATTCAATTTTGTGACTGAATTTTTCCACAAGGAATTATCTCCAAGCTTTAAATATATAAAAAGAACATTTTAATGTAGACAATTTTGATTTAGAATGACTTGAGCAATATTTCTGAAGGTCAATTTATGAATATACGATCTTAAATAAAATGTAGATTACTTACACACTTATATGTACCTATATTTTGAAGTGCCATGAAGATTTCTGAATATTTAGAAGAAAATAAATCAAAAGCAAGGGCCAGAGGAAATATACTCTCCAGAGCAGTCAAGGCTAGTCTGGAAAACAGTGTGAGGGTTGTCACTGACAATAGCCAGAGGTAGATGGACCAAAGGTTGTTTATGTTTGCACCAAGGAATCTTCCAGTTTGTTGAAAGTTTGCACGTTACTTCATCTTTTCCTTATTTAATCCTGCCCATTGACTATAATACGAACATTTTAAATCAGGTATTCGGTTCAAAATCTCAATAAGTTTATGAGACTCAGGCAATATTGATATGTAATAAACAATTACCAACACATGCATACACAGAAAATGCTAAGGTCAGATATATTTCAGCTGCGCTTCAAAGAATGTTCTCATCCCAAAATTAAGACTTATGCTAACTAGAATGTTACCGCAAATAGGATATTGAAATGAACAGGAGCCATATCCATGTAGCATACAAGGAAAATCTTTCGCATTCAAATTGCCTTTTATATTAATGGATGTGCTAAAAGGATTTACATTTGTACATTCACAATTTGTATTGTTTTAATACTTCAGAAATAATGGATTGCATTCACCTTTTATCATGTTTGATTCTAACAGATTTTCAAAGAGAAACTGTCTGGAGACAGCTTAGATAAATGCTATTAAGTACATGACTGCAAGAAGATATGTATGCAGAGTGTTTAGAATATGCCTAGCACGTATTTAAATATGTGCTCCATTAAAAACCATTAATGTTATGATTAGAAAATAAATCTACAGTAGAGTGGCATTGATGACAGACACATATTTTAATATTTTGTAGGTAAATTAGTGGTATTTCAAAGGATTTTACAAACTTTGTACAATACATAAACCTACAACAATATTGTGAACCCCTTCAAAACAAGAATCTTGGTTTGTACACATAGTGCAGTGTTAATTCAATAAATACTTGTAAAATCAATTAAGAAAATGAATGAATGAAATTCAGTTATCCAAGTGTTAGAAACTAGTTCTTGAAACATATTTAGTAGTCAAAAAGTGAATACAAAAATGTGTTTAGACCAGTAATGATAGCAAGGTCTTCCCCCAAAAATTAAAACTAAAATTGACTAAGATACCCAGTATCTTGTTGAAAAAACATTCTGTAAAAACAGTTATGGTTATAGATTAATTGTTGTAGCAGAGTATGCTTCTAAATTCTTTAACAAAAAGGCTAAAACTTTCCTCCAGCATGCCTGTAGATCCCCAACGATGGTATTACTTCTTTGTGCAATTTGCTAGCATGAGATTCAAGAGTTGAAAGAAGGCAAGTGTCATATTACCTAGATAATTCATTCACTTTACTTTTTTTGTTCTACCACAATCACTCTGACTTATTCAATAAATATTCGAGTTCCTATTATATGCCATACATGGTGGATATTCAATAGTAAGCTTGACAGATATGACTGTTACCTTCTGAGCTTAGAATGAAAGATCACTGGGAGTGAGGATGTTTACAAGGGGCTGAAGGATTAGGGTGGAGTAAGAGAGACGAGAAGTAATGCTTATTGCATATCTCCTATGTGACAAGCACAGTGCTCTGCACCCTCTTCAGAGTTCCTCCTCTCAGGAAATGGCCCATCCAGTCACTCAGACAATCAAGGCAATCGTTTTGGAGTCATCTCTCATTCTTCAATTTCATTTCGACTCTACTGTGAAAACCATTAGCAAATTCTTTCAATTCTACTTTCAAAATATGTACTAACATGAACTGGTCCCTCCCACCTCCTCCACAACTGCTCCAGTCCTTTGTCACATCTGGCCAATACAATGGTACCTCTCCTCTCTCTTGTGCACCTACAACCTATTCTCTCTAGAGTGGTTGAAAGAGAAATATCACTCCCTTTTTCACATACTTCAATGGTGTCTTGTTGAATTTAAAATAAAATTTGAAGTTCATGTTATGGCCTGTCAAATTCTATGCAATTGGGCCCCCAATTACCATGCCAGACTTTACTTTATCACTGTGTGTTCAATCACTCTGGCCTCCATGCTCACCCATGAGCATTCTCACTCAAATGTCCCCCTCACAGAAGGCCTAACATGGTCATCCTACCTAAAATAATAATGTCCTTTACCCATTGTCTATGTCCTTATTCTGCTTTAGTTTTCTTCATAGCACTTGCCATTTTCTGATATCATACTACATTATGTAATATCCCTATTGATTTTTGCTTTATCACCTGCCTCATCACCTGAACATATCTGTAAGAGAAGGGCTTTGTCTTTAACTCAGCATCAACAATAGTACTCAGCATATTAGCGAAACCCAAGGGAAAACATTTTTTGAAAAAAATGATTTCATTCAATCCTTATATTCTCTGATGTTGCTAATATTACTACTATTTTATAGATACAAACAGTGAGGTACAAAGAGATAATGCAGTCGTTTTTGGAAACAGATAAAAAGGATCCAGGAAGTGGGCCATAATGGTTGAGTGCTAGAAACCTAGTACAGAATTGAAACAATGAAGAAGCAGCAATAAGACAAGGTGTTTTTGTTTTGTAATTTCCTAATTTCTTTAATGTTACAGATAAATAATTTGGAGAAGGAATGTACCTCAATTCTGTAAACTCAATTTGCTTTGTTAATTTGAAGTAAAAAATTAAAGACTAAAAACGATGGTCATTATATACGAAAGATGAGAAATGATTGAAAATATATAGTGTCCACTTCTCTGTTTTTCTGTTTCCCTATCAGACACAGGACTAGCTTCTGATACAAATTAAATTGGGCCCAAATTATAATTTGAAAGTAGGGCTAGAGCAATGGAGTTGGAACCTGAAGGATGCAAGAGCTTACTGCCAAAGAGAACACTGGAAAGTGTGATGATGGCTAAAAAAGGATTATAATGTCTTTTCCACTTTGGTGGATGAATAGGTTTTGTGTTTTGTTTTAGCATATCTTCAGGGCTGAATGAATGCTTTGTGTACTAAACAAAGTAAAGCTCAAATCAAGTTTACTGCCTCCATATGGTTCTAATCACATAAGCACAATAGTAGATTCATTGGAAAAAAGGTAAGTTCCCCGCCCCCCGTACCCCAGAAGAAGGCAATTGTATTGCTAGAACTTTAATAAGCAACAGTTCAAACACAAGCCAGAGCAAAAAAAAAAAAAAAAAAAAAATCTAACTTAGAACATCATTTTGTTGGTGCTTTTCCAAAACAGCAATTTGATAAAAAAACATCTGCAAGTCTTTTATCTGCAAACTTAATTTCATTATTGCACTATACTGTACTTAAAATAAAAAACAGATCCACACATTTATTACAATTGTAATGAATGGATCACTTAGGCTTTGATCTACACCACTTTTAGCGAGCTTCCCTAAAGGGAGATCAATTAAGTGTACTTATTTTATTTTTTGCGAATAATACTCTCAGAACATTCAAAATTCATTTTATCAAAATTTAGGCATAACAAATATTATTTTAAAAAAATAAACTCTCCCCCATTCATGCTATTGTTTAATATGGCAGCAGTCTTATATTTTATTTTTGATATGAAAAAAATAAAATTTTGTATTTAATGTCATTTCCTAAATGTTGTCTGACACAATACACTAAAAAACTTTTATGACACAGTCAGAAGCACTATAAAATGCAGTGTTTCTAGGAAAATACTCTTTTCATCAAGTGACATACCTTCCTAGAAAATAGAAAATACTCCGTATTGTGAAGGCTTTGATTTATTTGCTGTAATACATTGTTGCTTTTGTGTTCCAAAATACAAAGTAAGAGACTCCTATATCGATGGATTTGTTCAAATGACTTTCCATTAAAAAAAAAAAATGCCACATTTATTTTACAGTGCATATAAAGAGCTTTGTTATGAATCTAAAAGCCTCTTCCATGTATCTAAGGAAGGAAGTTTCCCAAACAGGCCAGACAGAGGTAAGAATTCTCTATCAATGTAACCAAAAGAGAATAAAAGAAGACACATCAACAGAAATATTACATCATATGTACTAGAAGATGGAATACAATTTTTGAAGCATCATTTTCTTTGCTACCTGAAAATAGAATAATGGTAATTGTGCTGAGTCTGTGTTCTTGTTCTGTCTATGAACAAGTTTGTGACCCTAAGAATTCTCTGACTCTCATTGTTCCAGTTCGTTCTACTCTAACAAAGAGTGATCATAGTAGATATTTTTCATGATCTCTTCTAACTGCAAAATTCTATGGATTCTGTAATTTGGATATCTTCAAAGATATTTTCATTTCTTAGTAAATTCTTCTTGATTTTATGACAAACTAATATTGAGTTTAAGCATTAATATACAGACTCCTCCAGCTAAAGGAACTGGTGAATTAATGATCTTTAAAAGGAGGGAGGAGGAGCAGTTTTACTTACAAATGTCCTGGAGTATCTCAAAATTCTACTCACTTGAGCTTCTGCTATTCTATGCAGACTCCGTGAGGTAGTCTTAAGTAGAGAGTCTTGAAGAAACTATGAATTCCTGAATAACTGTGATTTACTAAAGTGAAATTATTGTCATTACTAAGAGGTCAGATAGGATACATCTCTAAAGTAATGTGACATCTATGTTTAACTGAATTATTTATTATTTAATCTATAGTATATTAAAAATGAAACTAAAGAGTATGTGCCATTGCGAACATTGTTTCAGGTCATTTTATATATGATTCTAACTACTAAATATTTCAGAATGAGAAGAAGAATGGTTAGTCAGTAATTATGATGGCTATAAAAACTTTTCTTGAAGTTTCCTTTCCCAAAATTAACAGCATGTTTAATCATCAAAACATCCTATTTAAAATTTGATTTTAGTTACAGTCTACCTCCACATAGGATTTGGAATGACTATACAGGCAAGCAAGAAATTCTAATTGAAAAAAGACAGACTATTTGTACAAAAGATAATCAGATAGACTAGATGTATTGTAATTAAGCAGTTTCTTTGCCTCTGAGCTCCTCTCTATACATGGGGCAAAATGGTAGGTATGTATACACAATAAGACTATACCTCTTTCTATCAGAGGGAAGAAGAAAAAAAGAAGTAAGGATGGGAGTTAAGTAATTGTCTTTCTAATTGTTACCAAACAAAGAATGAGTTATAGAAAGGAAACTCCATTAGTTTGAAGTTTGTGAATTTGGTGGCTGTTACTCAGTTTTCTATACTTACCATTTCAACCATAATTTTTTAACACATGTGAGCTCTCTTTTCACAGACCTGCTAAAAACCAGTTTTAGTAACCCCTTTCCTCCCAGCATGCTTTCACCCTTTATCCTAGATAACCCCTCATTCCTGGTGTTTAAGGAAAACTTGAAAGAAACTAAGCCATTTATCAAGATTTCTGGAATTATAGCAAGGAAGCCCTACCTTAGGGCATGGCTAACTCTCCTATGGATGGTGGATAGATATCAGGTAAGCTGCTGCTCATATATATACCTGACATGAACAAAGCCTTAGGTAAAAAAGGACAGCATAAATAAACAGATTCTGGGTGAAAAAACAAAAGATATATGCAGCGCCTAAAAGAACACAGCAGCCACTTAAATATTTGCTTACAGATTATTTCTGCCTGTGATTGTTCCTCATTCCTTTCTTCTTCCATTTGGATAGTATTTTTTTTTTTTTATTTTCTTTGGGCTTATCACGGACCTAGTTAACATTTTATTATATAGAAAAAATATACATATTTTAAAATTTAAGAACATCTTAGAAAAATAAATTTCATGAAAGAAACTTTATAAAGTACATGATTTAATAAATAAATATTTGTTAATAAGGGATTTGGGAGTGTAACACTTTCCTGTTATTTTTTTCCTTACCTATAAATTTTGATGTAAAGGTATTATTTTGAAATTAGATGATTATCAGTAACTGAAAGAATCAATTCTTCACCCATCCAGAGGATCACTTTTCTTATGGCAAGATAACTGGAAATTTGGATTAGAATGAAAAGCATGCTTGGTAAGCATGGAAACAAATCAAAGGAAGGGAGAAAATCCTCAAGGGTATTAATTTTAGACAATAGTGAAACTTAACAACTGAATCTTGTCCCCACAAAAGAGAATACATTGAACAGTCACTAGAATATGGATGTCTACCTAAATCTAGCTGTTTACAAAAAAATAGCTAATTGTTTATTGTGATGTTTTTATTTCTGCCACTCCTTATGTTCTCTGATTACTCTATAACTGGATCTCCACCCTTCATCTTCCTCTGGATTTCACTCGAGTAAGTCCTCCTCTTTCATTCTTCACCCACTCCATCAGTTCTATGCTTCCCCTTATTTACAAAAAACAAATCTAAACTTTTAGTTGGATTTCTAGATATAATGAAAGCTAACAATCATCAAGACATGTATAAATCTATTGGCAGTCATAGATCTTTCTTACCAGAACCTTGGTCTTTTTCCAAATTGGGTCCACAATTATTTATTTCCAATTTTTTTCTTTCCACTCAAGATTTACCATTGTAGTCACACTGGTCTTTCTAAAATTACAGTTTACCCTTGAACGAGTTAGAGGATTATGGGCTCTAATCACTCATATAGTCATAAATCTACATATAACTTAAGTTGGCCCTACGCACTGTCAGATTCCCAACCACTGTGGCTGAAAAATATATAATTGTGTATTAATTCCTGTTCTTATAGCTCCACCACATACTCAAAAGAGAAGTCCCATGCCTCATAACATAGTTTACAAGACTTACAAAGCTTAGTTTGCTTTGCAGCCTATATTTAGCTGTGTACCACAAATTTTAAGTTATTTTCAGTTCTTCAAATAAGGCACAGTCTCTTTTTGTATTTTCTTTCTCTTGTCCCTTCTGTTCCCTTAGTTAATTTCTATTCATATTCAGGTCTCGCCTTAGCTGTCTTATCCTCTGCAAAGCCTTTCTACCTTCTAAATCTGAGTTGAATTGCATGTATTCTATCAGTAGGGTTGATCGCTCTGCACGGTGGTTGACCACCTACATATCTGTATTCACTTGTAGATTATAAACTCCATGAGAGTAGTGACCAGGCCCATTTATCACAAGTATATCCCCAGTGCCTAAGCCCAATGCCTTTAATTACTTAAAATGTCATAAATGTTTTGAAAATTCTCTCTGGTTTTATCAATTACCACATTAGATACTATAATAAGCTGTAGACATTCATCCATTTTTACTTCGGAATTCCATTTTGCAGCAGATTATTTTCATCTTGATATATACTTGAACATATTTTTCAGATTGTTATCAAAAGATTAGTAAAAATTAGAATTTTCTGAACTATTTCTGAAATGCACATAGTAGTCAGAAAAAAAAAACATGTTGCCCAAAGAAAACTTGATGCCATACCCACTCGGGGATTTTGAAATATAAGGAGGACCAAATATATGTGTACTCTACTATAATTTCTGAATTATTTATAGAAGTTTTGGTGATACAACAAGAAAACTAGGAATAAATTTTTATGCGTCATTTATGAAATCAACACCAATATCAAATTAAGTTATGTTTAAAGGTTTAGGAAAAGTCTCCATAATATATAATTGACTACTACACACTTAAAAAATGTACTTTTACCTATATAATATTTTGATATATTTCTTTTTAAATTATGTTTATGAAATTACTGACTTTATATATTTTTGAAAAGGAGAAAAGAGTAATATTGGTTAGATAAACATGTTCATGGAATGTACTTTTACATGAATGTTCACTTCTTAAACTGGGTAAATTTTGAGATAAAATATCATCATAAAACATATTTAGCTAAAATGTGGACATATCCATAGAATGATGCTTTGTAGAGGATAGGAAAGAATTCTCTGAGATATTTCTTTCTTTTCAATAACTGTCATCTTAGTAGGTATACTGTTTGAATGTTTTATAATGAAAAGTAAGCCAAAATATGAAGGCACAAAAATCACAAAGTGATAAAGCCCTAAGAGAGAAAGAAGAAACACTGGAAAGAAAAATTACTCTTTCACAGAATAGAAGGAAAAGACATAAAACCAGAAACACACTAATGATCAAATGAGGAAAATAATAGAAAACAAGGGATCTTCTTTGTATGTTTAAGTTTGCCAACAATCTTCCTGTAAAGACTTTAGAAACCATATTTCCAGGTTTTTTATTGGACATTACTAGCAATATATCATTCAGTTGGGAAATGCATTCACCCATACATAAAAGAAATGAGGTATAAAGAAAAATGCAAAAGTCAGATTAACTAAAAACAAATGTGACTCCAAACCAAAGAGATACTTTCAAAGTTTGAGAGTAGCTCAAATGGTATGATACTCTCTAAGAAAAGGAGGTTGCCTCTTGATCGTTTGTACTGATCCCTCCACAGGGCCTATTGTAGCTATCCTAAAGCTGTGAGTGGTGACAGTGGAGGCACAAGGGAAAGCCTGACATGTAGAGGCAAATAAAGCCTATGTTCAAAATCTCTCCTTGCTGCTTAGATTCTCTGGGCCTCAGTTTTACTAAATGTGAGATGAAGATAATTAAATGAAACTGGTTTGTGGTGAGAATTAAATGAGACAACATATATAGAACTGATAATACCAGTTTGTACTAGACAATTAGTAAATATCAATCCCTTCCTCCTTTTGCACATTATTACTCAGACCACTTAAAAATATATATAATGTTTTACTTTACATAATATATAATTTTTAATTCTGTATAAAAGATTTTCAGTAAAAACTAAAAGCTATCAAAATAATGATAAATTCCCAACTTTAGCTGTTTATTAATGGTCATGGCTACAAAACACTTTTTAAAAAACTTATACTAATATATTTGCATTTTTCAAGAGATTGCTTTTAATTTAGTGATAATATTAGGATTATTTTCTGGGGTAAATCACATTATTGTTTTAACTTTAGTTTTTGGGGGTCTGTTTGTTTTTTTGTTTTTAAATGGAAAATCAAGGATATTAAGGAAACCAATGTCCAATAAGCATAGCTAATTGGTTGAAAAGCAAAAAATAAAACCTATCAAGTAATTATTCTACTGAATATCTTTAGTTCCCATAAAAATCATGAGTTAGTAAATAATCTGAATAGTCTAATTAAATTTTTGTTACTTAGTTCCAATCTCGCCCTGAGTAATTTTAAGGAGCTGACCCATCAAAGCAAGATCTGAGTTAGAAATTATGACAAATGGGAAGATCTAAGCCTTTCCACTCCAGGCTTTTAGCATTTTTTATAGAGAATGTGCAAGCACCTGAATTTCATGTGGAGTTGGCTCACACCAGATAAATTTTTGAGTGAGAGGTAAAAGAGCCATTTTGGGTTAGATATGAAAAAACTTTATGCAAAAAATGCATATTTGGAAACTGCAAAATGAGCATGCAAATCAATTTATATGCATGGGTGAATGAATATAGATGAGCTATTTTCAAAGTATACACATCCTAGTGTAGCATAAGACATCTGTACAAAAAGAATGGCAAGGAGGTGAATTGCTAAGCTTAGTCATCCATTTGCAATTTTCAATGGAAAATTGCATTGTCAGTTTCCATTATGCCTGCACAAATTTAGATAAATTAAAGAGTCAACTAAGTAATTATTGATAACATACATGTGCATGAAGTAAAACAGGAAAGCCTTGTCAGTCATTTGGAACTTCTCAGATGTTTCTAGGATTTTTATTAGGGAGAGGACACATTATATGAATGATAATACACCTGACTAGGAAACCAATTTGAGACACAGCACTGGCCTATTCAGCCATCTCTCTAATTTGGGACTGGAGATGAGTGAGGTCAAGAGGAGATGTTGTAAATGAAACACTGACAGAAATTACTCTGCTGAGGAGAAACACTAAATTTGCTGCCAGACCTTATACTTTATTAGGATCCTTCTGTTAATTACCATTCAACCTGACAAATGGGTCCAAGTAAAAAAAAAATCCCTGTGATTATATAGGATTTAAATTCTATAATTTTCTCTTTTATGATATTCTTTCAGAATATATCCTGCAAGATTAGTTCCATATTCTGTTCTGACAATATAAACATGTTTTTATTTCTATAACAGAATTTTCAACCTAGAATAACACAAATCTTTGGAAAGTCATATAATGAGTCTGATCTTCTAATATGTACTATTAGTTTGACATTTCAAAATCTCATTGAAAATCTCTGAAGATGGAGTCACCAACTTCCTTTATTAATCTGGTTTTGTACTTGCAAATATATTTATCTTGCAACAATTTAAATAGATTTTTCTTTACTTCCTCCATGAAAACTGTGAAACATCTAATCGTTACAAATTATTTACCTTTTTTAAAATAAGTATATATACAATCCTTTTTGTGGACACACATGTGTGTTTGTATGTAAATACTTTAAATATGTTTACATTCACTAAATATTTTAATATATCTTCATGCCAGCAGATATATATGTACACATATATACATGTTTATATATGTATACCTCATTCATGTTTTGTTGTGAGGCATTGCATATGGGTCTACCGTGTTTTATTTAGCTGATCACACTTTAATACTTGAGTTGATTCCATTTACTTGTTTTCCCTATTACAGATATATAAAGTGTATCAGTGATAATATGTTTGTGAGGCTTGTTCAAGTATTTCTGTTAAAAAAAAAAATCCTAGAAGAATGGCTGTGTTAAAGGATATGCCATTTAAAATGGTTATAGCTACTATTAAATTGCCCCTAAAAACAGCTGTAGTGATGGTAATTTACACTCCAACCAAAGATGTATGAGAGCATATGAGTGCCTGTATTGCTACATCTCTGAAAACACTGTATGATGGCAATCTTTAATTGTCTCAATCAGCTAGGCAAGAAATAATGCCTCATTTTAATTTATAATGTTTTGCTTGTTATCAAGACAAAGCTTATTTTCTTAAATTTATTGGCTATTTGTATTTCTCTTCTAAAGAACTGCTTATTTGTTTTCCTTGACTGTTATCCTTAATATTCTCTTAATACCTTAAACTTGATGAAGTTTTCTAACATTTATTAAGCACCTACTGTGGGCGAGTCTGCTAGTTCTTAAATATAATAAAGCAATAAATGGAGGAATAAATTGAAATATAAATGTTCCCCTGGGGACTTAGAATCATGTGAAGAAATAAAGGAAGGGTATTAAGTAATTACAATAAAATATATTGCATGCAATACTAAATCTATGAACAAAGGTCTACACAAGGCCAGCACTGGCTCTGCGGGAGGACTAGAGGAAGATATCAGGAAGGATTTCACAGAGGAGGAGATCTTTTAGATGCATCACGAACGATGGGTGCAATTTCACTCAGGACAGAAAGCTTTAGGTCCAGAGAGAACAGCATGAGGTAGGGCCTCAAGACATGCAAATGCAGTGATTTCTCATAATACAAATAATGATTGACTTAAGTCACAAGGTTCCTGTTGTGAGAGAATGATAAGAAATGAGACTGGGAAGATCAGAGGTCACATTTAGAAAAGCGCTTGCCTGTCATTCTTAAGAATGTGTGCTTTATATTTAAGCCAAAGAGAAATATCATTTTGAAAGGATCACTCCAGCAGGAGAGAGAAATGACTTTAAGTGGCAGATTGAGAATTACCTGGGATTAGAAAAAGTAGTAAATAGGTTATAACAACAATCCTGATTGTTGAGTATGAGAGCCTGAAATAGTGTATCAATAGAATCGCATGAACATGGTCACTGAGAGCACATGATTAGTCTCTTTATTTTCTGGCTTCTAGAAGTACTATATACACATCGTCTCTGACAGCATTTATTGCATTGTGTTAAAAACATGCACGTATGCTTCTGCCAGCTGACTCCACTAAAATGTGACTTCTTCTCCCTTTCAATCTTAAACCAGTGGTTGACCAAAATATAGTGTTTCCCAAAACATAAAAAGTCAAATTTTTTAAATTTCCTTGTGTTGATAGTTTATGACAAAAACTCAGCATTTGTTAATCAAATGCTTTTTCTATCCATCCCCTACGACTTTCTAATGGCTCAGTACAAACTTTTGATATGGAAGAATCCAGCGATTAGAGTATTTTAAAATTATGATGACTAAAATGAGAGTGTAAAACAATCCATTAACTGTAATTTTTAAAAGGATCTACATGTTTTTCACTCTTCAGAGGCATAAGTTTATGTCTACATTTTTCAAAAAGGCTCATTTTTACTACAACCAAGGATATCATTAATAATATCAGTAATGGCACACATGTGCACCTTATGGTAGATCTTCATATACTATGATTAAGTTTTATTTATATTTTTGATCCTTGAATTTTTTATAGTTATATTTAGGTTTCAAGATCTTCATTTGTGCTGCCAAACTTTTAATCTTCGGGAGTGCTGAGAACACATAGGTGAACAAATGTCTATGAGCTATTGTGTATGACAGCTTCTTAGAAAGTGGTGTTAGAATATAGATGGATTCACAAGTAGGCAAAAGACATGGGGTCAAAGATGAGGCTAGATTTCTGGTATGTGTAACTGGTTGTACTAGGAAACCATGGAAATTGCAGACTATCCACAAATAAGTATTTTTAATGTTGTGAGTGGTTGTTGCTTTGGTTGTACTTGCTTTAACTCAAAAACTATTTTTCAGCCTTGTCATCTCATCTTTCTCCAGGAAGAATTCATACCACTGCCAAACTCTTTTCATTCAAAGCTATATTTCCCAGAGAAAGAGCAATGACACAGAATATAAAAGGTCTGGTATGGGAGCAACACCATTTGAATGTGCTGCAGTCAGGCAGCAGGGCAGGAACGTCACACCTGGTGGAGGTGGATTCAGTATTGGGAGTACACCCTAGAGATGGCAGAATAAGCAAGAAGAAGTACAAGGTGAGGTGAGATACAGGCAGAAACTGTAACTTGAGCTTAACCACGTTCAAGGAAACATGAAACTGGGGCAAGCCACTGTGAAAAGAGGACAAGAGGGCAGCTGGTTCAGGGCAAACAGAAGCATGTGGGCAGGGAGCCTGCTTAGAGTGTTTTCCAGGGACACCTAGGTGCCGTGACAGCGAGTTAAGGCATTTGGGGAAGTACTTCATGAGCCAAGTGCTCAGTAGCAGTTGGTGCCATATTTTACTCAAATGCATCTGTGAATTATAACTCAGACACTCTTGAAATAGTTCTTCGTGTGTGTGTGTGTGTGTGTGTGTGTGTGTGTGTGTGTGTGTGTGTGTGTGTATTTATGGGGGAGGGGGGTCAGGCGGCAGTTTTCCTTCACAGGGGTGTTGTTTGGGCTATTTTTATCTCATATTTGGGTGATTTTCAAGTTCAACATTTTCCAAAAGTACAATTACTTACATAACTAAGGGCTGAAAATATATTTTGAATGTTATTTAGTCCAGGCCTCTGACCAGAATAAGGGAAATCCTAACAAATTTATGACTGGCACTTGTCCGTCTAAGCTATTGTTAAGAATCTCCAGGAATAGAGATTTGCCCACCACTTCTGCTGGCCTATTCTCAAATTTATAGTAGAATTACAAGCACATGCTGTTTTCTCTTTCCTTAGGCCTAAATCAACACTCTTGTTCAAATCCATTTCTATTGTTTAGTCCTCTGTGGACTAGATACCACTGCCAGTTTTCCTTAGCCCGAACTCTTTTTTCTGTTTGTCAGCTCATATTTTTCTGGCCTACTTTTCCTGTTTACAAACGCAATGCTATCAAGAATTTTCCCTTCATACAATTCTGGATTGCCTGATTCTACATACCCTAGTGGTAGACATTTTTTTAAAAAACCTCCAGGTAACAACAACTTACTAAGGATTTTGTGAAGCCCCTACCCATGCTATTTCCAACATATAATGGGAAATTAGGAAGTCGGACAGAAACAAGAGGAACTGTTAAAGAGTCACTGAAAGTGAGGCAATGCTGCTGCTATGATGAACAGATCAAGAAGATTGTAATATGTTTGGGGAACTAACCTTTGGGAGAGCATTAGCGGGTCGAGTGACAGTGAATAAAATAAATAAAACTGGCAGCATTAGGGGAAGGAGGTTGTCAGACCAGTTTCGCAGAGGGGGGATCTGAAACATTTTTAGCTCAGTGAAGACACACACTTTCTCTTAGGCAGATAAAGATAATTCAGGGAGATACTGACTACATGATTTTATTTCCACTGAGGACATAACAAGAATAAATTAATTTATGTCAGCAGAGAAAGGATTTTCATTAAATTTAAGGAAGAAATTCTACCCAGGAAAAGTTATTAACACTTAAATGGAATACTAAGAGAGAGAGAGAGAGAGAGAGAGAGAGAGAGATATGAAACTGCATTAGCTAATAGACACCTTTTAAATACAGGGGGGATACTCAAATGTAAAAGAGTATGTAGAGGATATACAGTCAGTTATTGCTTTATTATTAAAAAAGAAGTAATTACAAGTTCAGGGCATGGCCTCAGAAGTCATGCAATCTTGGTTCAAATGCCAGCTTTGCAAATTCCCAGTGTGTAAACATGGGTAATTAAAAACATCTCTCTGGGTCTCAAGTTTTCTCATCTGCAAATGGGGAAAATAGCATCTGCCTTATAGGGTTTTGGGGAGGACTAAATGAATTAATGTGTAAAGAGCTTAAAATAGTGCCTGACACAGAATATGAGTTATGCAAGATCTTACGACTATTGTTATTGTTATTAGTCAGTATAAAAAAGTTCAGTGACACATTGCCATAATCTAAAAATAGAAATGAAGAATGATTGTATTTCATGTGACTGAATTGTAGAAAATAACAGGTTTATCCTTGTCTTTTTATTCCTCCTATTCTCTTCAGCTCAATGCAGAAGTTAGAAGTCAGTTAAGAAATGAATGTTCTAGTCTCCTCCTCCACTAACCAGATGAGTAATTTTTCATAGTTTAAATAACCAGTTAGTTCTCAATGTTCTGGTTGTTTCAAATTCCATTACTTCTCTTTTCTATTTTCCTTCTTCTCCAACACTCATTCTTCTTCAGTCCTCTTCTTTTCCCCTATCTCCACCTACTTTATCTTAGTCCTCTATCTCATTTCCGCAGTTGTTATACATCCTGAACTTCACAGCTTCCCTGAGGCCTTATCATCCTTCCACACTCCATCTCTTATGAAAGAACGATGCTCCAGGATATAGCATATTTGGCCTCAATCCAAATTTTTATTGTCTCTGTTTAAGATGAAACACAACACTTCCTATGTCATACAAACAAGGACTTATCTAGGATGAATAACATATTAGGCCTGAGGAAAGGGGAAGTGTGCCCATTTTCTTTATTTCCAACAACCTATGGGATAGTACAAAGCTTTTGGCTAACAGTCATAGAAGAACACCAATCCCAGATGAATTATTCTAATTTCTGAAGCTCTATCTCTTCCTGTACTTCATTGATTTATGAAGGAAATCAATGTAGAGGGCAGAAGAATAAACAATGGATGAAACTCAAGCAAAAAAAAAAATCTTTAAATGTTATTTGAAGCAAAAGAAATATATATTGTGATAAAAGTAAGAAAGCCATACTATTTTAACTCTACTATTGTAATCTAAACAAAAGTTTAAGAGGCCACAGGAATAGTGAATTAATGATATATATTTCCAAAAATATTCCCATATAATGATGAAACTGACCAAAAAGGTGTGTTCTAAAAGTTACAGATGACTCATTTAAATATCAAAAACAAAAATTGTTACAGATTTCCTAACTACTCTGGTAAAAGAGGTTTGAGGGCTATAACTGGCTTTAAAAAATGGCTGTTCAAAATATTTCTGCGGTGGTCTTGACTTATTTTTAACTTTTTGGAAGCTCAGTAAATAACTTTAACCCACTAGTTTTCTTATGTATGAAGGTTTTAAAGAGGTCATTATCAACATTAGCATAACTTTTTTCATCTGTTTGAACATAATCGTGACTCATTTAAGAAATAAATAATAATAACTACTATTTAATAATAAAGTTCCATCAAAGTAAATTACGCTTGGTAACTGTCAGAACAATGGTAGAGCAAGACTTAATACAGTGAGTTTTTCACACAACCCCCAGGAAGAGTTGGGATGCTGTTATTCCATAATATGATAATGCTATTTTGCAGAAATCTCAAAATCTCTGATACCATGCTTGATCACACAAAGTCATTTGTCTTACTATAAGGATAGACTTTTTAAGTTTCTAAGGTTCCGTAGTCAAGTATTTTAAGTCATAAAGACATTATATTTTAATTACATGTTTAACCAATATATATATTTGAGAATTTAAACATAATTTCCAAGATTTAAAATAAATCTCTGCTTATAGTATGTAATTTTCTTGTGTATGTCATATTTTCTGCATGTCTTTGTTTATATACATATACACACATACACATTTATATATCAAAAGTAAACGTCTCATTATTTAAAAATATCTCAATACTTTATTTCACAGAAAGTTGGCCCAATTTTGAAAACAGGGTTTCATAAATGCATCTTACTACATATTTAATTGCGCATTTGGGTTGTGAAATACCATATATAACTTCCTATTTTCACAATGTTTTCAAATGGATAAATTAAACATTTAGTAACCTAAGCATCATATGTAATAATTTTTAAAAAATTTTAAAAAATCAATTTTGCTTTCAAGATAAAGAGCTTAAGCTGAAAAGTTGTACCTTCCGTACAGCCTCTATGGTTATATGTTGCCATGACAGCTATTTCCTTAAGGAGAGTCCAGGCACCCGTAATTATAGAGAGACATCATTACTTAAAAGAAAAATGTGAGTCTTTAATTTCCTTGCCATTGCTGGACTGGGGCGGTTCATTTCACTGAATCTAACAATGCCTGAGCAACACTTAAGCTTAGCTGGTTCCGCATGTAAGGCCGGATATTGTTAGGTCATGGACAACAGTAACTCCTAAGCTGTGATCAGTGCTGCTTCTGTTATGGATTGTCATCCACACAGAATTCATTATGTCTATAAGTAAACAAAGAAAGCCCTTCCTGATATTAGGATGTTAATGAAGCAACTGCTCTTCTTAGCAGCTCCTCTTCTAACTTTTGGACTACCATGTCCCTCTTGGGAACCAGCCTGAGAAAGTGCTATATGAAGTAGCACTTGCTCTTGTAATGTGGTGTCAGTATATTTCTAATTATGGTCCAGATAGTTCTGAGCACAAGTAACTAGGCAAGAGTCTGGGTCAGCAACTTTGGCTTGCCAGGTCAGACTTGTTTTCCTCCCACTACTTTCCAATAATAGTTCCTCATATATACCAGAAATAGCATAGAGAATACATCTTTCTAACTCTAAGAACAGCTCCTGAGTTCAATTTTAGGCAATGTGTTGGAAAGCCAAACTCAACCAAAAAGAGACATCATCTTCTCATTATGTAATTTTAATTAAGTGTCTTGTGTACCATCATCTCTATCGTCAGCAGAATCATGCTCTAACTCAGCAACTCTCACTAAGTATCTACATAGGTATCTGGGCTAGATCTTTACATTTGTGCTGAATCACCATGGACTTTTGATATTTTCAATAATTTTATCTCCCAGACTCTGAAATTAACAGAAAGTTTATTTTGCTTGTTTTGTGAAAAGTATTTTCATTCAAAAAAAAAATTCATTGTAATGTTCTTTAGATTCAATATACTAGGACTTCTAGTTGCATTAGAATAGAATCAACACATTAAGCATAATATGAATAGGTCAACAAAGGAAGCAAATAACAAGGTTGTAGAAACAAAGTGTGATGAATTTTTACAAACTATTCCATTTCTTTATTATCATGATATTAGGAAATGGCATGAAATTCAAGGGTCTACCACAATCCTCAATTCTGAAGCCTTTATTATAAGTCAGCCATTCAAATTAGAACCAAGTTGACAACTAGTGAACAAATTCCCAGCATTGATTAGCTGTTTGCTAAGTAAAATACACACACTATGTCATGTAATAGACAGAGTTGCCTGCTAGGGCAATGGGCACACCTAGGCTCACATTTCAGCTCTGACTTTGAGCAAGTTTGCTTTTCTAATCTACAGTTTTCTCATTGTAAAAATGGGAATTTTATAAAACCTATCATGTCTGATGTTACATAAATAAATAAGGTAAGGTGGACAAAGCACACTGTACAATGCCTTTCACTTAGTAAACACTAAATAGTAATTATAACTGTCGAGATTCTAAGCAGAATGATTTTGTATTCAAATTATAGAGGTGCTTATGGCACCACTAAAGGAGGGGTACCTAGTGCATCTTTTGAAATAATTTGATGCCTAATATTTTGGGGGAGGAATCATGCATATTTCTGAATTTAGACAGTATTATAAAAACTATGGTTGGACTACTAATGTCTTCTAGTCAATACCACTAAAAGGTAATTTCTATTCTGATCTCTATTGCCATATATTAGTTGTCTGTTTTGAATTCATATAAACAGAATTACATACAACGCACTGATATAGTTGCTGCCTTAATTATCTTATCTCATTTGTTTAGACTTTACACATGAGGAACAATGGGACCAATGTTCTCTTTAATCAGTTTGTCTGTACCAATATATTGATACTTAAAGAGAACTCTACCAAATCTAACATATACTATTAAGCAGAAATAATCTAAGTGACCCCAAAATAGATTTACAGAATCAAGTTTAACATTTTTACTATAAACATTCACAACATTCTAGAGCCATCTACCCTACTACCCTTAGATATTTCTTTCACATTTTCAGCTTTTTCTGAGTTTATATTTATCAGCTACTCACAAACACTCTGTGAGGTAGGTAGGAGTTTACAGTTTATTAGTAGTCTGATTAAGTGTTTCTCAACTTACTTTGGAAATTAAAACATAAAACATCAGTGGCATTACTCTACTTTTAACAGTGATTTAGAGGCAAAGCCACAGCTAGAATTTAGTTCTTGAAACTTAGTGCTGCATTCTCTTTATACCCATTGTGTAAATAATAACATGGCAGGAATAGAATCTGAGATAGCATTGTACCCATCCCCATATTCAAGTAGAAATATATGAAATCCATGTGTAAGAGAGATACCAAAAGCCATGAAATTTCTGAAGATTTCTAAGGCAACTAACAAAACTATTTTTCCAAAACCTAACTGAAACATGCAAAGACTTACTATTCAGCAAAAACCATGACGTTACCATTTCCTGTACTTCCGAGTAACAGTGAAGGGACTGAGCCATAAACTTATAGAGAAATACACAGAAAAAGGTATAAAGGTTTTGCATAATGAACTAAAAACTATTAGAATGCAAAAATGATTCATTCTGAATTATGTCAAACATACTTGTGTACTTTTTGAAAGTGCAGTTTGAATGACGACTTCTAACAGGTTTATTATCTCCATTAATAAAACAAAACTTGAATATCTATAATAAGCCCTAATTTTCAATGCACATTTATAGGAGTTAACCCTACAACCAGTGTAGCCACCAAATGCTCACTGAGTAGGGGATACAGAATGTGGTCAATGACTGTTTTCAGGAACCAGTGTGACTCAGGGTCCTAATTCTCACAATGCAGCTAAGAATAACAGAAATATTATATAGCACCAGTCCTTTCTGTAGTCAGTCAGGAGATTTAATTATCACATTTTATTTAATAATATCCAAAACTGGAACATGACTTCACAAGCATATATATATAAATTTATAGGAGAACCTTAAAGACAAATTATAAGTAGGATAATTAATTAGAAATCTGCATCTATACATTAAAATAAATACAGTAAAAAATCACTATTTAGAGGTAAGATTGGAATGGATAAAGGTATTAGTTTATGTGGAGAGTGATAGTTTTTACAAATGCTTTTGTATTAAAGGCTTGCTTAATCATAATAAAATTCTCAAACAGAATACTATTTTTAAAATATTTCCTATCTGCTTGTCCCTATGTGTTGGAACTTTTGGGCTAATCAAATATAATTATTACATTAGAATTTCTTTTAAATGAGGGGGAAAAAAGTCTCATATCTGAATTTTGCTTGAGAGCGCCACTAAATAAAGTCACATCAGCAGAAGTAGTGGTGCTAGTGGTGGTGTAATTAGAACAAAAATAACAAGTAGACACTTCAGAATATTTACTGCATGCCCAGCACTGTTCTAAGACCTTTACATAAAGTCACCTGCTTAATTTTGATAAGATCCTTATGAAGTAAGTACTATTATCCCCATTTCAAAGATGACAAAACTGAGGAATAGAAGTTTGAGTGTATACCCACTTAAACCAGGTAGTGTGGCCCCAGAGTTTATATAATTTAACTTCTATACTACAATGGCATCTCAGAATAAACATCTCAAAGTAATATATTCTACCTCATTTGTGGCATTCTAGACAAGTAACAATTTTGATTATTAATTTATAATCAAGACAAGCTTTTTTTGATAGACCAGGTAGGCACTTTCATTGTCATACTTTAAGAGCTTTCCAGAACATTTTATCGAGATCAAAATTATTGATGAATTTCTCCATTCCTTTCAAAGCTTTTTCGGCCCAGGTGATCCACCTTTTTCTACAATGGGAAACTTCAAACAAAATCTCTGAACCATTTTGTCTAGTACCTACCTATATGGTAACTACTTAAATTTTTTCAAACTTACAAAGATTATAAGTACCTATGTAATATTTTCCTTTACTGTACCAGTTAAAATATTGAAAGCCAGGAATCAATCAACCAATATGCAGTGTCACAAGAAAGACATGTTGAACAAGGTACTTGAGGGTATAATAAAGTATGACATTGCCAAAGGGTTTTAGAAGCCTATAGATTCAATGGTTATATTTGTGAGAAACCATACAACAATCCACATTAAGTGTTCAGATAATGTTTTTCATAGGTAGAACCAAAGTGTTCCAAAAAAAAAATGGCCTTAGATTTCTATTTATAAGCAAACTCACAAAGATGCTAACTTCCTTAGAGAAAGAATCTTGTTTTACTCTGTGTCCTCTAGTTCAGTAGACAGCTGACAGTGGTGCTTAACAAATGTTGACTGACAAAAAAGAATGTTTTCTCTCTCTCTCTCTCTTTTTTTTTTTTTTTTTTTTGGACTCCTATCAATCTGTCATACACAGTATAGCCAGAGTGACATTTTTGAAATATAAATTTAATAATGGCTTCCTCTTCCCCACTTTCCACATTAAACTCCTTCCATTGTTTTTCCATCACTTTCACTAAAAGATTAAACTTCTTGACAAGGTCTAGAAAGCCCTGAATAATCTGATCCCGCTCCTTTCTCTAAAAGCTTGATATTCGAGGGCTTTCTCTCAGTTACTTGAATGTGCTGTGCCATCTCTTGCACCAGGATTCTGTACCTAATATTTCTCCTCCGCCTTTACCTAGCTAATTCCTTCTCATCTCCCAGAGTTCAGTTTAAATATCACTCTTAAGGAAAATCTTCGATTAGGTCAATTCAGACTATTTTAAGTTATTACAGTATCAGGTACTGTTCCTCCAAAATACATACTATCATTTTAAGTTTCCATTTATTTACTTTTTTACTTATCATGCCTCCTCACTGGAATGTGAGGTCTGTGAAGGTAGGAACTATTTCTGAGAGTTTCCCATTTTATTGCTGAGCCTAGTACTCAGGCACATACGAAGCACTCACTATTTGTTGAATAAAAAGATGAATGAATAAATGAATGAGTGAATATGGTTGTCTATCTGGTCACATTAGTAAAATCATAGAAAGCAGAGGCTTTATTAAGTGACATCTATCACACTGCCATGTTTAGTATTATCAAGCAATCATCCATCACAAGCCATGTGTGTTTATGGCCACTTAAATAAGAAGCAAAAATTAAAATGACATTCATTGTTTAGTATGAAATTTTAATATAAACAACCCTGAAATGAATGAAACCTGGACAAGGAAATCATAAAAAGTATAACTTAATTTTCATCGATCAGCCTTTTATTCTCATTTTTAAGCTGGACAGCCATGGAATTCAGTAATTATTTTAAGCTCCTAGAAAACTATTAGTCCTCTTAAGTAGAAACTTATTAAATAATAATGGCCCTGGGGCACTTAGATGAGTATGATTTACTGAAAAAGCTATGTACCCCATAAGCATCCATCATTCAGGAAAGATGACATTCTTTGATAGTTGAGTTCTGAGGCTAAGACTCTCATGGTCAAAGAATGTACGTGATGCATAAGTTAGTTATGTTCCATCAGCCAAACGCATACACACACACACACACACACACACACACACTTTTTTTTCTCTCTTGAATAATGCCTGAACCTGAAAAAAAAAATCAGCCCTAATAAATTGGAAATCTTATTCAGCAAACATGATAATACAGGGCTCAAGAATAACAACAGTGTTTGTGTTCTTATCTAGGCTCTGCCACAAACCTGTTCCTGACATACGATCTTCCTTGTGTTCTCTTTCCATTTCTATGCAAATAAATAAATTGCTAAGCCTGAATAAATAGAGTAAGGATGAAAGTGAACTCATTAAATAAAAATATTCTAGAAGTTCATAGGTGAATAAGTTGTTTCAAGGCATTCCAGGCATTGAGGGGAAAAATAGTTTTACTCTCCTTTAAGTAGTTCTTATATTTTGAATATAAGGCAACTAAAATAGTATTAAACGTTTTTATTAAATTAAAAAAAAATGTAGTTGGGTCCAGGTGTCATTTGAATTTTGTTTAATGTTTTCTGTTAATTTTTTAAAATAAATTTTCTCTAATGATTGTGGATTTGTTTTTAAATTCGTTTTTAAAAAGAATGTAGCAATCAGTGTCAATACTGGCTAGTGGCTGAGCTTTGTTTATATTTTATCTGAATAGAAATCATCTATCCCTAGCCATCTATAGATGGTTGGCATTGGGAGGGGCATCCATTCTCAATTAATTATTTACTAGTCACTTGACACACATGAAACAGGAAGAATAATCAAAATGGAGACAAACCTTCTGGGAAGAAAGACTGCCTTTATCACTCCCTCTCTCATTTGTGTGATAATCAAAGGAATCCAGCCTATTTTCTTTTCATGACTAGTGGTGATCTTTGAAAGCTCAAATTTTCAAAACGAATCAATGCCCCAGAACAATCCTGATGGATTTTCTTTTTTGAGTTAAATTACTTTATGCATCAGGTATTATACTGTTCAATTACGTATTTTGGTAATTCCAAATTCTTCGTCTCATGGAAAGAGCTATCCACTTGAAAGATAAAATGCATTCCCGAGACATCTAACTCTGCTTCACTACGACATATTACTTTTGCCATGCTTTCTCCATTCTTAACTGCTCCTGATTATGCATGATCCCTGGATTCCTATGTTAAAAATGCACGGAAAAAATAAATTTTTCATTTAAAACACCCTCCCACACAGAACAAGCTGTCATTGTGCCATATTTGTTTCCTAATTTAAGGAAGGAAGTTATATCTCTTGTGCTCTTCATTAAATTGCCTGCTCTGTATTGTAAAGTGGCATTGGGATACTTAGCAATTTTTTTGCCATAAAATAATGTTAATTTTTTATTCATTTCTATTAATCAGTTTGGATGATTGCAACTTCAAATTAAACTATAGCAAATCACTATATGTAACTATCTTATTCATGATTTACAATTAGGTTAGATTTGGTAGAGAAAACATGTATTGTTTTATTTATGTAAAACAAAACCATAAAGCCTGATGCTAAATCCATGGAAATTTGCTGGCCAGGCTGAAATGCAGTATAGGCCATGGAATACATAGTCTTCCATCATGACTTAAGCCAAAATATATTGAAAACAAAAACCCTCATAAAGGTAGAGAGCAATAAAATAACCCTTTACTTTTCTTTTTATATAAACCCATGAACTCTCCTAATGACCAACTTTTTTCTTCCTATCTCCCTTTGCTGTTTAAACAAGTACAAATTGTATCAAGCCTTCATTTCTCTTAAAGTCAGGTGAGAGAGAACTGCCAACTCTAATAAGATTTACAAGGGCTAGTTCTCCTTAGCAGTGTTAGCAAAAAAAAAAAAAAAAAAAGCAGAAGTCATTATAAAATAATATACAATCATACATAGAGCTTAATCCCTACCTACAGCTTTCAAAATTAGATTTATTAATTCACCTCTTTTTAAGTTTCAGCCATAAATGTCATTTACCCATGTGTTGATTGCCTTGATTTGACTCATAGGCTATCTGCTTTAAATCCTGACATCTCTCCTCCTCAGCCACAGATACATCCAATGTTTCATCATTTTTATATCACTCACTTTCTATTCATATGCTTTTCTGTATCTATACAACATTTTTCCTTGATCATTGCCATGTAGTAACAATGGAGAAACACACTAATGACTGAATTTGATTTGTAAAGGGGAGAAAATAAAACTTAGATGTGATTTTTTTTTTTTTTTAATTCCACAGTTTCAATCCCTAAGAACAGAAGTTACAGCTTGGACTCCACTACTCAGAAAAATATCATTAGCTGAATAGTCTCAGATAATCTCTTCCAATCCTTCATATGCATCTTGCTTATTAGCCTACAGAAGCTTCTCAATCCAGCAACATCCAAATTTCTCTACTATTTATCTTCTCAAAACATCTGCTAATTGAGAAATGCTATTTAATCTCTCACATTTCTAAACATTAGCTGACCTGTCTCTCACTTTAAGAAATCACAGAAATCACATAATTTTACTTAAATTGACAAATGTTGGACTTGGACATAACCCGAGAAAATAACATTAATTCCAAGAACCCTCCTTCCAATCAAGAAAATCTTCACATGCACACATCCCTCCTTTTTTTCCACAACCAGGAAAAGGACTTCATGCTTTATTTGTAAAAGGCACAGCAGTGCCCAAGAATCCTGTCTCCCTTGTCCTTTACCAAGAGTAACCATATGGGGATTCTCAACCATGGTGAACCTCTCCTGCACTTCATTCTTCACCAAATGTGTGCCCAATCTTCTAAATACTTGTCTGCATCTAATGGGGGAAATCTGTGTATTAGGTACTGAGAGGTGGCAGAGGAAAGCACAACGGTTATTCAGGTGGGCCATGGCCCAATGAAGATAGGAAGCAGCCTTGCAAAGAACCAGAGAAACGAAGAGGAGAGGCCATTCTACTTGCCACTTCGAAGGGAGTAGGGTTGGTTTTCTACCTGGAAATGGGGCTGCTCAACCGTTTTGAGGATACAAAAGGACGTGATGAGGCGGAAAGGCCGGAAACAGGTCTTCGCCTCCAAAGTAACTGAAACGCTGTCCAGAGAAGGAAGACCCCATGCACCAGCCCGGTCCCGCCTGCCCCGTTCTGCCTCCCCACGCCCTGCCCAGGCGAGGCCCTGGAGGGGTGGATCAGGCGTCGGGCCTTACCTTGGCTGCAGTCCTTGCCGCGGAAGCCGGTTCGCGAGCAGTCGCACACCGCCTGGTCGTCCACCACCGAGCACACGCCTCCGTTGAGGCACACCCCGCCCTCGCCCTCCTCGCCCGCCTCACACGGGCTCCCGCCGCCGCTGTTGGGCGGCTCGTCGTCCAGTTTCACCTCACCGCTGTCCACGGGCAGGGCCTGGGAGGAGTTGACCCTCACGTCCCGAATCCACCCTTTGAAGGGCTCGCGCTCCCTCACAGAGGCCAGCGTGAGCTTGAGCGCTGCAGCGCGCAGTTCTGGGGGCAGCCCCCCGACGAACAGGCCACTGAACACCGTCATGTCCCTCCGCTTGGACTTGACCTCCACCCACTTGGCCTCCACCTGGTCGATGAAAAGCGTGGTGTTTCGGAACTGACGGCGGATACGGACGTTGTGCCAGGCGCCGTCGTTGACCGGCGTGTCGGCCAGGAGCGTGGCCGGCTCTGCGCAGAAGATGGAGAAGCTGAGCTGCAGGCGGCCGCCGCGCGTCAGGATGAGCTCCAGAAAGTCGCAGAAGCCCTCGTCGTCGAAGTAGAGCACGAGGCCGCGGGCGCTGCGCGTCTTCAGCTGGAAGCTCATTTCGCTCTCGCAGCAGGCGTTCCACTTGGGGAAACGCGTCCACTGGCCCTCAGCGCCCGGGAACTCCAGCCCGCTGCCCAGCTCCGCCCAGCAGCCCAGGAGCAGCAGCGAGAGGCACAGTAGAAAGCAACCCCCACGCTGGAGAAGCGCCGTCCCCATGCTCGGGGCTGGGGTGCGGCGGGGGGGTGCCGGGGCCGACAGGGTCAAAATGGTCCTGGACACCTTGATGTAGAAATAAGGGTCCGGGATGGGTGAGGGGATGGGCAGGATTGGGAGGGATGCACCCTCCTTTATCTAGCTCTTTTTTTCTTCTTCTTCTTCCAGCAACCCCTCCCTCTCTCCCTATAGTCTCCTCCCAACTGGAAAAGGTAGACCCCAGTGGTACAGGGCAGCCACAGAACTTCCAGACCAAAGGGAGGATACACTTTGGAAGCAACGTTCTGGAAAAGGCGACAACAGAAGGTCAGGGGGAATCACTTGTCCATTTGGGTCTGATGAACTAATTCAAGGGCATCGGTGGTATCAATAGATGCTTCACTTCTCAAATATTATCATCTGCCAGGTACCATTAGTGGTACCAGGCAAAAAAGGAAACAGTTAGAATCAGGTAAGAAGTAAACTTCTCAGGGAAGTACAAGGAACCAACAATGAATAAGAATCCTTGGATGCTTGTGAATGCCTCAGGTTTCTCCTTTAGATGTAGTATCCCAAACCAGAAGAGAGAAGAAGGCTCCTTGCTTCTTTAGGGCACCACTTATCAACCCCAGAGTAGTTTCAAAGGTCTGCTGTTTCCGTCATATTATGGACTCCAGCACCACTGTAACCAAATCAGAATTTCTTGTGCATGGTCTCACAGGCTGGATTTTACTTTTCTTTTTCCCACCCCAGCAGTAGGGTTCAAACCCAGAAGCTGTGAAATAGCCAGCAGCTGTTAGATGTGGAAATCACCACAGCTCCTCTTCATTTTTCTCCACCTCTGCAAGGCCAAGCTAAGACGCCAGCATATCAATTGGTTGTAGGTTGCTGATGCATTTTGGTTTATTTTGTCTTTTAATAAGGACCCAGTAATCTGTAGAGAATTAAAATGAAAATTAAGTTCTAACATCATTTATAGCATCATATAAATCATTATTCAGCTCAGAAACCAGTATATAACTAGTGCTATTAGTAAGCCAGGGTTAACCTTATTGGAAAGAGCTTATTTGTTCTGACCTACAAGGAACACCCAATGTCTTCTAATAGTTAATATCGTATTCTTACAATCATCCATTACACCCTTGTAGTTTATTATAACTTAATATGTAACAATCCCAGGTTTTCGCAGAGATTTATATGGTTATCTTTGAATTCTTCTGAGCAAATTTAATTTTTAAAATATATAAAGAGAGAGAAAAAAAGGCCCTTTTAAGGACTTCTGCTTATGTTCTATACTGGTTACACAGACAATAAAAATACAACCTATTCAAACCTTGGTTAATAGCTGATTTTACAACAGGCAAAGCAGATCAAACTGTCCACTGGAAGCTGCTGGCTTGGATTTGTACATCATTCCTACCATTTTATTTTTCTCAGAGAGAGAAGGAATGTTGATGGTTTCTTGGGAGTTTTTTTTTCTTTCTAATTTCAAACAAGTATTTTCCTCTTTTGTATTAAAAGAATAATCTGTTATAGGAGAATACATATAACTGGAGTCAGATACCTATTTTTGGTGGCATTTATGTCTAAATTGCCATATTATTAACTCTTCTACTGATGAGTAAAGTATTTAATATTTTGCCTAACAGTGTAGTGATCTTAACTCCTCTTGAAGTCCTTATCTGGCTGTCAGCTCTAGGAATTTGTGTGGTCAGAACAGCAGTTGGTATGTGTATTACCTTAGCTGCTGTGGCTCCAGGATGCTAGAATTTAAAATCCTATCTTTGAATCACTCACTGTACTATTAAATCACCTGTCTTTATTCAACTCTAATCTGACAGGTTCCTGAAATGGTACAGAAATCATAAACAGTGAGCTGTTTTAAAGTCATTTTTAACCAAAAAATAAACTCTTGCATTTTGACCAAGTCACAAACATATCACCCAGTCATGTCAAGCAAACACATGAATTTCTCTACCCACCCCGCCTCCCCCCAAAAAACAAAAAAATCCTCCACACACACAAACACACATACACAAATTTATTGCTTGGACACAGAATCTCACTGTCCAATTAACACTTTTTTTCCCCCCTACAAGCTGAAACTAGCAGTAATTTATGGCACCGCATTGTGCTGCTGCTCCTCCATGGAGGGAGCTGAGAGCATTTCTCTTCAGTACAGAGCAATCCCTACAGGTGTCAGCTGAGAGCCACCAAGCTAGGGGATCCCACTTCAAGTTCCACCCCAGATGAAATTGATGACTGGTTCTCTGTCTTTCAACACACATACATACAACACACACATGCTGCCCACTAGCAAAAGGATATAAATTTCTCAGTTGCTTATTTATTATGGCTGATACATTCCACACCATCAGCAGTCACCAGCCATATCTTGTCTACTCCTGTGCCAAGCCCAAAGAAAGGTACTCTTAAAAATCATTCGAAGATAGCATATTATTTAATTACTCTCATCTTTTAAGTGGACCAAGGAATCTGCCAAGTTTTCAGTCATTTGCAAAATAAATCTGGAATTTCAAGCTCAAGAATAGTGCTTTAAAACCATCCACCAGCTCATTTGTTAGAAAACCATTTTTATGTGTGACTCGGAACTGATTATTTTATTAAATAATATTACATAGATGACAAAAGCCTTTCTTCACCCCTCTCTTCTGCCTTCCCCAACTAATGCATACCTTAAGAATTTTTTAAGGAATGGAGGAAAAGGGGAAAAACATAAATATATTCTTAATCACAGGGGAGGTCAACTGACTCAGTTCTTAGAGGAAGCTCATTGTGTGAGAGAGAGTATCTGTATTTATAAGGAGAAAAAGGATTCTCTCTAGGTGCTGGGAAAATCTGACGAGTTCACAAATTAGAGGATGAAATAAAAGGACCTGAAAAACAACCTTACTGCAGCCAGAGGAAGAAGCGCTCTAATTCAAAAGGAGACTAACAGCCTCATTAATCTTTTCTTTCATTTCTAGAATCAAATTCATTCCCAAGCCACTGGAAGGATCGATACAGTATGCTCATCAGCTGCAGCTGCATTTATTTTAATATGTTTATGGTATCTCTCTCACACACGCGCGCACGCACACACACACACACACACACATACATATACACATCTACAGACACCTTTCCATATACCTTTCAATATATACCATCACAAAGAACATGAAAATTTTGGGAGAATTTTTAGAAGTGTCTATCTTCCCCCACCCCTTGGCTTTTGAAAAGTCCATTAATACCAATGCACACCCAAAATTCTCCCTGGCTTTCCCGCCCAGTCTCTAAGCTCCATCTCTAATACCAGTGCAGTTTCTTGGTGCCTACTACACGAATTAAAGGTAGGCACAGCATGCGGCTGATGGAGAAGGGAAAGAAAGATGTAGATACAGATATATATGTATTGCTTTGGTTTCTAACTTGCCTGTTTTCTTTCTTTTGCTAATAAATCACTGCATTCAGCCTTTAAGTTACTACACCAGTTCCACCATCTCATCTTCTTGCCATGTATTTTAAAAAGCTGCATGCAAAACAACCAAGATCTATACTCCTCCACCCTCCCACCACCCATCCTTTCCCTGTGTATTTGTGGCAGATCCTGGCTCAGTTACAATGGGAGAAAGATATCCTTCTCCAGCTTGCCTCGCCCCATCCCCTCCCCCCAACCCAAACTGAGCTTCTTTACCTGCCCGGTTATTCCCCTTAGCTCGAGCCGGAGCCTGAAGCATGTATCGGTCAAAGCGAATTTCCTGAGGGCTGTGGATAAGGCGACCGCTGCTGCCTTTTCAGAGGCGTCAGGCTTGAGCGTCTATCTCCAGGAGTGCGGGAGGGAAGAACAGGCAACGGAGGGGAGCAGAAGGAGGAGGAGGAGAGGAAAAGAGCTGGGAAGGAGGAGGCGGTGGTGGAGCCCGAGAAGGCTGGGTTACGTGACGCGGGGTGCTGTCCTTCTGAAAGAGAAGGGCGGAGCTGAGCTCTCCGCAGTACCATAGAGAGCGGCGGGCCGTCCTCAGGCTGGGGTACTGATAGGGTCGGCCCGCGGGCGCAGCCCCTCCAGCTCCAGATCAGGATGCTGCGGAGCGAGGTGTTTCTACCTTTGTTTCATCCTCTTGCAGGGGTAGCCCGATCTTGGGGGCGGGGACCTGCCGCAAGCGCTTCTAACTTGTCACCACCCACCCTCAGAGAGAAGGGAGAAGGAGAGAGAGAGAGAGAGAGAGAGAGAGAGAGAGAGAGAGGGAGTGTGTGTGTGTGTGTGTGTGTGTGTAGGGGAGTTGTGGGGTGGGGGGTGGAACACCAGAGAACCAAGTAGCCTACTGAGCATGCCCAAGCCCAGGGAAAGCTGTGTGGAGATTCCACTTCTCCAGGGGTTTAGTCATGACTGGGTGATGGTACCTGAGAAAGTGCCAAAAGAAAGAGGACAAGGAGTCGGTAACTAAGATGAGCTCTAGCTTTATATGTGCACTTTGGTCTCCTGCTTGGAACCCTTGAAAAGCTTCAGCTCTTCAAGGAATACATGGACAGGCAAGATTTACACAGTCGCTGGCATTCCCCCAGATCCAACGTTCCTGCCCTACCCCTAACTTGGCCCTGGCCTGAGTGATCACTTCAAACCTTTACATTCTGCCTAGACTGTTCCAAAAAGATGCGAGAGGGACCCACCAGGCTAACATACCAGTTAACTAAGAGACCACACTAAAGTCTGTCTAATAAGGTAAGTTCTGTGGCAGCTTCTTGTCATCCCTCAGCTTTCTATGCTCTGCCTTGACCATGGGCATCCTGAGCAGAAGCAAGTTCTGTACCTGTTTAACTCTCTCTTCTGTCTCCTCCTTTCTTCTGAAGCTAGTAAAACCTGGAGAGAGTAAAACTCGGTGCCAGGCTCTAACCATATCACTCAGCACACTGAGTAGGTATTTCCGTGTTTGGTGACAAAAGTTAACTCTAAGGTAGCTGCAGACTAGGTGGTAGAGAAGTCCAAAGTGTGTGTCTTTAAATTATAGTTTAAGTCCTATAAACATTTAGATTCCTAACCTTATTATTTTCCAAGCATGGGTAGCTTTAGAACAGAAACAGCAAACATATTTGTTTCAACACCACAAACCTGAGAGCTTCAGCTTCAAATACTATAAGGTAAGACTATTTTCTGTATGTAGGCCCTACATAGCAAGACTGTAAAAACTAGACAAACTTAAGAGGACTGAAATAATATACATTCCAAATGCAATATTAATTTCTTTCCAAAGAAATCAGAACTCATTCCTGTAGTAAGCTATTTACACTTCCACTACTTTTGTAAGAGTCTAAATAACCTGAAGGCATTCAGAAAAGCAGTGTGGTGAAGTGATTAAAAGTGTGAGAACTAGAATCAGTTTTTCTGGCCTTGAATTCCATATCTGCTATTAGCTGTGACCTTGTGTAAGATACTTAACCTGAAGATGCTCAGTCACCTCATCTGTAAAATGGATATATTAATAACTTCCACTTCATCTGTTGGTTGTGAAGATGAAATGAATAAATGGACATAAAACAGTAATAATTGTGTTGAGTAAATACTAGCTATTTGTATTAGTTCCAAGCTCACTCTGTTCTGTTTGACCCAATGGAGCTCAATTAGCTGAAATCCAGATTCCTTGACTGTAAAATAGAAATACTAGTGACTGCCAAATTATTCCACAGGATTTCTTGGAGAAAGTAATGGAATAATAACTCTTAACATGATTAAAGAAACATAAATGAAATTTTAAATAATGTAAAGCTAATTTTCAGAAAAATACCTTATATAAGGTTTACAGTCATTAAGTGAACTTAGACAAAAAAAAAATAGTATACTTAGCACAGGAGCTGTTTTTATTTTCCTACCATTTACCAATAGCTTCTAGAACAAATAGCACATAAGATATGCACATGTGTGTCTAGTATAGAAGTAAAGCTTATTTCAATAGCAAGTGGAACGGACAGTTCATTTTCAAGTTTTGAATCTCAATGGGTTCCATGATTCCCTTAAGATCTTATCTTTATGTTCATCAGTGAATCTTATGGTTTTGGCAGATTTCTAGAGGCTCTCTAAAGAGTCAAAGCCCTATCTTTTATCAGGACTCCTAAAAGAACCATTAATTGCCTCTAGTGCATATGATCTGAACAGTTACCTAGTTTACTTAATTTTGTCTTTGCAAATTTTAATATTATATTCGATGGGGTTACACAGTGTTTCCACTGGATTATGGTTTTCCTTGGGCTGTCTTCTGTGGTTTTCTGATTCAAGACAAGTTAATATTCTTATTCTTCATACGTAAGTTTTCTAACAATAAGCCCTTTGTGCCTACCCTTCACACACACACACACACACACACACACACACACAATCTAAACCAATGAACTAGATTATGTTTTGCAGTAATCCCCTTTAAGGTTATTGGATTTAAAGTTACTATTGTATCTAGTCTAAGAAACATAGACAGTCACAAGATCCATCTCTCTCTCTCTCTCTCTCTCTCTCTCTCTCTCTCTCGGAAATATGCAGAGGAAAAACTATCAGTATGTGATTAGAATGGGAAAAAAATATTACATTACAGCATAATTTCATGACTAAAGATCTTTATTTGATCTTTGCTTTTCTGTGTTGTTTCCACATAAATTCCTTTGACACTGAGCACTAGTTTCTTTATCATTTAAGTGGAGATAATGGCATCTCACTTTATAAGATTTGATGAGGAGAATGCCAGTTTGTAACGTTGTGTGCCTACTCCACATGAACCAGTGATCCAAGTGCTTTACTTACATTAACTTTGTTTATCTTTCACAACAATCCTATGAAGTAGTCTAGGATTTCATTCATTCGATCAAAGAGAAAAATGAAGCATAGAGAAATTTAACAGAGGAAGTTAAGGTCACACTAATAAGTATAAGTGCAAGGAAGGGTACAAACTCAAAACTGTAATCTTAACCACCTTGCTACACTGCCTCTCATCAAATGATCAAATGCACCTAGCACACTGCTTGGCACAATGCAAATGCTAATAAATGTTAATTTATTTTTTTTCTTTCTAAGGGTTTCAGCAAGAGGAATCCTGGAAACTAGAGTCTACTTTGGAATGTTGTAATGTCATTCTTTAATGACAAATATATGAAATAGCTTAATGAAAACAAGTGAGATTTTTTAATGTTACTATTTCTTTTTGTTTGTGGGTAAGATAAAAAATTATTCCTATAGATCTAAATTTGAGGCAGTTCAACATTTATCAGAACTATCTAGCATTTTTTAAAAGGAGAAAGCCAGGATGAATTCCTCTCGAATCACCTTAGGGAATCTCCCAATTTTAGGCTACAGTAATATGTGAAGGATTTTAATTCCTGCCCCTTGCTACCACTCAGAACAAATGAGATAATTGTGAAATCAAGGTAGTTTTTGATTATGTCTGATTGGGAGAATTTCTGACAAAACAAATATGGAAACATAAATAACATCTCATGCCATAAATTGGTAAACATTTTGAAACAATGAAACTAGAAATGCATGATCACCATAAACAAATGTATTTCCATAAGGTATTAAATATTAATGAGCATTCTAACATCGAAACTCGCTCCACACTAAAAATAAATGAAACTAAGTGGTAAGATTTTTTGATGGAGAAATGAATACAGAGAGACTCTGGGTTTATTGTTGCAAGCATAGCTTGTACTTTAACATTAAGAAATCCGTGTAAACACCTACATTCTCAGTTAATATTAAGGCAGAGTGGAGGCTTTGACATACCCATGAATTCTAAGATAGATATCAAGTTGGAAGGGGACTTTAACTTCACTAATGTAAGTGATTTAAGAAGAAATGCATGGTAATAATGAGGGAAAATATAAGTTGATATGCATTAAAAGGTGGTAAACAAAAGAGCAATAAGATTTATCACTCTGAGGGGATTTTCTCGTTTGCTGTGATTCAGGTGATAAAATGAAGCCAGTTTTTCTATTGTAATAATGGTATTACTCAGAAGATATTAGATTACATGACATTCTCAACTAAATTTTATATTAATAGTGAATTCCTCTAACCAATTACAGTATCATTGTTGAATAATTGGTTTACTACTTATTTATTTTAATAATAAATAAAACTCTTATTATCTGGTTTGTGATTAAATGTCTTTAGCTGGTTTCCTTTATAAAAAGTATGAGTTTTCTAGTTACAAATTTGAAGAATTGTTATTGAACATGCTGCTATATAAATCTCATTTTCAACACAACTAAAAACTTTTAAGTGAGAAGGAATGCTATCAGGTCTAGACCTTTGGACTCAGCTATTGCAGTATGGAATGAACATACTGGAATTACATATAGAAAAATCCACATATTTCCCATGAAATTTATTAAGTTACTTTTAGGAGAAATAAGCAAACAGTATGTTAAATAATTTTTACTCCTTGAAAAAAGTCTTCAGCATAGTAAAATTAGGCTACTTTCACATGAATATGCAATTTTTCAGTAATCAGAATACAGAATGTGTGATTTTAAAATGGCTACAAATCATTAAGGTAATGATAATTATTAAGGTATCAAGCTACAGTAGAGAAAGCATGTGGATAGGTACTTGAAAGTGGTTAAGTTCTAAAAGATGCACCTGCTAGAGAGGTTTCAATGTGGGAACCCTGCAGTGTGTTTGATGGGCAGTGTTTTTAAATCTAGGACAGCACTAACACCTGGGTATGTTTTGCCACATGTGCTCCCACCCCTTCTTCTCCACAATGATGAAGACCTTTCTGAAGAACAGCTACTAAACTAAGTTTGTAAGAAGCTCCTGCCTGGGGGTTCATTTCTCTCACTTGGTGATTAGTTGTACACTTGAGCCTGTCTTTGTTGTCCCCTGTAAGTACTTAGTTCTCCTTCTATACCTAAACTTTGTCTATTTACTGTCCCTCCGCCGACCCTCACCTAAAGTCAATCTCTTCCATTCTCAACTGCCAGACTCCAGGAAAGGAATTTTCTCATTCATTTGAAACTATTTTACTTTTACTTTCATTGGGTTCCTCTAACCAGTTTTTTTGTTTATTTAAGCAGTCTTGTTTAATTTCCCTTACTGTGGCTTCTAAGGAAAGAGCAAAAGAGTTGTGCTGAAGTTATAGATGCCAGTGAGATTCAGAGCTTTATTATATCTTTGCTTCATTTCGGTCTATTTCTGCCCCTAGAAGCCTGTGGAATCAATTTTCTGTGGTGGCATACTGACATATTTTGTAATTAGTTTTTTAAATTCATCCTGTGTTTTTATTTTTTGTTTATTTTTTGTTTGTTTGTTTCCTATTTCTAGCACTTTTAAACTGCTCCCCCCAACCTTTTATATGTAGTTTTAAGCCTCATTGTTCCTTCAGGACTTTCTCCTTCTCCTTCTGTTTTCATGTTTATGTTTTGCAGCTTTTTTTCTTTCCCTGTTGCATCTGCTTAATATTGTTTTTCATTTAATTATACATATAAAATTAGTTAAATATATAATCATATACATGCATATATACACACATATATATACACACACAGAGCTAAGTATGTTAACAACAAAGACCATAGTAGATATTGAATATACCCCCTTGGAACTTCATGAATTAGAGTAATAATTCCTACCTTTTCCTACAAAAAATAATTTTAGGCTTTTGACAAGTTTTAGTTTTATAAGAGCTTTGTTCTTGTTAAGTGAAAAATAACAATAAAAGGAGATGAACTAAACCCTACATTATATTTGTACACTTGATCTAGATATTTCATTGAATGATACTAGGCAAATTAATTTTCTCTGGATCAAGGAGAGCAGACGGGAATGACTAAGAAATCTGGCATGTGACATACATAAATGACATAAACTGAACTGGGGAAACAATGAGGATTGGTTGACTGTGGCCAACTGAAAATTGCATACTTCTCCAAAAAGAGTGTCCACTTAGCAACTCTAGTAGTTTATGGTCATGTGGGTCCAGTGTTGCCAGATCATACAATTTTTCAAGATCATCTGGAAGTCTGAAATTTTATGTATAATCTTCTGATTTAAAAAATCATAACTCATTAAAACATAATAACCTCCACAACAGCAAAACTATACAAGATAATACAAACTTATTTGCTGATTGGAAATGATGCACAGGCTGCTGGTTTGTTACCTTCACATTTGTGTTCACATGTACACATGCTCATGTATTATTTTTTATGAGTTCAACATTGCAAAAGATTTATTTACCTGTTTTCAATCCAACCAAGAATATAGAGTAGATAAATAAATACAATCAAGATTAAAGGTTTACCTTTGGAATCATGAAGATGGTTTTTTAAAGTAGCTTGTTATATTAAAAGAAACACTGGATTCTAAGTTAACATATGTTTTCTAGTTCTAGTTTTATTAGCTTTGTTTAAAACCATAGGCAAATCTCTTAGCATCTCCTAGTTTAATAACTGCTTGATATATGTTGTGAGTTGAATTGTGTCCACTCACCTCCCTTCCCCCTCAAAAAAGATATGTTGACGTTCTCACTCTCAGTATCTATGAATGGGAACTTATTTGGAAATAGTTTTTGTAGATGTAATCAAGTTAAGATGAGGTCATATTGGATTAGGGTGGACTTAAATCCAATGACTAGGTCCTTATAGGAAAAGAGAGAGAGTTGAAAACAGAAGGAGATTCAAGGAAGATTGCCACGTAAGGACAAAGAAATTGGGGTGGTGCAGCTAAAAGCCATGGAATACCAAAGAATGCTGGCAACCACCAGAAGCTCTGAGAGAAAGATGGAACAGAATCTCTCTTAGGGTCTCAAGAAAGGACCGACACTGCTGACATTTGATTCCAGACTTCTAGCCTCCTGAATTGTGAAAAAATAAATTTATGTGTTTTTTTAAACCACCTAGTTGGTGATTTGTTATGACAGCCCTAAGAAATTAATACAGTACAAATGAGAGAGCTTGGAAAAATATCAGTGTGGAGAAAACATATATGAGGCAGTTTGCTAGATGATTTTACATACATATATGTTTTTAACCCATATAACAACCTTGAGAAGTAGACATTCATTTATTCCCTCTCTCTTGCTCTCACTTTCTCACCCACTCTCCTTCTTGCTATCCCCTTATCTCTCTTTCTCTTTCTCTCTCTCTCGACAAAATATGGCTGAGATGTGAATTAACTTGCCCCCAAACTCAAGAACTGCTTCTTGATGGAGTGAGAACCAGATCTTTCTAAGACCAAAGCCCATATTCTTGTTCACTGTACCATTCTTTTACGGTATTTTTCAAAGACATAAAGCTATAAAATGTAATATAAAATTACTATTCTGGAGTCATCTTTAATTGTTAAGAGACTGAAAATAAGGAGAGAAAAAATAATCACAATAGAGAAAGCAAGAATACATTGTCCAAATGGATATATCTCAATGCATTTTAGGTATATATAGATCTTGGATAAGATTTGGACAAGAAAAAGGAATATTGTACTTTGCCAATGATTTAGTACCAGCAGTATTTAAAAAATAAACTTATTTATTACAGTATGACATAATAAAATATAGAAAACATAAATCTAGAGCTTGATGAATTTCAAAAAGTGAACACATCCATGTAACTCTCACCAAGATAAAATAATAGAGTATTGAACTCATATTTTTCCAGGCATTTCCTATCCTTTCCTTCATATATGTAATCAATATCTTTATTTTCTAAACCTCAGAATTAATTTTTTTAAGTGTATTGGGGATAACATTGGTTAATACAATTATATAATTTTCGGGTGTACATTATAATTTGACATCTATATATTCTATTGTGTGATTACACCTAGAGTCCAGCTTCCTTCAGCTACCATATATTTGATCCCCTTTACCCACTTCACCCTCCCTCAGTCCCTCTATATGTGACTCCCTTTACCTTGTCTACCTCTTCCCATCTTCCCCACCCCCTACGCTCTGATAACCACTAGTTCATTGTCCATGTCCCTGAGTCTCTGTTTGTCCTGTTCATTTGTTGCTTTTAGGTTTATATCTCACATATAAGTGATATCATGTGATTTTTCAACTTTTTCTGTCTGGCTTATTTTGTTTAGCATGATTACCTAGAGGTCCATCCATGTTGTCGCAAATGGTAGCATTTCATTTCTTCTTATGGCTGAGTAATATTCCACTGTATATATGCACCACAGCTTCTTAAGCCAATCGTCTATTGTAGGACACTTCGGCTGCTTCCATGTCCTGGCCACTGTGAATAGTGCTGCTATGAACATCGATGTGCAAATGTCTTTTCGGATATGGGTTTTCAAGTCTTTGGGGCAAATACCCAGTAGAAGGATTGCTGGATCATATATATGGTAGATCAATTCTTAGTTTTTTGAGGAACCTCCATACTGTTTTCCATAGTGGCTGTACAAATTTGCAGTCCCACCAGCAATGTATGAACATTCCTTTTT
>NW_011888872.1:7919778-7942123 GCF_000151845.1 Pteropus vampyrus | reverse complement strand
AACTAAATTTTATATTAATAGTGAATTCCTCTAACCAATTACAGTATCATTGTTGAATAATTGGTTTACTACTTATTTATTTTAATAATAAATAAAACTCTTATTATCTGGTTTGTGATTAAATGTCTTTAGCTGGTTTCCTTTATAAAAAATATGAGTTTTCTAGTTACAAATTTGAAGAATTGTTATTGAACATGCTGCTATATAAATCTCATTTTCAACACAACTAAAAACTTTTAAGTGAGAAGGAATGCTATCAGGTCTAGACCTTTGGACTCAGCTATTGCAGTATGGAATGAACATACTGGAATTACATATAGAAAAATCCACATATTTCCCATGAAATTTATTAAGTTACTTTTAGGAGAAATAAGCAAACAGTATGTTAAATAATTTTTACTCCTTGAAAAAAGTCTTCAGCATAGTAAAATTAGGCTACTTTCACATGAATATGCAATTTTTCAGTAATCAGAATACAGAATGTGTGATTTTAAAATGGCTACAAATCATTAAGGTAATGATAATTATTAAGGTATCAAGCTACAGTAGAGAAAGCATGTGGATAGGTACTTGAAAGTGGTTAAGTTCTAAAAGATGCACCTGCTAGAGAGGTTTCAATGTGGGAACCCTGCAGTGTGTTTGATGGGCAGTGTTTTTAAATCTAGGACAGCACTAACACCTGGGTATGTTTTGCCACGTGTGCTCCCACCCCTTCTTCTCCACAATGATGAAGACCTTTCTGAAGAACAGCTACTAAACTAAGTTTGTAAGAAGCTCCTGCCTGGGGGTTCATTTCTCTCACTTGGTGATTAGTTGTACACTTGAGCCTGTCTTTGTTGTCCCCTGTAAGTACTTAGTTCTCCTTCTATACCTAAACTTTGTCTATTTACTGTCCCTCCGCCGACCCTCACCTAAAGTCAATCTCTTCCATTCTCAACTGCCAGACTCCAGGAAAGGAATTTTCTCATTCATTTGAAACTATTTTACTTTTACTTTCATTGGGTTCCTCTAACCAGTTTTTTTGTTTATTTAAGCAGTCTTGTTTAATTTCCCTTACTGTGGCTTCTAAGGAAAGAGCAAAAGAGTTGTGCTGAAGTTATAGATGCCAGTGAGATTCAGAGCTTTATTATATCTTTGCTTCATTTCGGTCTATTTCTGCCCCTAGAAGCCTGTGGAATCAATTTTCTGTGGTGGCATACTGACATATTTTGTAATTAGTTTTTTAAATTCATCCTGTGTTTTTATTTTTTGTTTATTTTTTGTTTGTTTGTTTCCTATTTCTAGCACTTTTAAACTGCTCCCCCCAACCTTTTATATGTAGTTTTAAGCCTCATTGTTCCTTCAGGACTTTCTCCTTCTCCTTCTGTTTTCATGTTTATGTTTTGCAGCTTTTTTTCTTTCCCTGTTGCATCTGCTTAATATTGTTTTTCATTTAATTATACATATAAAATTAGTTAAATATATAATCATATACATGCATATATACACACATATATATACACACACAGAGCTAAGTATGTTAACAACAAAGACCATAGTAGATATTGAATATACCCCCTTGGAACTTCATGAATTAGAGTAATAATTCCTACCTTTTCCTACAAAAAATAATTTTAGGCTTTTGACAAGTTTTAGTTTTATAAGAGCTTTGTTCTTGTTAAGTGAAAAATAACAATAAAAGGAGATGAACTAAACCCTACATTATATTTGTACACTTGATCTAGATATTTCATTGAATGATACTAGGCAAATTAATTTTCTCTGGATCAAGGAGAGCAGACGGGAATGACTAAGAAATCTGGCATGTGACATACATAAATGACATAAACTGAACTGGGGAAACAATGAGGATTGGTTGACTGTGGCCAACTGAAAATTGCATACTTCTCCAAAAAGAGTGTCCACTTAGCAACTCTAGTAGTTTATGGTCATGTGGGTCCAGTGTTGCCAGATCATACAATTTTTCAAGATCATCTGGAAGTCTGAAATTTTATGTATAATCTTCTGATTTAAAAAATCATAACTCATTAAAACATAATAACCTCCACAACAGCAAAACTATACAAGATAATACAAACTTATTTGCTGATTGGAAATGATGCACAGGCTGCTGGTTTGTTACCTTCACATTTGTGTTCACATGTACACATGCTCATGTATTATTTTTTATGAGTTCAACATTGCAAAAGATTTATTTACCTGTTTTCAATCCAACCAAGAATATAGAGTAGATAAATAAATACAATCAAGATTAAAGGTTTACCTTTGGAATCATGAAGATGGTTTTTTAAAGTAGCTTGTTATATTAAAAGAAACACTGGATTCTAAGTTAACATATGTTTTCTAGTTCTAGTTTTATTAGCTTTGTTTAAAACCATAGGCAAATCTCTTAGCATCTCCTAGTTTAATAACTGCTTGATATATGTTGTGAGTTGAATTGTGTCCACTCACCTCCCTTCCCCCTCAAAAAAGATATGTTGACGTTCTCACTCTCAGTATCTATGAATGGGAACTTATTTGGAAATAGTTTTTGTAGATGTAATCAAGTTAAGATGAGGTCATATTGGATTAGGGTGGACTTAAATCCAATGACTAGGTCCTTATAGGAAAAGAGAGAGAGTTGAAAACAGAAGGAGATTCAAGGAAGATTGCCACGTAAGGACAAAGAAATTGGGGTGGTGCAGCTAAAAGCCATGGAATACCAAAGAATGCTGGCAACCACCAGAAGCTCTGAGAGAAAGATGGAACAGAATCTCTCTTAGGGTCTCAAGAAAGGACCGACACTGCTGACATTTGATTCCAGACTTCTAGCCTCCTGAATTGTGAAAAAATAAATTTATGTGTTTTTTTAAACCACCTAGTTGGTGATTTGTTATGACAGCCCTAAGAAATTAATACAGTACAAATGAGAGAGCTTGGAAAAATATCAGTGTGGAGAAAACATATATGAGGCAGTTTGCTAGATGATTTTACATACATATATGTTTTTAACCCATATAACAACCTTGAGAAGTAGACATTCATTTATTCCCTCTCTCTTGCTCTCACTTTCTCACCCACTCTCCTTCTTGCTATCCCCTTATCTCTCTTTCTCTTTCTCTCTCTCTCTCGACAAAATATGGCTGAGATGTGAATTAACTTGCCCCCAAACTCAAGAACTGCTTCTTGATGGAGTGAGAACCAGATCTTTCTAAGACCAAAGCCCATATTCTTGTTCACTGTACCATTCTTTTACGGTATTTTTCAAAGACATAAAGCTATAAAATGTAATATAAAATTACTATTCTGGAGTCATCTTTAATTGTTAAGAGACTGAAAATAAGGAGAGAAAAAATAATCACAATAGAGAAAGCAAGAATACATTGTCCAAATGGATATATCTCAATGCATTTTAGGTATATATAGATCTTGGATAAGATTTGGACAAGAAAAAGGAATATTGTACTTTGCCAATGATTTAGTACCAGCAGTATTTAAAAAATAAACTTATTTATTACAGTATGACATAATAAAATATAGAAAACATAAATCTAGAGCTTGATGAATTTCAAAAAGTGAACACATCCATGTAACTCTCACCAAGATAAAATAATAGAGTATTGAACTCATATTTTTCCAGGCATTTCCTATCCTTTCCTTCATATATGTAATCAATATCTTTATTTTCTAAACCTCAGAATTAATTTTTTTAAGTGTATTGGGGATAACATTGGTTAATACAATTATATAATTTTCGGGTGTACATTATAATTTGACATCTATATATTCTATTGTGTGATTACACCTAGAGTCCAGCTTCCTTCAGCTACCATATATTTGATCCCCTTTACCCACTTCACCCTCCCTCAGCCCCTCTATATGTGACTCCCTTTACCTTGTCTACCTCTTCCCATCTTCCCCACCCCCTACGCTCTGATAACCACTAGTTCATTGTCCATGTCCCTGAGTCTCTGTTTGTCCTGTTCATTTGTTGCTTTTAGGTTTATATCCCACATATAAGTGATATCATGTGATTTTCAACTTTTTCTGTCTGGCTTATTTTGTTTAGCATGATTACCTAGAGGTCCATCCATGTTGTCGCAAATGGTAGCATTTCATTTCTTCTTATGGCTGAGTAATATTCCACTGTATATATGCACCACAGCTTCTTAAGCCAATCGTCTATTGTAGGACACTTCGGCTGCTTCCATGTCCTGGCCACTGTGAATAGTGCTGCTATGAACATCGATGTGCAAATGTCTTTTCGGATATGGGTTTTCAAGTCTTTGGGGCAAATACCCAGTAGAAGGATTGCTGGATCATATATATGGTAGATCAATTCTTAGTTTTTTGAGGAACCTCCATACTGTTTTCCATAGTGGCTGTACAAATTTGCAGTCCCACCAGCAATGTATGAACATTCCTTTTTCTCCACATCCTCTCCAACACTTGTTATTACTTGTCCTGTTGATTATAGCTATTCTAACAGGTGTGAAATGGTATCTCATTGTGGTTTTGATTTGCATTTCTCTAATAGATAGCAATTTTGAGCATCTTTTCAAATATTTGTTGGCCATTTGTATGTCCTCTAGGGAGAAGTGTCTGTTCGGATCTTCTGCTCATTTTTTGATTGGATCGTTTGTTTTATTGTTGTTATTGAGTCATATGAGTTCTTCATATATTTTGGATATTAGGCACTTATTGGAGGTGTTACTTGCAAATATATTTTCCCATTCGGATGGTTGTCTGTTTACCTTGTTGACAATTTCTTTTTCTGAGCAGAAGTTTTTTAGTTTGATGTAGTCCCATTCATTTATTTTTGCTTTTACTTCCCTTGCCTTTGAGGTCAAATTCATAAAACCCTCTTTAAGACCAAGGTCCTTGAGTTTAGTTCCTATGTTTTCTTCTATGCATTTTATTGATTTCAGTCTTATATTCAGGTCCTTAATCCATTTTGAGTTAATTTTGGTGTGTGGTGATAGACAACAGGCTAGTTTCATTTTTTGCAGGTGGCCTTCCAATTTTCCCAGCACCATTTATTGGAGAGGCTTTCCTTTCTCCACTGTATGCTTTTGCCCATATAAATATGAGTTTACTTCTGGACTCTCGATTCTATTCCACTGGTACATGTGTCTTTTTTGCTGCCAACACCATGCCATTTTGATTACTGTTGCTTTGTAGTAGAATTTGAAGCCAGAATTAATTTTGATAGCTGTTTTTCCAATTTATATCATGGTACAGTTCAGTATGTTCTCCTCTGTGCCTACACTGTGTTTGTGAGATCCATTCATGTTGATGTATGCAGTAGGAATTTGTTCATTTTTAATACAATATTCAGTTTTATAAATATACAATAATTGGATAGATATGTACTTATCCAATTGTTGATAAAGCTTTAAATTATTTTCAATATCTAACACAAATAATATGTTATAAACATTCTTATACAGTTATTTGGTGCAAATAAATACACAATTCCCCTGAGTCCATGCCTAAGTGTGGAATTGATGGGTCATGGGTTATCTTCACTAGTTGTTGCCAGATTTCCAAAGTTGTAACAATTTGTACTCCAACAGCAAAGTGTGCAAGTTTCTCACTTGCTGGTTAATAAACACTTATCAGTCATTTGAATTTTAGATGTTTTAGATAATCTTATTGGTATCTTGTGCTTTTATTTTTTATTTTCTTGATGACCGATGGTGGATATCTATTCATATATTTATTAGGCATTAGAATATCCTCTTTTGGAAAATAACCTATTCAAGTATATTTTGCCCAATTTTTTATTTGATTACCTGTCTTTACAAGGAATGTAGGAACTTTTATATATTCTGGATATGATTGGATATGATTATTTTATCTTTATGTGTATTACAATATCTTTCCTTTCTTGGTAGCTTAACTTTGTGCATCTTTTAGTGGTTTCTTTTTATAAACAGAAAACTTAAATGTTAATGTAGTCAAATTTATTAATATTTTCCTTTGTGGTTGTTTTGTGTGTCCTATTTAAGAAACATTTCTTATCCTGAGTCATATTTTTCTATATTATTTTGTAGACACTTAAAAATCTTTTACACTTAGATCAACATTATATTGGGATTCTTTATTCTTGATAAGAATATCCAGTTAACTCAGAACCATATATTGAAATGGCCATAATTTCTCCATTGTCTTTATCTAAAAACAAAAAATCTAGAGTTAATGTATATGAGTGTATGTCTATACACAAATTTGTTTCACTGGTCTATTTATCTTTGTTGTCTCATTTAATGAAACTTTATAATGAAATATAATACCTGGTAGCTTTTGTTCAACGTTACGCAATGTCTATTGCATTTTATTATATTTATTAGATATTATTTATCTGATTAAGTAAATTCTTTGATAATCTCAATCTGCTAATATTGTTGAATTCTATCAAATGTTATTTCACCTTCCTTGATACAATCATGTAATTTTCTTCCTCTGTTAATATGATTAACAATACTGATTAATATTCAAATGCCAACTCCCTTTAAATTTGGGTCATATACCTTACTTTCTCATGATATATTACTCTTTTATTAATTTTTTTGGGTAATATTTTATACAGGATCTCTGTACCAAAATTCATGAAAGGAGTGACCTGTACTTTGGGAACAAGGTAATGCTATCTATATAAAATGAGGTAAGATGTGTTTCTTTTTGCTTTTTTTTTCTATTCTTCAAAGGTTATATTTAATATTGCTATTGTTTCTTACTAAAAATTTGGTAGAATAGTCACCAGTGAGGCCATCGAAACTAAAACTTTATATATTTTTTTCACTCATATAGGATCTTTAGAGATGCTCTTTTTCTCCTGGTATTAGTAATTTTTATTCTCTTTTTACCTTTATACTCATAGTAGAGCATTTTTAACTTTAATCATCTTTCCTAAGAATTAATGTTGGTCTTTGTTTACTTTTTATTGTATATTTGTTTTCCATATAATTGGCTTCTGATTTTTAAAATTATTTCTCTCTTATCTTTTTTGGGTTTAATTACGCACTTTTTCTAACTTCTGACTAAGTTCTTTAGATGGATACTTATAACATTAATTGTCACTCTTTCCTCTTTTTAAATACTTTCCTTGAAGATTACACATTTCCCTTTTTGCATGACTCTAGCTGAATCCCACAAGATCTGTTACGTGGAATTTTCATATGATTTAGGTAAAACTTTTTTTTATATTTCTAATTGTGATTTTTTTGATCTGTAGATTAGAATTGTCTTATTTAAATTTAAAATATTAGGGGATTTTTTTCTGAATATTATACATTCAGAATTCATATTCTTTATGATATCAATCCTGTGAAATTTGTTGATACTTACTTTAAGGACTTGTGTATGTTAGTTTTTTAAATGTTGCACATACATTTGCAATGAATGGTTGCTCCACAATTGTTGTGCATGAGTGTTTTACAATTGTTGTGCATGAGTGTTTTGCTCCACAATTGTTGTGCATGAGTGTCAATTAGATCAAATTTATTTAGTATGTAATTCATATATATCCTTTATGTTTTATAAAATTTCCTTCACATATTTTGTTGTAAGTATATTTTATATATTTTAATATATTTTGTCATAATTTTATGAATAAATATATGTGTTATATACTCTTGGTGATGAATACTTTAATCACTATACTATTCCACTTTTATTTCTAATAATGCTGCAGTTTCTGGCCTTAAAGTTTATTTTTTTCAGATCTTAGTGTAGCTAACCCAGTTTTCTTTTTGTTAGTTTTTTGAGATATGTCTTTTTAACCTTTTACTTTAATATTTATATATGTTTATATTTAACATGCTTCTTTCTAAATTGAATTTGGCTGAGTTTTAAAATTCTACATGCTAATCTTTGTCTTTTACTTGGAGTTCTTTGTGTATTTACACTTAATTTCTGATATGTTTAGGTATAAATCTACTACCTTACTATTTATTTTGTAACTGCTCTATGTATTCTAAGTTTCTTTCTTCTCTTTTTATTGCATTATGCTGAATTAGTAAATTATTTGTATCATTTAATTTTTCTCCTCTAGTAGCTTTTAGTAGTCTCCTAGGATTATAGCATGCATCTTTGACTTATTAGAGCCTAACATAAATTAATATTTCCAAGACAATGCGAAGACTTATGAACTCTTTAACTCTCTTGCCTCTTTCTGGATTTTGTGCTATTGTTGTCTTATATTTCTCCATTATAATACATTACAATTTTTAATTTACAGATCAATATTTATTTATAATTATTCACATACTTAACTTTTCCATAGCTCTCCATTACTTCCTTTATTTACTTGTTTTCATGGATTTACTTATTTTTGTATTCTTTTGTTATTACATTTATTGTGAGTCCACTGGAGGCAAAATTTCAGATTTTTTCTCAAGATATTTATTTTGCCAACAACTTAAAAGAACATTTTAGTTTACAGAAAATACTTGTTGGAAATTTTTTCAGCATTTAAAAAATATTATCCCAATATTTTTTGGCTTCCATCAATGATATTGAAATGTCAGCTGTCAAAGTGATCTTGCTGATCCTTTAAGGCAGTGTCTTTTTTTGCCCCAGTGGTGGTTTTCAGATTTTTACTGTGGTTTTGGGCAGTTTTACTATGATTTTCTAAGATGTGGTTGTCTTTGTAAATTTCCCTGCTTAGGGTCTTCTGAAATGTGTAACTTGATGTTATTCATCAATTTTGGATAATTCTTAGCCAAAATCTAATCATATATTGCTTAATCCCTACCATTTCTCTCTTTTGTTGCTTAAACTGTAATTTCGCATCTGTTAATTTCATCGCATTCTATATGTATACAGTGATTTTTCTTTTATTTTCTAATATTTTCATTTCTATGCTTTAGTCATGATAGTTCTTACTGACTTAACATCTAGTTTACTAATTTTTCTTTTGCTGATTCTAACCTACCTCACTTAACTTATTTACTTAAGTGGTTCCCATGTTTTCAGTTACAGAATTTTTATTTGGTTATTTTTTATTCTAGTTTTTGATTAAATTTTCATCATATATCTAACTCCTTCATGTATTAATCATAATTATTGCAGATTCTGTATCTGATAACTCCAATATCTGAAACATTTGCTATTTTACTTTTTCTCTTTTTAACTCTTTTTTTTCAGTCATTTTGTTTTGTTTGTCAAATGCCTGGTAAGTTTGATTGAATGCCATATTCATTTTTGATGTTTCAGCCTTTCACTTAAGGTAAATGCTATTAAAGTAATAGCATAGAAGACTGTCAGTATAATCAAAACACACCTATGTACTGTTGGATATCACTGCCCAGCAACTCTTGGCTAACTCTTTTGTCCTCTAAGGCTTGTAAAAATTTTTTAAAGATGTTTCTAGTTGTTCTTGGTGGGTACATTAACCATTTTATCATCACTGGAAGTGAAACCGCAGAGTGTCCATTCTCTGTATTAATAAAGAAAATTCATGGCATGTCAAGGGAAGGATTTGTAAACTACACTTAAAAAAATGCCAAGACAAGTCTATATTCATATCACGGCCTTATTCTCCATCCAGCAGGCACAGAGGATAGAATGGATTTCCTCACAGAATAGAAAGCTTTATGCAGAATTTCATCTTCTACCAGCAAATTAATCTCATGTGCAAATAGTCATATTTTTCATTGTTTTTAAATTTTTAAACATTTTAAAGTATGCAAATAAATCATAGTTGCTCAATGTGTAAATTATTAATGTATATTTAGGTGAAGGTACATAGAATTATATCCTATAAAGCATTAACCATGAATGCATTTGACTTCAACATCAAAACGAAATTATTATATATAATTACCATTGTCATAAGTATACTAGACTTTATTCAAAAAGCATTCAGCTTCAATTAAGTATTGGTGAGCATGTATTTTCTCATTTTTCATTGTTTTACTCCTCAAAATAAAACAATAAAAATTTAAATATCTTCGGAAATATTCTCTCTCAGGTAGAAAGATTCTAGAATAACCATGTTGAGAGTTATGAACAGGATATTTTGTAATGTTCCACTTTTTGGTATTTTCTTGCAAGACAACTGAGGGAAACTTACAGCATTTGTTTCCTGAGGACAGTCATTATATCTGGCTTGTTTGCCTTTATTTCCTCAGTATCTCACACAGTGTTGTATTGACATATGGTAGGTATACTGCCAATATTTGTCTAATAGATAGGGGAAAAAAAAGAAAATGACTAGAAAATACTTAAAATAAAAAATTAATAGTTAAGTCTGGTGAAAAGTATAAGTGAAAATATATATAAATAAGAGTCTTATTTTTTTCCTTATTGTCAACAAGGTTTGAGGCAAAAGAAAAATTCCATATTTCTAAATATTAAGAAATTGCTAGAACATTTTTATGTTATTGAACTCGTTTTTTTGTTACAAGATACATACTTTCTTAAGGTAAATCATATATGATATACATAATGTTTTCATCGAAATTCATGATAAAAATATTTTCTACAGTAAGTGAATGGGTTTTCTTGAGTTCTGTTCTAGCAAATTAATTGAGCACAAGCAGGGAATTATTGGAACCTCCGATCTGTAGCCAGTCAGAAGCACAGAGCCTGGGCTTAGTGCTTAGTCTGAAGTATGTGTGAGGATGCTGGGGGAGGGAGAGCACAGTCTTGGAGGACTGAACCTTGTCCTGTGGAATCTGATGCTATCCCTGAGTAGACAGTGTCAGAATTGACCTAAATTCTTGGACACCCTGCTGGTGTAGAAGAATCATTTTTTTTCGTGTGTGGGGAAACCCTTACCCCGATGTTGAAATTGAGTCCAAGAATCCCAATCAGTTGGTGTCAGTGAAGTGAGATTTGCTAGAATGGCCCCGGCTCATGGAAACATGTAGTTTTTGAAGAGGACAGGTAAAAGGGTGAGGAATGTGAAACTTCTGATTCCTGGGTGGCTACCTAGTCACTCATGGTATAAAACTGCAGCTGTGCTACGATCAGTTACTACAGGTAAGTTACCAACAGAATTTAGAAATGGTAGTAGACTTGACTCCCAGGGAGTTGGCTCATTAGATATATAAGGAAACACAAAATAATGAGAAACATACTAAATATACAATTCCCCGATTATTATTATCTGTAACAGCCAAAATGAAAGTTTTTTCTTTTTTTTTTTAAAGTGCTGGGTCAGGCCATAATGCTGAATCAAGTGCAGATTTGGGTCAAACTGAGCTTTGGCCATTAGCCTCGAAGCCAACTAAAAGGGGAAAATTTTATGCAGAGGAAACAGAAAGTACTTCTAAGACTTCCAGTCACCAAAACGTAGTCAATTCATGTGGAGGGCAGAAGCAAGGAATGACTGAAATTAGTGGGTATAATGTGAAGAGACTGGTTCATTTTGTGGACTGGTATCACCAGCTTCTTGAAGAACCTTTACTAAAATGGATTGTGAGAGTAACCAATTTGAGGGTTGTGTCTTTTGTTTTTAATGCTGCAAAGTGGAAAAGCTTGTCTGGGTCAATGCAGGACCCAAAGCTTACTACCAAACAATAACAGATGGCTATACATGATCCAGACACACAAAAAATTATTCCCAAGGGAACAGCTGGCCTGGTGGACTAGATAAAAGCCACTCTAAGTGTGTTCATCCTGAGAAGGGGACTACCCAACTCCCCCCATAAATGCTAAACAGAACACTCCAGATAAACCGCTAATATGCTTGGTATGCAAATATGTATGATTGGCTTTATGATGAATGGAATAATTACCTGCTGAATATACGTATTATCTAGGTAATGGTAAATGGTGTGATTAAGGGGGCCCCTGTTGCATGGACACTCTATGTAACTTTATTGCCATAAAATTATACAGCAATTGGCAGAGCCTTATCAGATTTGCTATTTCAAGTTTTCCTTACGGGTCTTACTGATACCAAGAACATCTAAGTAATTAAGAAAATGGTGAGAGGGAAAGGAGAGAGTCACAGGACTTGTCCCAGTGGGATGGAAATCTTTAGATAGTTATTGGGAAATAAAATGAATAAAATGGACATTGATGAGATGAAAACAAATGTTTTAATACAGCACTATCTGAGGTTGAGCAGGCCAAAGGGGTCTCCTGCTGTTTGTCCAACATTAAAGGGCCCCAAAGAAATCTGCTGGGTAATTCAGTTTGGAGAAATTTTAAAAACCTGAAGGTAAAACTTGTGATAAGAAACCTAATCAGCCATATCTTGGGGCAGTGGTTAGGCCAATTAATCAAGATAAACATTTATAAAAGAACCAGGATCCCTTGGCTCCAGTCCTCGCTGGGGATGCAGATTTTTGCACAAAAGTGAGTAAACTGGTCAGGGTATGGAGAAGAGAACTTGGCAGCATTCTTTGAAACAAGAGTCCCATGAACTGTGGTGCCAAAACCCATTAGTGAAGTCCTGACTCATGCTACAATCAGAGAGAAAGAATGTAAAAATGTAATGGTTGATATAATTATGAAAATTGGAATGTTTCAGCAGGTTTAATGTAAAGAAGTTTCTTCTACTTTACCTGAATGTTTTATGGAAATGGGTACTATGTATGGATGGGAACATTTCCTCCTCCTAGTACTAAAAAATCAAAACTTGTGAATGAAGTCCTAATAGAGGCCACAGTTAGGAACATATGAGTTGCTGGAATTAAGGTAAAACTTTGTAGAATTGGCATGTTTGGATATAGGCATTCTGTGAAATGGTTGCATCTGTTTTACCTTATTGTATTATGAGGACAGATATTTCATATGATTGAGGAACATTTCCCCTATCTAGCATTGTAAAACAGAAGGCATGCAAATTTGCTCTTCAAGCAATATTAACTGGACGTGCTGAATTGGAACCAGTAAGACTTCCTGAGCTCAAACAGTGTAGTATGGAAACTGGAGTTGGTAGGGACAGATTCTCTGTGCAATAGTTCTTTGTGAGGGATAGACAGGGGCTTATGGTAAGAGTCTGTGAGCACCTCCCAGGGATGACTACTGGGATTTTAGATAAGAGAATTTCTATTTGAGGGGTATTTAGTGCCTTGCTATTTGATATTATTAACTGAGGCTACCTCTAATACTGAAGAACATAAAATGATCTTGAAACTTGAAACACCCACAATGTCTTGGGTGATATCAGAAGAATGCTCTAATAGGGATAGCAGTACCCAGAGAGTTCCATCATAGTTTATACAGGATTATGCTTCCTAGGGAATGCAAGAAGGAGGTATTCATGTGCAAGGAGCCTCTTTTACCCTAGGACTGACTTTGAAACTGTGTAAGTTGCTGCTCCATAAAAGTCCTTTAACTGACCAATGAAGAACTGCCTGGCTTGTGAATGTCAGTTCCATGGTGAGTGGACAACATTGTTTTGAAGGCCACAACTATGATTGAAGAAGGTAAAAGCAAATCACCTGGTGTGCTGAATTGCACACTGTTTTCTCAGCAGTAATAAAAGAACTGGTAAAATCTCCTATATTTGGGTTTTCACTGACTCATGGGTAGTGGCTAATGGCCTGGTCATATGATCAAACAGGAGGGCAATGAAACCTGGACTATTAAATGGATGCCTCTATGGGGCACAGCCCTATGGGAATTGAGGGGTGCATTAAAGTAGGACATGTTGATGCCCATCAGAACTCTCTTCCATGTTTGGAAGGTGACTGGAATCAACAAGCAGATATCCCCATGTGCTTGACTGAGATGGACACCTGGGTTCACAAAATGAGGAGACATGGGGTACTGCAGCAATGTAGAGATGGGCTGAATCTAGACATATTCCTCTTGTACCCTCTGAGGCACAAAATGCCAACAACTGTTCTCTCTGCCAACAAGAGAGAATGAGACTGCAGGTGGCCATGTGGAAGATTCCCATGTGACTGAACATAGCTGTCAAGTGCTATTGATGTTGGTGGCCCTGGATGGTGGGGAGAAGTAGATACAAATTAGTCTTGACAGGAATAGACCCTGACTCTGGATGCACTTTTTTCTTACCCAATAGTAGATGCAAGTACTTAGTGCTATAAAGGAACTGGAGCAAAAGATAGATGATGTACAATTTAGAATGGCTGAGCATAATTTCTTCAGACCAAGGAACACACTCTGCAGTCCATGATGTTCAACAATGGGAAGAGAGATATCTTCCTCAGTGTGATACAGAATTGGATGGGCAATTAAAACACTGGTTTTCTAAAACAGGGGAAGATAAAGGCATGAAGGACTGGTTTACATACCTTCACGTATGTGTGCTCGCACTTAACATGAATATGAGTAGGGAAAAAGGAATGTTCCTACTAGGTAGATCTGTCTGTTTTTCTAGTGGATCTAGGGAAGAGGAGGGGGAGAAGGGGCTAGTATACTTTCTTCTCCACATCATCTCATGTTTTTTTCCTGTGATGCAGTAGTCATAGGACCAGGGCTGTAACTACAAGAGCTGAAAGCAGGGATAATTCCTAAGCAAGAAACTGCACATGTTTTTAACTTTTATGTCAGAATTCTTAACTGTCTTATGGGACAGGATGTACCTTCACCCCATCTGGCAAAATTGGGGCTAATGGTGAAAGCAGCTATATTGCCTGTTGGTAAAAGTAGCCCATCAGTTCTGCATCTATGTAACTTTACCTTATCCGAATAGAAGGAGATTGAGGAGGACACTTGCTAGACTAGTATTGCTCCCAGCAATCTAGACCCGCACAGTGGCCAAACCCAATGTCCCTTTTGAAAGTAGAAAAATTTAGATGTAAATGGAGAAAAGGAAAAACAGTAGCTTCCTAAGCTAACTATCGTACTACTAAAGGAATCAATAAATGAGTTATGTAATACAGGAAATCCAATATAATTTTAACACCTCAAAAGAGATTCAGACCGAGATGATATTGTCTCTTAGCTTGATTATACTAGATGCCTGAAAGGGTGTATTACTGATACCCCTTTCAGAACCTGACAAGATCAAATGGAAGCCTGCAAATCCGCGTGTTCTCACCCTGAGAGATATTTTCATATAATATGATGATGGACTAGATAGTTATTAATAACTAAATAAAATTCTAGTAACATGCCAGCATCTTCTGACATATAATTGTTTTTCTATGAGTGATCCATATTCAAAGACCAGGGGGTTAACTGAAATATTGTGATTTATAGAAGATAATTTGTCTTCATTCATAGTTCCTGGCTCGTAGCTACTCAAACCCTAGGGATTTCCTAAGTGTTGAAAGTGATCTGAGGTATCTTTTGTTTTTTTTAATGAAGGCAACTTTAAAACCCTATCCAAGGGTAGTGGCTGGTTGCCAGGAGACCAACAGTATGATTAGAGGTTTGGAACTTTCACTATTACCACCCCTTGATGCCCAAGGAGAGGAGAGGAGCTAGAGAGTGAGTTCAACTGAATCACTTAGTCAATCATGACTATGTAATGAAGACTCCATAAAAACTCAGGAGGACAGCTCTTTGGTCCTTTTATTTTGGAGAGATTTAATCTTGGGGAAACAAAACACTTCTTAATGCCATTGTGCTGGGCCCCAAGCTCCACAGAGACCGAAGCTCTTTGGCTCTGGATCTTCTTCTGGCTATTGATTCATATCCTTTAATATCCTTTGTAATAAATTGGTAATTTAGTGAATAAACAAGTTTTCCTGAGTTCTGTGAGCCACTCAAGGAGGGGGTTTGCTGCCACCTCCAATCTGTAGTCAGTTAGTCATAAGCATAGAGCCTGCTCTTGAGCTGGCATCTGAAGTGTGTGAGTGTGTGTGTGTGTGTGTGTGTGTGTGTGTGTGTGTGTGTAGGGTGGGGCTCAAGGAGGTCTTGTAGGACTAAATCCTTAACTTGTACAATCTGCTGCTGTCTCCAGATAGTGTCAGAATTGAGTTGAATTCTCAGACACCCTACTGATGACCAAGAATATTTTTTTTGGTATGGAGGGAATTCCTTCTTCACGTTGGATCAGAGAACCCTATTCATACAGTAACTTAATGGAACCACCAAAATTCTTGAGAACTTACTGTAGTACTCTTTTTCACATTTTGAAAAGTCATTTCAAATAATATAATTGTGAAGCCAGAAGTAGCCTTCCTGCTTATATCTCCACCATTGTGTGGACATTTTAATTTCAATTTTTAATGTTTCTGAAAATTTTATTATATGAAGTTGATGTAATACAGGATCTCATAATCCTTATAATGCAAAACAAAAAAATTCCCACCAATACTAGAATGAGAATGAATATCTTTTAGAAAGTGACAACTATGGCAATATTTTGAATGTAGGCAAAACAATCTCATTATAGAAATATCAAACAACACACTTTTTACAGGAAGTTAAAAACACCTAGATCATGTTTCTAGAAATACTCTCTATCGACATATTGGTGGACATCTCCTCTGCTAATTGTATTCATCCACACTTGCATTCTTTCTTTTGGAGCCTTTTAAGAAATTATTATCAACATGTTGTACTGTCATCAGTCCATTTTTCTACTTCCACAATTAACCAAATCCTGGATCCTTTAACTGTGCTCAAAAGGCTAACTTTATATTTCTGATTTCTTATTATTTTTTAGTCTGCAAATCCATGCCATTTTGAACAAACAATTTTCAAAAGAGCCCTGCCATGTGTAGGTTTTAAACAATCTGTTTTAATCTAATGAAGACAATAGTGAAACTGCAATTAGTAAAAGAGCCAGTATGAATACATGTCACAACAAGTACTTAGTAGGCAATCAAATACTTGGCTTGGGTTTCTTCTTCTTGGCCATGGAACTTCAAAAGCATATTCTTTAGAGAAACTCTACCATACAAAATATAATAATAACAAAATAGAACCTTTGAAGACATTATTAGTTGTTGGGAACTATTATTTAATCAACTCAGTATTTTCTACTTTATACTCAAACCTGGATATAGGCATTCCAATTCGGTAGGATTTTGTTCTTTATGCATCCTCCTCCTCCTCATCTTATTTCATTTTTAATATATTAGCTGGCTAATTTTTAAAAAAGTAATCAAATCATATATTTTAGGACACTCAGTGTAAGAAAACATAAGTTCATATAGCTTCTCTGCATAATGGATCTGATTAATTTTGGGGAGCATGATCGGGCCTACCTGCAGGCAGAAACATATTAACCCAGGAGATGCAATTGGAAGGAAATGACCTATGCTGTTAGGATGTTCATGTGCTTTTAAATAACTGAGGCAATTCCATTCTGCTCGGTGCAGAGGGATAGAGCCGGAACCAGGATGAGGCATTTACCTCTGACACAAAAATTAAGGGGGAGCTGAAAAACTCAGTAATCAAGATAAACAATATTTTAATGTACTATTTTAAAAATAAAATTAATCCAAATATATTCATGAACAAAAAATCTCAAATTTAAATATGGGAACAGTATTATTTATTTCTTTTAAGTATTATTTATCTTACTTCAGCTTCAATATGGCTTGGTAGAGCATTGTATCCTGCTTTTATTTTTTTATTTTTTATTTTTTAATCATCCCTTAATTTTCATACCCAACTCAAGTGCCTCACTTATCTTACCTCATCCCTTGCCCCAGTTATTTTACATTTAAAAAATTAATACCTGAGTAAGAATATATAGCATGTGATTATACAATGTAGATCTGTATGCTTATAAATAGACCTACAAATTCTTACGAGAGCATTACTATTTTTTTTATAATCTCATGAAGGGTAAATGTAGGTTTTCTAACTTTTACCTCTTTTTACATTGTGTCAGCCTAAGTGTTTATAATAATCATGTTCCAGGAACTGTACATACTGAAATCATGTTGGCTGTTCAGATTCCTGGGCCTGCTCCAGTATGTAACAGATAGTAATTTTCTAAGAAGAGAGGCAAGAAATATGAATTTTTAAATTTCATCCCTATATAATTCTGCTGTATCCAAAACCTTGAGGACCATAGGATACTAATCCTTCTGTTTGCAATTGGTGTGTGTGTGTGTGTGTGTGTGTGTGTGTGTGTGTGTGTGTATATATATATAATTTATATGTTTTCGATGTAGTAATTTCGTGGGATGAGCCAGTCTTTCAAGGAGCTCTGCTCATTTCTCAATTAGCCTCTAAATGCAGAACATATGACTGCTCTTCCCTATTTCGTAAATAGCAAAATAATGGAATAGCATGATTAATAATAAGAGTTGTAGCTGGGCAAAACTGTAATTTGGATTTCTCTTTGATGCTTTTTTCTGGGGAGTCTGTGGTTTATGTTATATCCTTATGACTGTAAGTGTCCAATGTGGGCATGAGAGCTGACATACAGAGCCAAATAAATAATCTACCTGGATGTATTTAACAGAACTCCTGCTCTAGAAATGAACCTAACAGAAAGTAGAAGAAGAACATGTTCTTAATTTTTGTAGTACTAGTATCAGTTACTTACTTATTTCCTTCCTGAAACCAAAGTATTTAAATATCAGTCAACTTAACCAACACAAGACAACAATGAGCACACTGTCAACCATGGATGACACAGAGGAGTAGTTCCACTCATGTATCTAATCACATGCTCTATATCATCCCTCCTTCCCTCCACATCTCTGATGCTGTTTGTATCTCTCTCTTTTCCCCGCCCCCACCATTCATCTCCCTAGACTTTGACTGTGCCTTCCATCTTTATCTCTTCCAAATTAAAGATTTATCATTTACCCATTGATTTCACAGATATAATTCAACACATTTAACATATTTTCTAATGTCTCACATTACCTTCAGTTAAAAACCATAGCAAAGTCAATAAATACCATTAATCCTAAGTCACATATCCAAGAACTAATATCTTTCCTTGTGAGATTCAAGTCTAGAGAAACTCGTTAAATATTATTCCCACACACAAAGTCCCACTTCTGAATAAAAGCCTGTGTAGCCAAGGCAACAAGAGCACTGATAAATATTTCTTAATAGTAATTCTTGCACAGTTTTATCTGAAGTCACATTGTCTTTGCACTATTAAATATCAGACTACTCTCTCAAAGAGGCTTAACAGCATAAAAGCAATAAGAGGATAGCTCTAGCACACAAGAGTCTTGTGGCATAAAATAAATGATGTCATTTAATGCCAGTCCTTGATGAATGATAAAGGAATATAAATGACAGCAGAGGAGTCAACATGTTCTCATTTTACTTCCTTAATTTAAGTATCAGTATCAATTCATTGACTGTCTCACATCATCAATAGTTTCTTATTATGAATATATAATTATTTATGAAGACATGCCATCATAAGTTACTTATAAATATCAAATGGCATATGGTCATCATACACATAGGAAACCTAAAGTATGAATATGGTCACCCGTTTTTAATTTGTTTTTAATTGTTCAATCTTCTATTCCAGAAATTTTAGTTACCATTCTGGATAAGAGATTAACTTCTGAATCTTAGAAACTATCATGCATTCTAGTGTTGTCACTAATTTTGAATGTCACAGATATTAGGTGGCACTCTGAATAGTATTCAGAGGGGAACTCAGTGACTCAGAAAATGTCTACAAGCCAGTTACTCTGGTTCTCTAGTCAGGCAGCTTAAAAGGATAAGTGGGGCTCTCTACCCTTCAAATAAGTCTTGTTTTCCCTGTTTAAACCACACTTGACTTTCAAAAAATGCACAATGACTTACTTTAAGAAAAAGAAATATTATTCAAATTCAGATATATGCAAAAATAGTATAAAAACCTCCATGTTCCTTCATTCAACTTCAACAATTATTAATTCATGGACAGTCTTATTTGTTCTGAGCAGTTCCTGCCTTATAGTTTCCTACAGTCTGGGATTTACAAATTACATCCTATGGTTTAATGCAACATGTCCCGGTCTTTCCTACATCTCATAAATTAGAGGTGAGATCTAGAGACTTGATTAGGTTGAAGTTAGAAGGTTGGGGAATACTATTTTATGAGTGGCATTATGCATTTTATTCAAGAGGTATATAATATTTGTCTTTGGATAATGTTAGCAATTGATCATCACTTTAATCTATTACTCAATTAAAGGTTGTAAAATAGTGATATTCTACTTCACGAAATCCTTGTTAATTTATTAACTGAAATACTCCTATAAAGAGTAAGTTTATCTTATCAACTATTTGGTTACCCTGAGTCATGGCTCATATAGAAAAAGCTGGACGAATGCCTGACTCTTTCCTTTATTTTCCTATGTTTAAAATAATGACTTGATTTCTTTCTATCATCCAAATGTCAACAATGTGTTATTTTTGCTTCCTTGAATTTTGTTTGTGTTCAATATCTTTATGATTCATGCATAATATTAAATATTTTAATGGATTTTTAAAATATTTTAATGGTTTTTGGTTTACTGCTGTTATTATGCTTACTGATGTTCAAATTTTGTCATCTTTGGCTACTGGAAGTCTATTTAGGTTAGTTCTCAATTATTTCCTGACAACTCTGGTATCATTTGTTAGATTCCTCACTCTATAAGCTATTTGTGTAATATTTTAATCAAGAAATCGTGATAGTGAGTCAATCTGTTATTTCATTACAGATAGGGAATGGTGATATTCTAATGCCAGAATATTCAAGAATGGCAATATGCTAATATTTTTATTCTTTCTTAATTTATTAGATGAAGAACTACATTCTCCAACAACTCTTTGTCTATCTTGATGTACTGGAAAGGCAGAATAAATATTTTTAAGGATATCTTTTTATTAATTGATATTTTCAAATATTAGGTGGTTCTCTAGGAAAGGTCTCATAAGTGACTGTGGGAGATTAAATTATTGACATTAATTCTTCATCCTATCTGTGTCTACATCCTTGCTATGTTACTTTCAGTTCATTTTTAGTAGAAGCAGAGTGTTCTTACCTTTCTTTGCTCTGGGCTCAGTCATGAGACTTATTCTGGTAAGGGCAAGTTAGCATCCATGAAGCAATAAATAGATGACATGTGCTTGCGTGGTTTGGCTTTCTTTTTTGCCTTCTGCCATCATCATGAGAAGAACACATCTACTGCTGACCCAAGGAAGATGACAGAAATGCACATGAAAATCGGACCCTTTCTGCTGCTTGGGGCCAAGCTCAGGCAAACCCAGCTAGAGTATCTGACTTTCAGGAGACTCACAGACACGTGAGGAAGAATCCAGGACTTTTGCTGAAGCAACTAAGTGTTGTAGTGGTTCATTTCACAAGATTACTGGTAATGACTGATATAGTGACCAGTGAGGCTTTTATATTACTATGAACTAATGGATCTTAAGAGGTTTGCTATGTTTCATGCCATTTGTTTTATTATTAGAATTTTCTCCAATATCTCACTTTTCTCCAGTAGGAATCTCTTTAAATTGCCTCTTAAATTTGTTTGATCTAATTTTAATAGTCTTCGATAACTTTATTGCTTTCTGTTATAACCAGATTTCTCAAGCTCATTTGTACATTCCCTGCCTTCCTGCCCCAGGCCTAGAGTCAGCCATTTACCTAAGAAGCCCTGTATCCTTTTAGTGTGAAATGTTACTTGAACACAACAATCTTGGTGCTAGAGATGCTATTAGAACTATGTTAATCAGTTTCTAAACTGATTCACAGGACAGAGCTAGAAGTTTCTTGTCGTTGTTTTTAATGAGAAACATGCTATGAATTTATATGAATATTCCAGTTAAAATGTAAGAATTTAAGATAGGTTTTACTTAATGTTTTTACTTTACAAATATATTTCTTCTTTAATATATAAATTGATTTCAGAATAGTGATGCTATTATTACTAAAATATAATTAGTAAAAATACCTTGAGATTTATTTTGCAGTTTTTTTATGCCATATTCCTCTAGGAAGTAATGATCGAATTACTACCTTTAATAGTCATTTATAATCATTATGTGAGTTAGGCACCGTCTTGATGCATTGCTAGGTTTACTTTTCCTTTGGTCTTAGTGGCTGCTGTTGGAATTTAGATTTTTCTTATAGTTATGTAAAACACATAGTTCTAAATAAAATTATGAAATAAAATATTTTCTGTGAAATATGTCTTTTTCTCTGACTCCATTAACCTATTTCCTCCTCTTAGATATATTCTATTATTTTATTATTATTTTAGGGGGGTATTCTTTATTGTCAAAAGTATATAATTATGTATCAGTATTGTATATAATTTTTATTATCTACTTTTTCACTTCTTTCATTAAATAAATGGACACATATTAAACACACTTTTCTCTATGGTCAATTTGTTGTTCACTTAACAATACCTTTACATAGCAATTTATGAATATAATCACTATTTCTTTAATGGCTGCATAGTACTCCAAAATGCAGATGAACCATAGTTTATTCAAAAGACCTCAACTGATAATGTTTGGGTTGTTTTTAGGCTTTTGCTATTATAATAGAGCTGTGATAAATGATCTTGTG
>NW_011888872.1:7917635-7919728 GCF_000151845.1 Pteropus vampyrus | reverse complement strand
ACTTTACAAATATATTTCTTCTTTAATATATAAATTGATTTCAGAATAGTGATGCTATTATTACTAAAATATAATTAGTAAAAATACCTTGAGATTTATTTTGCAGTTTTTTTATGCCATATTCCTCTAGGAAGTAATGATTGAATTACTACCTTTAATAGTCATTTATAATCATTATGTGAGTTAGGCACCGTCTTGATGCATTGCTAGGTTTACTTTTCCTTTGGTCTTAGTGGCTGCTGTTGGAATTTAGATTTTTCTTATAGTTATGTAAAACACATAGTTCTAAATAAAATTATGAAATAAAATATTTTCTGTGAAATATGTCTTTTTCTCTGACTCCATTAACCTATTTCCTCCTCTTAGATATATTCTATTATTTTATTATTATTTTAGGGGGGTATTCTTTATTGTCAAAAGTATATAATTATGTATCAGTATTGTATATAATTTTTATTATCTACTTTTTCACTTCTTTCATTAAATAAATGGACACATATTAAACACACTTTTCTCTATGGTCAATTTGTTGTTCACTTAACAATACCTTTACATAGCAATTTATGAATATAATCACTATTTCTTTAATGGCTGCATAGTACTCCAAAATGCAGATGAACCATAGTTTATTCAAAAGACCTCAACTGATAATGTTTGGGTTGTTTTTAGGCTTTTGCTATTATAATAGAGCTGTGATAAATGATCTTGTGTAAAGGTCTTTTGAATCTGTGCCATTTCATCGTGGGATGCAATCCTAGAAGTCATTTTGCTGGTCCAAGAGCAAATGCATAGATAATTTTGCTTCACATTGATGAATTCCCTCTCTAAATGTTGTACTTGTTTTATATCCTGACCTGATTTACACACTGCTGAATCATAGTAGAGTTGGGAGCTGAGAATTACACATTTGAATAAAGAATACATTCATGAAAATAAATGTGGTACTACTTAGGTGACATCTGTTTAGCACTATTAAGATTTAAATCTTAAAAACTGATGATCTTACACATTTTATAGTAAACATGATATCCTATTTAATTCACAAAGCCATAACACATTTCTTTCAATGACTTCACCTTAAAAATAAATGTGTTGTTTGTTGTCAGTGGTATTCCTATATTCTCCAGCAAAGAGTTAATGACATTCTCAAGCTTCTTGAATCACAGAAAAGATTCTATTCTCAAAAAAACAAATAATAATAATAACATCAGTTGAAATGGATTATATACTTAAATAAAAAAGTTAAATTATAAAGGAATGTATACAACCTTGGTCTAGCAAAGATTTCCCAGAAAACAAAAAGTACCATGCATAAAAAAAAAAATTGATAAGTTAGATTTCATTGAAATTAAAATCTATTTTTTTGGAAGACATTTAAAAAAAAAGCCATAGACCGAGAAACTATTTATAATATACTTATCCACGAAGAACTTGATTTCAGAATACATAAAACATTTTTACAATTCACTGTTAAGAATATAAATAACCCAATTAGAACACGGAGAAAAGATCTGAATAGATATTTCACAAAGAGAAATATGAACAGCCAAAAAGCAAATGGAAATATCCTTAACATAATAAATCATCAGCGAAAGAATAATTAAACCATATGAGATACCGAAACATCTTTGTTTTGGCTTCAATACCAAGTGTTGAGGAGCATGTGGTACAACTGGAATTCTCATGTACTACTGGTGAAAAGTGTAAAGTGATACAATCACTTTGGGAAACTGGCAATTTTTTTTAACTGGAAGTTTGTACCTTTTGATCCCCTTCATTCATTCTCTATATCTAAAAGTTTGTTTTTTGTTTTGTTTTGTTTTTAGTGTGTGTGTATTACAATTTCTCTACCCATTCATTTATCAATGAACACTTAGGGTGCGTCCATATCTCGCCTTTTCTAAATAATGCTGCAAATGAATATAAGAGTGCAAGTTCATATCTTTTTGAATTAGTGTTTTAATTTTATTTGGATACTCAAAAGTGTAATCATGAGATCATGCAAACGTTCTGTTTTTAATTTTTTAGGGAACGTCCATACTGTTTTCCATAACAGGTATATCAATTTACATTCCCACTAACAGTGCACAAGT
>NW_011888872.1:7880986-7913275 GCF_000151845.1 Pteropus vampyrus | reverse complement strand
CTCAATAGTGAAAGACTGAATCTTTTTCTCATAAGATTGTGAAGAAGACAAGGATGTCAGTGTTCACACTGCTATGAAACATTATACCAGAGCAATTAAGAACCAAAGTCAATCAATTGATCAATCAATTAAATGCATCTAAATTGGAAAGGGAGAAGTAAATTATCTCTATTTGTAGATGATCCTATAGGTAAAAAATTCTCCCAAATCAGAAAAAGCTGCTAGAACTAAGAAATGAATTCAGCAAAGCTTCGTGGTATAAGATCAAACCCCTGAATCGACTGTGTTTCTACACATCTGCAATAAACAATCAAAAAATAAAGGAATTAATAGACAATTCCACCTACAATAGCATCCAAAAAAAAAAAAAAAGTAACTAGGACTAAGTTTAACCAAGGAGATGAAGCCTTGTACACCGAAAATATAAAACATTTCTGAAAGAAATTTAAAAAGTCTGAAGTAAATGAAAAGACATCTGAAGTTCATGAATTGGAAAACTCTATATTGCTAAGATGTTAATAATACCCAGTATGATCTACGGAGTCAATGCAATCCTTAACAAAATTCCCAGGCCTTTTTTGCATAAATGATAAAGCTGCTCCTCAAATTCATATGGAATTGCAAGGGGTTCCAAAATGCCAAAACAATCTTTAAAAAAAAAAAGACACGACTTAAAGGAATCCTGCATCCTAATTTTGAAACTTACTGTGAGGCTATAGTCATCTAAATATTGTGATAATAGCATAGGATGGACACATAAATCAACGGTATTGAACTGAGAGTCCAGAAATAAACATACACCTATGTCAATTATGTTTGACAAAGGGGAAATAATAGTCTCTTCAACAAATGGTGTTGGGACAACTGGATATTCACATGCAAAATAATGAAGCTAAATCCTGTGCTTCACACCATATGAAAAAATTAATTCAAAATGGATCAATAACCTAATTATAAGAGCTAAAATCATAAAACTCTTAGAACAAAACAGATAAATCTTCATGAGCTTGGATTTGGTGATTCTCAGATATAACGTCACAGTATAAATAACAAATTACAAAAGAATTTCATTGGATATCATCATTTAGAAGCTGTTGTGTATCAAAAGATATTATCAAGAAGGTGAAAAGACAATTTAGATAATGGGAGAAAGTATTTCAAACTATACATCCGATAAGGGCTGCAATGTAAAAAGAACTATGACTCATCAAGAAAAATAGAAACAACCTAATTTAAAAATCGGTAAAGTCTTGAAGGGACATTTTTCTAAAGAAGATATATAAATGGCTAACAAATACATGAAAAGGCATTCGACATTATTAGCTCTTAGAGAAATGCAAATCAAAATCAAATGCATTGTGAATTACCACTCACACTCAGTAGAATGTCTATAAAAATATATATATATATATTTTTTTTTTTTAAAGGAAAATGACACATGCTGTTGAGGGTGTAAGGAAATTGAAACATTCCTATATTGCTGGTGAGAAGACAACTGATGCAGCCACTGAAAAATAGTTTGGTGGTTCCTCAAAAAAGTTTAATGTAGAATTACCCTGACCCCACAATTTCACTCCCAATATAATGAAAATAGATACTCAAAAAAGCACGTGCAAACTCATATTCATGGCAGCAATATCCACAATAGCCAAAATGTGGAAACAGTCCAGATATCAATCAGTGGAAGAATGAATAAACAAACTGTGGTACATACATGGAATAGTACTCAACCATAAAAAGGAATGAAGTATTGATATATGCTACAATGTGGATGAATCTCCAAAACATTATGCTAAATGTAAAACCCACAGAGACAGAATGCAGATTGGTGGGCCCAGAGGGGCTAAAGGAAGGAATAAGAAGAAATTGCTTAATGGGTAAGGGGCTTTTCTTTGGAGCGATGGAAATATTTAGAACTGGATAGATTTCACAACATTGTGAATATAGCAAATGTCATTAAATTGCTTACTTTAAAAAGTTAATTTTATGTTATATGAATTTCATCTCAATGCATTATTAAAAAATACTTACTTATCCATGCATCAATACTTTCCAATTGATATTCATATGATTCTGAAAATATGTGGATAATTTGATTCCCATAAATTTTTTAGTGGATGTATAAGAATGAAATATTCATTTCCTTGGTCAAATAATGTTTTCTTATCATTTATTGGGCACTTATTTTTTCCCCTGAAATTGTGGAGAGTCATAATATAGAGATATGCAGAGAAGATTTGTGAAAGCTGTTTCTATGTCTTTGTCTAAAATTCTTTAGAATTTATTCTTAATCTTTATCCATAACCATGCTGCTATTTTAAAAACAAGATTGTATATTGGATTATGACAACTAAGAATAAAAGATCTTTGAAGTTTTGATGGTTGATGTAAGTAGATTTGAATGTTTCTTGCACTTCACTACTCTAAACTGACAATGGGTCTTTGATACTCTGAAATATTCTCAGAATCCTAGATCCTTGCCAAGCTCCTAAATCTCATTCAGCCAACATTCAAACATAAACCTTCATTTGTACCAGGTTCTTTAATTATGATTCTCCTTTAACGGGAGAACAAAAAGTTAATAGTATTATTGCTTGTCATATTCAGTTGCTCTTGGGTAGATTTGTTTGAGGTCGCATGTTGTATTTTTTAGTTTTGTTTTTTTTTTTCACATAGGATCATGCTAAATTTATATGATGCCATGCGTGTTAAATTTAATCTGTTACCATTCAAGTAATATATTATGCTATTAGAAAGCAAATTTAGTCTTTTAAAGGAAAATCTAAGAATAAGTGAATGAGAAAAATGTTTCTTCTGCCCAAAAGAGGGAAGGAAACAATGTAGCTCTAAAAACAAAATGAAACAAATGAGGAACAAAAACAACAGAAAGATAAGTATTTAAAAAAATATCCAGAGTCTGCTTTTTAGTTCGTTCTGAAGTAGTATGGGTTTTATGTTTGGTGAGGATGATAGAATCCCACATAACAATGCCACCTATGACCTAGTAACATAATACATTCCATCACCTCCACTAAGCCATGGATAGCTTTGTTCCTGATGATCCATTTCATTACTATAGCTATTTTTAATTTCTATGGAATTAGCCATATTATTTTTATTTATTGAACAAGAGTCAACCCAAAAAAATTACCTAATGGGGAAGAAAAGTCAATAAAACATTGTAATAAGCCTTTTTGAGTGCCTCTTAATGTATCAGACCTATTCTAAAACCACAAATTTCACCATCTCTTTTAGTCCTTGCAACAGTATTATGTAGTAGATACTATCACCATGTGCTTGGCAAATCTTGAGCAGAGTACATGTTGGTTAAATACATTTTGGATGGATTATCCTCACTTTACAGAAGAAGATGCTGAAGCTTAGAGGGGCTAAATCTAGGACCCAGGACCCGCTCACTGTCAATGACAGAGCCAGGTCTCTGACTCAGATCGATCTTCTGACTAAATTATATTCTTAGCTCCAAAGCCTAAGATTCTTTGTGATTGACAACTCAAGTAGTCACTTTTTGTTTCTCTTTTGAACAGATCTTTATAATCAATGACATGAGAACAATTTATTACTTCCTTTAAAAGAGCAGGTTGCTTTCCAAAATTTAATATAAAATTGCCATCCTTGCAAATAGAGACACATATCATTTGGCCCCAAACATTCTATTTGGGCTCCAGTGTGCATATTTTATGAAATTATCCCTATTCTTTCTTCAGCCCTTAAATCTGTAGAGAAGGTAAATTAAGAAAACATTACGGACTAAATGCACAAATTGCAAAATGGTTAAAAATGTCTATTTGATTCCCAGGTAGAGAAGTCCATTCTCCTGAAGTGGCTAGAGCGGTAACAAATTCCTATACTTCTGAAAAAGTGAGTTTTAGGGAAGAGAGGAATGTAAAGTTGTTCCATAGCCTCAAGTTTTCCTTCATATGTTGGGTTTCCTGTGGGAAAGCCTGATTTCCTGTTTCCAATTATGAAACTCAAAGTATAACTGAAGTAAAATTATGACTATGTACTGTTTGGAAATTCCACTGAGTGATCCCAGACTTGAAGCATTCTGGATGTATATGATAGAGATGCAGGGGTGGTTCCAAGGTAGTAACGGAAGTTACTTCAAGGGAACTCTCTCAAAGAATAGAAAGATATAGAGATGTAGCGTCATAATTTGCATATATATGTAACATATATAATACTTTATAAATAAACATGTTAATATACTGTAATATTACATGTATATGTCTGAGTTCACAAAAATAAATAAATAATAATTTTTAACATTTTTAGAGACAGTACTAATATGAGTGCTAAGTGCATTCCTATCCATGGCCACACTACAATTTATATTAACACTCAAGTGTGGACTTCTTTAGAAAGGGCAATATTCACTTCACCTCACAATCCCCAAACACTATTTTTAACAACATTCAAGATTATTTTCATACTTTATTAACTTTATAAAAACTGAACCTCAAAAAAAATCTACAGAAAAAATTGATAATAGTTTCTGTTAAGCAAGAACATTATTATCTATGCATAGACAGTAGGACAAAGACAAAAAGAGGCAATACAAGTTCTCAATGTATCTTTTCTCTTATGACTATAACAATTAATAAAATACTAAAAAGTTGTTACTTTGACAATATTATAATAAAAAAGATCTAGTTATTTACCCTATTTTGAATTTTTGTTCATATAGAAGCTGTAATCCATTTTGATATTGGGAGGTAAGTTGGCTATATCACTACCATTTTATCATTGAGTTAGTCAAAGTACAAATAACAATAGGGCCGAGATTAAACAAGCAAGTCAACACCTCAAAGTGGAGAGGATGCTGAATTTTGAACCCTAAACAAGAGTTCCTAATTTCAGTTTAGGATTTTCTTCATTCAGAAAGTAAAAAGAAACTGGCTGTTTCTCCAACAGCCTGTGAAAGGTGAGCTGGTATAGTTATAATAGACAAGTCTCTCACATCTTAAATTGGTAAAATTTAACAGCTCCACTTAAACACACTTCAAACTCTAAAGGAAATATCATTCCACAATGAAATGTTTTGCCTTTATACTCACATTCATGTTGGATTTAAAAGTGTATTTTATGTTTGTTAAGAATTTCAAGATTTCAGACATGAAACTGAATCATGTCTGTAGGATAGAAGCTAAAAGTCTCAGATTCTTGTCTTTCACCTGGTTCTTTCTCAAAAATATGAATCATCAAGGAAGACTTTTTATTTTATTCCTCTGAATTCATTAACATAATTTTAGATTAAGAATAAAGGGATAAGAAATAGCATGGTGGTTCTTTTGTTCATTTTATAAAATTTTAAATACATTTTTTAAATCATAAGTAACAATATTCATTTATGTCAAAATTAACTTCTATTTGTGTAATATCCCTGAGATCTTTTTTGTAGCTATCATTAAATCATAAAAGTAAGACAAAGTTCTTGTCTGAGGACAAAATATAGCTACTTATGGAGTGGTATAATATTAACAAACAGGCAGGATTATTTAAAACTCATTTTGAATAGCAAATATTATACTAGACTCTGCATCTCTGTTGTTTGTTTGCCTTACCTTCTTGGTGCTGGTTTATGTTGTGGGGGTAGGATGAGTAATCTTAGGAGACATAATGAACTGTAGTTTTATGAGAGTGATCATCAAACTCATTCTTGGTTAAAAAAAAAAAAAAAGAAAAATTTATATTTAAGAATCATCTGGGTAGCAAGTTAAAAATGTGAATTTCCAGGCTCTATGTTCACAAATTTTGTGTAAGAAGGGCAGGAACCTGAATTTTAAAATAGTATACCCAGGTGATAAAGAGGAAGTCCAGACTACATTTGAGAGTCATTGTCTTAAAGCTTTCTCCAAATCCCAAATCTCTTCTTTTTCTATAGCTGTTAGGAATGTAACACACTTGGCATGAATAAATACATCATATTCTCCTGGGTGTTATGACTCCATTTATAGAAACTGTTAAGATTTACTAAGTACATTGAAGGTAGAGGAACAATAAAAATCAAGGAGTTTTGTATAGTCAAATTTCCATATCTTTTAAATAAAACTAATAAGTTATACACAATTTATAAGAACTCATTGCCCTGTAATATTTTAAGTTCAATATATAAGTAAAAAGAGGCCTCTTTATGGCAAATTTATTTCATAACTACAGTGATCTCTTCTCTGAAGGTGCACACACAAAAATGATTTTTTTCCTGTCATTTTCGCACATTTTACTACCATTAAATGGAAAAATTGCTCACACTAATATGGAGGCATGCATAAATATTGTATAAAATTCTTATTTAAAATTAAGAACCTCCTTTTAGCAGCAGTGCTCAAAGAAAAAAATTATCCCTGTGTCTAGTAAAAAAAAAAAAAAATCCTAGAATCAATTCAAGCACAAAAACATGTCTAGCTCCTAAGAAAAAAATTGACAGTAGCCATAAGGAAGGAAGTTAAACATATTTTTCCCAAAATATAGCTACCCAATTATAGCAGCTGAAAGACAGAATGGCATTTTCACTACTTCTTCAACGATTGTCATTCTACGTCATACAGAAGCATCTGACTTGAATGAAGTACAATTCCTTATAGCTAGACTTGAGTGTTATGCCTAAAATATCTCTTTACTGGATCTGCCTACTAGAACACATCGTGGACTTTCTTGCTTGGCACAACAGTACTAAAGAAACTGCCTTGAGAAAAAGATCATGTGCCAGGAATTTCTTTAGAACTGTTGTGCTGAGCGGGGTTGCTTCCACTTTGGAGTTATTATCAATATAAATGCTATGGACATTCTTGTACAGGTTTTTTTTTTTTTTTTTTAGAAAATTGCACTTATTTCTTTTGGACATATACTTTAAAATAATGGAAGTACTTGCCTATTGTGTAGATTCAAACATTTTTTCCAAGTGGGTTTATGTTAGTCCAGGTCTTCCAAGAGGCAATCACTAAAATGGGCCTAAACGTGAAAATATTTTATTAGAGAAAGTACCTGTGAGAGAAAATGGAGAGAGAGCTGGGGAAAGCTGAGCGAGATTCCAAGGGGCAATGCAAGTCTGAACTCCTTGTGAAGGATGGGGAGAAGGGAGGTTGGGTGGAGGAATCTTGGAGTGCCATGTAGTGTAAGGGAGTTTTGGCAAGGCTATCGAGAAGGCTCTTTGTAGTCAGAAAATTATAAGGCACATTCTCCAGGTTCATGGTTCCAATTCCAGGGACTGTATGCTTAACCATTACTCCATGTGAATTTTCAGGTCGCCTGACTTTCAAAGTTTATGAAAATTTACATATTTGGCTGTTATAAATTATATAGAGATGGTTTATACAGTTATTTTATAAAGTAATTGGTGACATGAGTTTATAGATTGTATAATTTATAAGGAATTAAGTTATACAGATCTAAAGAAGATGTCTAACTTCTGAATTTCAAAAGGTTGTAAAATGTTTATGAATCCTTATTAAAAAGTATTTTTATAAAATTAACAAATTAAAAATAAGAGATGAAGTTCATAAATATAAAATGACATGATGTCACACCATTTGATAATGGGGGCAGCATTATAGCAACAAAAATTTTTAAAGTTTCCAAAAAATTAGTACTGAGCACCTATAATATGCAACACTTGTTTTAATACAGAAATCGATTAACCGTATATCTTTATTTCCAAGAATTTATGAATATGTGAGGTCATATTTTACATCATCAGCTACACCATGTGTCTAAATTATTTGGAGAATATTAATGGGTATCAGAAAGTAAATCTTTCAAGCCACAGTAAAAACCTTTCTGCCCGTGGAAGGGGACTAGCCATTAAGGAAGAAAAAGAAGTTCTGCCTTAAGAAAATATATTTGGGAAGGAGGAAGTGGTTAGCAGTTCTTAATGGGGAGTTAAAGTGAAGAAATAGGCCATTATTTTTTTCCTTGGAGCTTAATCTTTTAATAATGCTTATTATATTCTACATATAAAACTAATATATACTTCTTGTATATAATCATGTAAATATAAGTATAGAAAAAATAATAAACATTTGTATGTAAACCCATCCCTTATTGTTATTATTTTGTTATATTTCTTTCCAACGATTGTACATTTATATTCATATACATGTACATACATATATCTTTTTAAAAATGAAATTGATAGTTGGAAGTTGGATTTTTTCACTTACTATTATCTTATAAGTATTATTAACTTCAAAAATAAGGTTTTAAATTAAACAAAATAGAACATTATATAGCTCCAATATAATCTTGATAATAAGCTTTTACTGTTTCTATGAGTTCTTAGAATTTTAGACTCCTATACATTCTAAACTGTATGAAATGCCTTCTAAATATAAAAGATTTACAGAGTATTTGTATTTTCTTATTAGTATAACAATCAAACCTAAGTGAAAATAAAGAAATCCTGTGTCATGGGCTTACACAGAATGTATTAACCTGTGAAACAACATAAAAACTTATTATAATTCAGAAATGTATATTTTTCTAGTACAGTGATTCCCAACATGGTGTCTCTGGTCTCCTAGGGGTCTGTGAAATAGTAATGACAGCCTTTGAGCTATTTTCAGTATTTCAAAAAGCTGAATATAAATTATATATTTATCTACAACAAAGCAAAATGCCAAAATAGCAGAAATTGTACAACTCAGTATAACAATTGGCTATCTTATATTAATTAAAAGATTTGATTGGCTGTTACATCCTTCTGATTAACTGAAAGATAAAAATAAGTTAATTATTAGTTCATAAGTTTAATGTTTGATGGACAAAGTTTTTTAAATATAGTGGATGGGTAGAAATTTTCTTTCTTTTTTTTGTTTTACAAAAATGTGTTATTGGTGATGAAAATAATCCTAAATGCAATTTCAAACCTCATATCTTCCTATATCTCATTGAATTCAAGCACCATTAATTATAAGGCACGTCCTGATATTCGAAATGTTTACATGTGAGATAAAAAGGCTGATAATTATCAGATATTTTCAATTATGAGTCACATCTTGATTTCAGAGATAAAACATATGGCCTATATATCAAAGTTAACAATATCAGTACTTCGTATGTTGTTAGAATAAGTTTATTAAAATTATATAATGTATCCGGGAATCAAGCTGATAAATATAGCAATGGTGGTAAAATTCAAAATACCTCAAATTTAATTAACAGAAAAAATAGATTTGCATAGTGAAACTTTGGGGTTCTTCCTGTTAGAGTTCCCCTGCATGGACATTATCTGAGCTTGCTTCACATCACTACAAAAAGTAGCTTAATTAAATGCCTGGTAGGGAACACGATAAACACTGGGAGTCATGTAATTGAGCTATTTGATTTCTAGTAGTTTTTTAACCCATGCAACAATGCTGTTTTTCAAATGAATATATTCTTTGTGTATAGCACTATAGTGATTGAGAAGATCAAAATATGTGTTTATTGGAATGTTTACATACTATTTTCCTTTTTAATGAATGACAAATCTGAAGCTCAGAGAAGATAAAGACTTATCTAAGGTTGCCTAGTTAACCCAAGTCAAAACAAATATTGACCAATTTTGCCTTATCGATATGTTTCTAAATACCTTTTTTATTACTTGGTAAGCTTATTCTCTTCAGTAAAATACTAGAGTATTCCCTCTAGCAAAATAAACTGAATTATTAAAGTAGACATGCATTCTTTTAACAATAACAACAAAAAGATATGATGTTCCATTTTAACCTGCTTTTTGATATCTACTCAGAGTTGTTGATTTGTATCTATTTAGCAATATCAACATAGCCTTTTTAGGGGTTTTTAGTGCCCCTAACAACCTATATTTTCAACTTACGCTAAACTACCACGGCTTTAATACTGGATTATAGTTCACAGATTGTGATGAGGCCTAGTCCTATCTTTGATTGAGTTAGTTGTGGATAGTAAGTAGGTCAGTAGATAATTTTTTCCAGGAGATATCTACATTATTTTGAGCTGTATGGTAGTTAAATCCATTTAATTTCTACCTCTAGTATTATAAAATTGTCGATAAATATTTTTACTTAATGTTTTTACATGTGTATGAATAAACCATTTTAAGACTTATTTTAGTTTATAACTATTATAAATAACATAGTACAGAGCAATTATTTTTACACCAAAAAAGTATTTTTAATGCAAGTATGTGTATTGCTTTGATATGAATAGAAGTCATAACAATCAATGATGTTGATCTTATAAATATACAGATATTCCATGAGTTTTTGGTATACACTGAATATTCAGCAGAATTTTGAATATCATATTGGAGACAGCTAATTAATCAAAGGTTCAAAGACTTTTGTCCACTTATCTATTTAATTAGATTGATTGTAGCAGATGCCTAAGATGTATAGTTCACATGCTCTTGACCTTACTTATCACTAAGGCTTTTGGTAACTTGTTCCAGTGACAATTTTAAGGTAATTAAAACTGAGGTGACTGGGCAGCTTCACACAGGACAACCTGAGAGTGTCTTGCATCATGCTTGTTCCACCTTTTCCACCTCTGTCCAGAGATTTCTCTGTTGATTTAGAAGTCTGAGGTCCCAGGAATCTACTCCACGTCCATATATATGTGCAACCTAGGAGTACAACATAAATACTTCTCCCTTCCTCAACAGGATGGATTGTTGTGAGAAGTGTTTACTGTCTTCTAGAACAAAGCCACACAGGACTGAGTGATCTGTAATATTTAATCCTGAGTGACCAGCAGGGTAATGTACATTCTATTTGTCTTTCATGCCTTGCCTCCCTAAACCCCATTTCCCCCCGACTCCTGCTCCCTGGGATGTACTCCTTTATAAAGTATGAGCACATGAGCCTTTGTCTAAAGCCCAATTTTCTGAGGAAACCAGCTAAGATAGTGACTGTTCATCCTGGTTTACCTGTTGTGCATGTAAACAGTATAATTAAAAATAGGGCCTCTTTTCATAATCAAAGGTGTTCTAATTTTTATAATCAATATTATGGTTGTTCTCTTTTTAGTAGTAATGAGAAGTGTGCTAGCTAACATTGAGACAACCAAGTAATTCTTGATTCCCTATTATCCATTTGCCTAGCAGAGTAGCTAGCATATAATGAAACTCACTAAGTATTTGTTTAAGAAATAAGAGAATTGATTATTGAAATTCCATTGAATTAGATAGTGTTTAATAGAACATGACATACAATAATCTAATCAATTACAATTAATTATATGATATAATTATGTAATAATATAATTAGATAATGACTATCTAATATACAAAGGGTATGGCGTATAAAGAGAGAGCAAGTGTTGGAAAAAGAGAGTTATACGAGTCTTTGTAGCGGAAATGCCATTTTACCTGGGTCTTGGGAATGAAATAGTATTCTCAAGCTAGAAAAGAGAAAATAGGCATTCTAAATGGAGAGGAATATATCAATCAATGAGACTGGCAAATTAGATGGCTCAATTAAGAAAGGGCAATAACACATTTAAATCATTTTAACTTTCACATTTTAATATCTCTGAAAGTTGTACATATCTTTTAATCAATGGAATCTTCTGTTTCATGAAATGTGATGGCTTTACCTAACTATTCATTAAGGTACATAGTAAACGGATAGGCATTGCAGGAGGATAAGTAACTTGGGAGTAGATCATAAAGTGTGCTAAATGCTATGCTAAAAAGTTTGGATTTTATTCTTTAGATTATTAAAAATCAAAATAATGTTTTTCAGGCAGGAAGTGACAGGCAATTTTTTAAAATCACTTTAGTATCAGAGTGAAGAATAGAAAAATGAGACAGGGAAACCACCCAGAAGTTTTCTGAAATGGTCTACACAAGAACTAAAATCATGGTAATGGAAAAAGAATAAAGGAGATGAATTAAATTTTAATGTAGAATCCATGGCATTTGAGGACTATTTGGATGTGAAAACTAAGAAGAAAGGAGGAGTTGAGGAAATAATGCTCAGATTTCTGATTTTGGCAATTAGATGGCTATGGGCATAGTTAACAATGGGGAAAACACTAAGAGATGGAGAAAGAAAATTCATAAAGTACATATTAGACATTTTAATTTTAAAATTCTGCTGGAAAACAGCAGAGAATGTATTTCATAACACTTGTCTGAGCTCAGAAGAGAGATCAAGGTTTGAGATAAAGATGTGGTGTCACTTATTCACAGGGAGATATTGAAACTGTGGTTATAGAAGACATCTCCCAGGGAAACTATAAAGTATAAGCAGAAAAATTCAGGGATAAAACTGTGAAAGACTAATTTCTGAAAAGGGAGATAGAGCAGCTTCTGAAGGCATTGATGAAACCTGGAAGAAAGGACAGAAGAGATTCAGGAACTGATGGGTTCACAGACACCCAAATTGCAAAGGAATTAATGAAGAGAAAAATGCAAAATGTGAGTGTTTTCAGAGGGATCAACTGAAATGAAGGGTTAATGTAGAAAATGAACTTAGAAGGTTTCTGATGACCTTATAGAGAGATTTTCTTTGTAGTAAGCACAGAAGACCTATTGCTGTGGTTTGAGCAGTGACTACAAGGATTGAAAATGACAAATTTGAATTAAGAACTGCAGTTTCAAAGCATTTAGATGTGGCAGCAAACAAAACAACTGCAGTAACTAGATGAGGATAAAAGGCAAGAGGAGGGTTTCTGTTGTTATTTTATGGTGGGAACTATGAACTTATTAACCGAGGACAACGAGTAAATGAGGAAAGTTGAAGATTCAAGAGAATGAAGGGAAAAATTATTGAGTTGGTCTTGGAAGAAAATAGGGTGGGATTAGGGCAAAAATGAAGGGGTTAGCCTGAGAAGGAGAGATCTTTTTTTTTTCCTAGATAATACTAGGAGATAAAGAAAAATACACATATTGCTTGCTACAAATGTAGGCTGAGAATGAGGTAGAAAAGCTGAGTTTTAATTTTTTAAAGTTATTCTATTTAGACCTGGCTTTATTTTCTATAGATTATTTATTTCTATATAAGGCAAAATCTAAGGGCTTTCACAACTGTTTCAGAAATTTCTCATGTATTTTATTCTAAATTTCAGAATATTTAAATGCACACTAGAAAACTGTAATAAAAACTGCAATGACAGATATGGACTTTTATAAAACATATATCTCGCATAGATATATAATAAAGTCATCACATTGGAGGTCACTGACATACATATTCGTTTGATAATCAGATTAACTTTTTCCCTTTGTTGTCTGTGTTTGCCAGAAGATAGTTAAGAGATAAGGTGAGAAGGTAATATTAGTAACAACTTTAACATATGAATAAAATTTTTTGTAATATTAAACAAAGAAGAAAGCAAAAAAAAAGAATATTAAGTATATCAAGTCTGAAGTCAGACCGTGAACCATAAACACCACAATAAACATTTTAGTTCTTTAAGCAGTTTTGATATTCTTTGTTATTCTTTATGGTTGTTTTTAGAATCATTTGTTTTAATAACATTTCTAATGATAAAATATTTTTATGTTTTTTATATTGAGTTTTTGTGTAAGATTTGAAAGTAATTTGAAAACTACTGCAATAGACATGTATAGACCTGCAATAACATGCCAAGACGTTGTATATGCTTCTGTTTCCTTGATAACATATTGAGAATAATTATTCTCTTGGAAAAGGTAAGCACAGCTAGAGATATGCAAATAAATAAATGCCTGTCATTAAATCTGTAAGTTTCATATCAACCTGGTAGATTTCAGGGAGTTGTAAAGAATGAATGAGTGAGTTGTATAATGAGGAAAGATGAAATGCATTGAATGTGGAAGACAAGTATCTATTTCTGCACTTATTCTTTTGACGTATGTTGTTCGATTCATCAAAAGTTCAATATGGGTAATTTAACTTCATGAAACTGAATCTTATGTGTATATTTTTAAATCTTAATTTTTTTCACATTTTTGAACTTCTAAACCTCAAGTCCATCTTCCAAAGACTTCAAAGAAGATCAAAATTATAAAATAATAATGTTGGTTATTCAGTCTTCATTGTGGTAGTATTATTTAAGGTGCATGAACAACTTTTGTTTCAACTGATACTTTAATACCAGAGGAAACAATGACCTTTAACACACTCATTCTATAGCATAATAATTTTGACTCTGATATACAGCTTAATTATATCTTATAATACTTTGATTCATTATTTCAATAAGTTGCTTTATTTTAAATCTTAGTTAACCTTAAACGTGTTCATCATTAAAGTTTCAAGGAAAAAAAAAACTCTTTAGAATCATAAGCTGAATAAATTAAAATAATGGCACAAAAGTTTAAATTCTAGTTTGCCTCATCCTTTTTCATCAGATCTTCCAGTCTCCTTATCATTATAATATTTTTTAAGCCTAAGGGATTACCCAATATAGCCATTTTACTTTTATAAAGAATACTCTTGCCAAGAAAATATGATGGGATAACTTTCTACTACCATGTTCTTTCTGTATTGCAGTACTCTTTGACCAAATATATCGCATGAAACAGAATATAAATAACAAGTGCAGCAAACAAATGTAGGCTATCATTACTTTATTCCAAGTCCAAAGTTTAGCTCCAAATTATCTTCCATAGGAATTTTCAGAAATGCACACAGCACTCCCACTTAGTAATTTCAGTATCTAATTTTCTCTTGAGTTCATTAACAACGAATTTAGAGAAGCAAAATAAAGAAGATTAATATTGAGTGAAGTAGAAAAATTATTAAGAGACAAATAATAAAGAATTTTGGAAGTCTTTGTATAAAACACAGATTGGAAATGATTGATTATATCCTGTCAGAAGATGTTTCGAATTCTACAGAAATAAAATGTTTAAAATACATGCATAATAAAGCATGTAATATCTTTTGACACTACATATTTTACAGTTACATAGGTTTTCACCACTCTTTTTTCTAAATAATGTGTGCTTTTATATAGTAACTAAAATAAGGGCTTATCTCCTTGCTCCTGATTGAGGAAATAAACTTTACATATATTTTGTTTGAATATAATTGCTCACAAAGTACACTGAACAACAGCCATATGTCTGGAATGTTTAACATATCTTCTTAGATTTCCATGTTGACAAATATTTTATGATATTTTTTGGAGGTGGATAGAATCAACTTTGCTCAAACCTGAACCCACCAACTTTGCCCCCACATCTGTTCCATCCAACCTTCTTGTCCATGTCAAAAATCTCCAATCCAATCAAATTTCTTCCTTAAACATCTAATTAATTTACTCTTTTCTCTCCCTTATAGTAGGATTGCTGAAATTCAATCCTCTAGTTTCACCATCCTCCACACTGTACTCTCAGTATGATTCCACGAACATGAAATCTGATCATGGCTTCCCATGCTCAAAATCTCTTGATCGTTGTAGTAACAATTCACATATCCTGGACCTTTACTATCTCCTGCACTATTCTCATGGTCTTATTGGTTGGAATTCATCCAACCAATCTTTGTCACAGCCCTATGAGGTAGTTATCTCCACTTTCCAGGTGAAGAAACTGCGGCATGAAGAAGTTAAGCAGCATTCTCAAGTTCACATAACTAATGAATAAATGACAGAGTCAGGTTACAAAACTCAGGCAGTTTGACTTTGGCACACTGCTGTAAACCTCTTTCCTATGTTGCCTTCCATAAGCATCTTGTGATCTACAAACTAAAATATAAATTTAATTGCATGAAGCTGTTTGTACCTTATACGTATCACTTCAGTGCACACAGATGGACACCCGACTCCCAGCATTGCATTTCTTTGCCTGAATGCCTTATTTGGCCTCTAGAGCCTGTTTTGCTGCCAGTGCAGTAGGTTGGAAGTACCAGTGAATTAGTAGCTTTCCTTAACCAATGACCAAGGAGAGTTGGTGTATAAATACTGCAGGCCCATTTACCTGCTCAAGTGTAATAACTCTCAGGCCTGTATTTTTTACTGGCTTGAGTTCACCAATGGAATTAAGGGAATTAAATGCTAGCATGCTCCATAATAAGCTCTTAATTGTTTACTTTCTACCTATCTGCTTTATTCTCCTAGGGGTATTTTTTGGCTCACCTACAAAATAAAGTAGTTGCACATCCATCTTTTGCTTAAGTACTATTTCTGGAGAAACTCAAGTAAAGCACATCATATGAAAATTAGCGTCTGGATTCCTGTTCTTTCTTCTCTACCAACTCTCCCATCTTCTCTCTCAAAGTTTTGACATATACTTACACATTTACTCTCTTGAGTTTACCATACTCTCTCAGTTTTCCATGATTTTGTAGAGTCCACACCCTCCACATGAAAAGGTCTTCCGTTTTCAGTCTGCCTGAAAATTCTTGCTCATCTTTGTCCTCAATTTAAAGCTAAAACACCACCTTCCATATCATGAAGTTTTCCCTGACTTCCAGGAAAATGTAGAGTGCACTAGCCTCTGCTGGTGTACTTTGTGTAATTATGTTGTGTAACGTAATTGCATTACTATTGTGTAATTATATTACCATGACAATTATCTCAGTGGTTTTAAGTAGATCTGTGTCCCCACAAGAATCTAGGAACCTTGATGATATAGAATAGATCATTACATTTCTATATCCCTAATACTCAGATTAGTCACTTTGTAAACATTTGTCAAAAGGTTGGGTAGATGAAGCATTCTGTTAATTCTCTAGGCATTTTGATTTATAAAATAATATTTTAAGTTTTTTTTCCTTAAAAACATATTGTTTTATTATTTAATAGTCAAAAGGTCTATTCTATGTCTATCAAGCCCATTTTTATGATTAAAGTTTGATATTTTTTAAGATTCTTGACTGGGTGTTAATGTTACAAATATTACAAAGCTATGTATTACAAGATTTAAGCAGAGTAGTTTTGTATGTAACAATGACATTATTTTAAATGAAATTTAAAATATAATTTTTATATTGTTTAGTGAAACTGAAGCCTTAATAAATTGATGGGACTACATTCTATTATTTTTATTTTATTATAAAATATTTAATGAAATATAAGAAAACCTAAAACCATCTTTTACTAGTATTAATGTTAATTATATTCTCTAGATGTGGTACCAAAAAGTTCTTTAGATAATTTGAGCTAAATTTTTGTTCAAATGACTTCAAGTTGATTTATTTTTTGAATGAATTTCACATGGAATCAAATGTCACTATGAAAGGTTCCTCTCCATCAATTTATTTTTCACTTAGGCTAGTCTGAATTTAGGTTTTATTTATATCCCTAGGTAGTTTCCCTTTACCTCTAAGAATAAGTATCAATAAAGAATTGTGGCCAAAAAAAAAAAAAAAAAAAGAGAGACACTTTGAGTGTATATATGCCTCATGCAGCTATAGAACCAAGTACTTTTTCTTCTTGGTTAGACTAACATTGTGTCACAGCTGATATTTTAAACATAATTCTAAGAATTGAGAACTGAGTTTAGTTCCCTTAGTGACAATAAGTCATGTTCTCTCTTGAGCAGCTATTTGTGTGTTTGGCTTTTGCATCTAACACTTTTCTTTTTCCTACCTTCTATTCGCGAAGAGAATTTTTAAGATGCATTCAAGTCCAGAAATTCAAAATTATGGTTCCCAAAACAAGTGTTGCTCAGCCACTTTGTGAATTAAGGCAATAAAGCAAATGCCTATGTTCAACTTTTATTTTTATTCATTTCAAAAATGTTATTCCCTGGAAACCCCTCATGAGATGGACACCTCAGAGTGAATTACTTCAGCAAACTTCTTACCCATCTGGTAATCACCTGAATAAAAATGGAACTGGTATAAGTGATAGAAATCCAGTTACCATTAAATGGAACAATTTCTTTCCTTCCTCAAGTACATACTCTTCCTACAGCTTAGAACACTTTTATTACCCTCCAACCTTCACATAGCCAACACTTACTTTCAGTGTTTCAGATCTTGACTTAACTACAACTAACACCCCCATTTTACACGAATTCATAACTACGAATACATCTACTTCACAGTACTTTTCATAGCTGTTTTTAAATAATAGTGTGTTTATTTGTATATTTTATGCTTTTATCACTAGGATGCTAATTCCACTGAGACAAAAACCTGCTGCATTTCCAGCTGCTAGCTAATATAGTGTCTTACTCTTTACAGGCATTCAATAAGCATACATTAGTGAATGAGTCTCCTTGTTACCACTTTGTGCAGTTACTATATTAATTGATTTTGGAGAATCATGTCCTCCATATTTTCTAGTGAGTTTTCATTTACCTTTTTATTTAAAGACACAATCTCCCTGTGGCTCTATCTCAAGATCACTTCTAAGTGTATTTGCAGTGATTCAATGAAAATAAAAGTTTAGTAGGTCTCCAGGCTGACTCAGGCTCTGAGCACCTCAAAGAGAGGGTCTATTATGTACTTACATTTCCATAAAATAATGTAAACTAAATCATTACTAAATAAATATACAAAAGAATAAATGAATAAAAATAATCCATCATAGCACTTCATGGAACTGTTTCCTACATTGTAAACATCTTATATATTTTAATTTTATTAATTGATGACTAAAGGAACCAGATACACATTTTATCCTACAGACATATTCTATTTATCAATGTAATATCCTGGCCTTCCCATAATGCTAAAGTCTCTGTATTTTAAAACAGTTCTCTCATAAGGGCCTAATATCCAAAATATATAAAGAACTCATACAACTCAACAATAAAAAAAAAAATCCAATTAAAAAATGGGCAGAGGACCTGAACAGACACTTCTTCCAAGAAAACATACAAATGGCCAACAGACATATGAAAAGATGCTCAATTTCACTAGCTATTAGAGAAACGCAAAACTACAATGAGATACCATTTCACACGTGTTAGAATGGCTATCAGCAGTAGGACGAGTTGTAACAAGTGCTGGAGACGTTGTGGGCAAAAAGGAACCCTCATACACTGCTGGTGGAAATGCAAGTTGGTAAAACCACTATGAAGGTTCCTCGAAAAACTGAGAATTAAATTACCATGTGATCTAGCCATCCCTCTACTGGGTATTTACCAAACAAACAAACAAAAAACCTGAAAACATTTATCTGCAAAGAAATATGCACCCCAGTGTCCTGGTGGCCAGGACATGGAAGCAACTAAAGTGTCCTACAATAGATGATTGGATAAAGAAGATGTGGTACATATATACAATGGAATATTACTCACCATAAAAACAAACAAACAAAACAAAAATGAAATACTGGTATTTACAAGAACATGGATAAGCCAGGGAGAAAAAGTTGAAAACCATATGATTCCATTCATATGTGGGATATAAAACTGAAAGCAACAAACAAACGTGACAAACAAAAATTCATGGACATGAACAGTGGACTATTGGTTACCAGAGGGAAGGAAGGGAGGGGGAAATAGATAGAGGTTAAAGGGGTCAAATAGTTGGTGACAGAAGGAAATCAAATTTTAGGTGGTGAACACACAATCCAAAATATATACAACATACTGTTGAATTGTACACTTGAAACTTATTTGATTTTATTAACACATTTCCCATTTGCCCCGAGAATACAGGCCAGTGGTGCTTATGACTGTAGCATCTACCCCAAGATAACTCAAGAGGGTTACAGCCCTAACTTTACCCTCAAAGTTTGCCACAAAATATCTCGCTTTTATTATTATTTTTGCGTCGCTCTAGTATATTGATAGTCTTTGGAAACAAATGACATCATTCTATTTATAGCATTCTGTTTTTAGTAGTGGTGTTTCCATTTACAAAATATAGTCATTCTTGATTGCTGAAAATGTCAAATCCTAGAATATGTAGCATTCCTACACATGATGTTAAATTAACGCTGGCAGTGAGCTACACTTTTTTTTTCTAAACAGTAAATGGGATAATCGATGTCACCCCAATAATTTTTAATAATATAAAAAAATAGTTTCTGAAGAATGACTTTTTAAATTTATAATTAGCACATTTGTTAGACATTTATATAGTTTATGAAACAATCCCTCCAATTACTTTTTCTTTCCTCTGGCTCTATGCCTAGCCATTACATTAATGCTGACTGCATTCCCTATGTGGTGCTCCCCATCCCACTGACTATCTATCAACTACTAATTTGTACTTCTTTAACCTTTCACCCCTTTCTCCTAGCCCTTCAATCACACTCCCCTCTGCCTGTCACCATATTGTCCTTTATATTTGTGAGTCTGTTTTCAATTAGTTTGTTCTTTTTGTTCCTTAGATTCTACATATAAGTGAAATCATAGTTAAAGGATATTAATTTTTTAACCTAATGAGGTTAATGTGTCCAATCAGCTTATTCACTCTTGCTGAATACCATATGAATTTCAAATTCTGTGCTAAGCACTAGGCATATAAAACTATAAAGCATGGTGGTTGATCTCCAGGGATCTATAATGGGGAAGCATAAGTAAAAAAACTATATGATTAGGCAAAATATACCATGAGTAAATGAGTGGAAGTGACCAAAACTCCTCTTGGCATTCAGAGAACTAAGTCACTGTGTTTGGAGGATAAGGGAAAGTTTTATGAAGGAGTTGAACTTAAATTACAATTTGAAAGATTCAAACCAAGTGTTTAGCTAAGGAAAAAGCATGAATAAGGAAGGCTACAGGGGTTAGAAGTCATATGCTATTCAGACAGCAGGCAAAAAATAACAGGCCACCAATGATTAAATACACTGTGTTGGCAGAAGCAGTGGTGAGCTATGCGTGGTGAATTTGAAGATATTACAAATGAGTAGAGAGTAAATGGCTCTCAGGGAGGAAAAACTTTCCCTCTATTCTTATAGATTAAGTTGCTGGGACCAAATGAGTTAAACTAACAAAAGACAGATTAATAGGAGAAAAATTTATAAATGTTTATGAACATCTTACATGCTCAGAAGTTCACAGAAAAGTGAAACTCAAAGAAGTTGTTAGACTCAGGGCTTACATGTCATTTAACAAAGGAAGTAGTGTTTGTGCTTCAATGGATGATAAATAATGAAATGACTAAGAACTATATGGGGTACTAATGGAAATATGGATTATTTTAGTAAGGTCTGTTTATGTAAACTGGTTTTGGTGTCAATCTTCTGTCTCTCTCTTCTCATGCATGCAAGTGGGGACATCTTCACAGAGGGGAATTTATGCCTTGCATTTAGACAGTTAAGGGGAGGGCAGAGAACTCTTCCTGGATCTGCTGATTCTCGACTGCCTTCAACTCAAAGTAATCCTTATGCCAAAGAGGCATTTTTTGAGTGGCATATCCTGATCCTCTTCAAGTCCTTGAATAACTAATTATAGATCTTGAACTTTATCTTGTGTGTAAACAAAGTTATTCAATGATTTGAACAGAAGATGGACCATTTTCTGTCCCTTCACCTCTTCTAGCATATCTGTTGTACTAGCTAATCTGTGTTTAACTGTGCTCATTTGTTGATATGGATACAAAACTAATCTCAGGTCCAGGAGCTCATCTTGTCTACCAAAAATCTGCTTGAGAGATGTAGTCTCAACTTACCAACTCTGACCTCCTGCATCTATTGGTAAACCTTATGATCACATGTCTACTTCTTTTAATTGGTGAATATGAGAGTTGGTGAGAGTAGATATGTAATGAGAAGAGAAGAAGAAGCAAAGATGGTACATTTCAATTTTAATTTTAATACCCTATATGATACTATGCTTTCTTTGTCTTCTGCAACACTGCATATGGAAATAAAGATTAAATAAAATTTCTAATTCAAAATTTCACTTGACCTGTAATATCATTCTTTGACAAATATAAAATCTCAATTCATTTTTTACAAATATTAAGAGTTACAAAAGGATTTTTCTCTATCAATTCCTTGAACAATTATGATAGCTTTTTATAATTATAGTCTGAGATAATACCAGCCTATTTGCAGACATGATGAGATAAAATACCTTGACATCAGTTGCAGAAGCATCCCAGAATTCCATTAGGAGCATTTAGATTGCCATAGCACCATCTGGATACTTCTTTGTTAAGGAGTCCTTTTTCAGATTAATGTAATTCATCATACATTTATTCATTGGTGAAGAGTTAGCTGATGAAAACAATGCAACAGTAACTTACGTGCTGCTATTCTTTAATCTGCAAACAAACACAATGCCTCCTTTTCTCGATTTATCCTGGAGAGATTCTTAAATCTAATCTTAGGATTTTGAATTTTCAACTCTGAAAAGACATTTATGCAGAGCACAAGTTTACTGTGTTTTTTTTTTGTTGTTGTTGTTTTTGTTTTTTTGATGAACATGTCATGCTAACCATGGAAGGGAGAAGAATCAGATTTTAGCATGAAAAGCATAGAAACAAAAATTCTATACCCTACTGAAAAAACTGTCTGAGATGAATACTATTAATCAGAAGGCACATCTACAAAGAAGCATTCAATTAAAAGAAACCAAGCAGTTCCAGTGAATATAGAGTAATATCCTTTTCAAATCTGGGCTCCCAATCTAGTACCCTTAAATGTTTATTTGCATTTTAATTGCTTGAAAAACAGTAGGATATTAGTGAAATTTCTCAGAAGGCAAATTGTCAAAAGACTCCATTTGAGGACTGTAGTTAGTAATTCTCATTGTGGTACCACAGAACACTTTCTTTAATAGGATGCATTTAGAAGGCAGTCTTAATTTGTAATTCTGGGGCCTGTGCAATGCTATTAACAGTTGTGTTTACCATGGCTTTAGGATGCTTGAGACAAAGGCTTTCTCTATAATGACCAAAAATAGTTATAATTATACAGTCATGCATGGAAATTATATTCATAAGCCCATGGACTAATAATTCTTTCCCTCCATATGCCTGCCTACCTTGAAATCTACATTATAAAGAAAATGACTAATATTTTCATAAGTTGGAAAAATCCAATTGCAGTATCCAAGTCGTCAAATATCCTTTTGAGAGCAGTAAATTAAAAAAAAATAACCAATAACCCTACTCACCCCCAACAAGCCTGAACAATATTTTGATATTCTATTCATACATATCCAAACACTTTTGGGATTCATGAGCTCAAACGCCTGAAATGTCAACTGGAGCAGTTAACACTGAGAACACTTTATTTCCATTACAATAATCAAAACAATGCTTAGACAAAAATACTGCACAAAACACATTTTTATTCTGTAGATTAATACCACAAATACTAAATTGGGCAAGAAAGATAAGTTTGTGAAAAATTAATTACTTTGGAAAATAAAATTGGGAGCATGTTAGGTGTGACAAATTTTATTGTTTTAATAATTTTCTTATGGAGTACCCCATTGCCCTTCTTATTTTCTGAGTAATACTCAGATTGCTATAATGAATGATTTATTAACATTTCCCCCATTTCATTTGATGTGAGAAAAAAGGTAGAGAAGAAAGGTATCCAGTGTAGTTAGAGACTGAGACAGCAGTATTCCCATAGTCATGGATATCATCCTTTGTCTGTAGGCTCAGAGATCACATGTGTGGGTATAAGCATGTGTGTCAGTGTGTGTGGACATGTAACTATGTATTTGTATGTGTACGTAAATATATATCTATATATAGATATACATTTCCATACCCATTGAAAGCTGAGGCAAATTAAAAATAAAATGCAACAATATGCACAAAGAGAAAAGTAATTAGTTTTGTCTTACTACTGCTCCTTACAAAAATCAAAATGGCATCACCTTTGTACTGAAATATTATAAATAGCACATGAGAAATAATGGCTAATATCTGCTGAGTACTTACTATGTGGCAGAAGCTGACCTAAGTGCTTTTTATTCATGAACTATTAACTAACTCGCTCTTTATAGCCATGCTCTCAGGTAGATACTATTATTATTTTCTCATTTTATAAATGAGAAAACTAAGGCACAGAAAGTTCACACAAGTTTTTCAAAATTGCAGGATAAGTAATTGGCTGACGCAGAATTTGAATCCAGGCTGTTTGTATCAAGCCCTTTCTCTTAATCGCTATTTTATGCTGCATCCTGCTTAGAAGCATAATTGAAAGTTGAAATATTTTGGATCAAGTGGCTAAGTTAAGAAAACCTAGTGTACTTTAAATTTGCACCAATAAATGTAACACCAAATTTTCTATGCTTTTGCATTTTCATGTATTAATCGTCTCATGCTTTAGTGTTATCCCTCACAAATAGTCTTCAAGCTCTTGGAGAGCAGGTGTCAACCCCTTTGTTGTACTTTTTTGAATGCCAATAAACAGATAACATAACACCACATATATAGCAGCTGCTCAAGAAATGACTTTTTACTTGATAAAAAAAATTACTATGTTTGAACCTCCTCTTCACTTCATATGATGCATTTCAATGTTAGAAGATATATTATGTTTGGATTTTTCAGTTATGTCACTGAAAGTATAAATTCCCAGTACAATATTTCTGCAAATGAGTCATCTATTCTGGACTGGAACTTCTCCATTGACAAGGACACAGAGATTCCTGCTCAAAAGTTACATAAAGTATCTTCAAAAGAAGGGTTCTGTTAAGTTGTTTGCTTTCAGATACATTCCCATGTTCTCTGTGCTTTTCTGGACTGCAGGGGCTGACCCTGCAACTATATTTCCCAGGCTTCCTCTTGCCCATTGGCTCACGATAACACACACTGACAGGGGGTTGGAGAATGGGAAGAAGAGAGCCTGCTGATTTGGGGTAAAATATTCTGGAAGTGGTTATCTTTCTCCAGATCTCCTTGGCTTCTGAGATCTGAGTTCCTTCTCCCTGTGTCACCACTGTCATAAAAGTGGGCATATCTTATTTTGCTTATATCTGGCCATAGCTTCTTTTGCTCGTTTTGTTTCCATCTCTTTGATTACATTTGTAATGAATTATTTGCACTAAATTCCTCTTGTTTAAAATATGTATAGTGGTTTTATTTTTCTTATTGGACTCAGATTGATGGCAAGATGTATTGTAGAGACACAGCAGTTGTGGTCCTATTATCATCCCTGCTATTTATTTTCTACTTGATTTAGTTATTTATTTAGCATCAGTAACAAAGCTTCATTCTTACATAACAGATAATGTATATTTACAACCAAATGACCTCCTTCTCCCATTCACTGGTTCACCAACAACCTTATGTTCTAACAAGAAAAAAGTTACTATGAAAAATAAACAAGCCCACGTGAGTTCCTGTCTATCAGAACTTTGTTTACAAAGACAAAAAAGAGAACCCACAAGAAATAGTTTTCAGAGAAATTACTTCTGCAAAAAACTGTCCCTCAGAGTACGTGCTTTATCTCCTTGCATTATTCTGATTGCCATCTATTTGAAAATAAAAGATAGCTTTTCAAGTGCCTGCCAACTAAAAGACAGTAAAGAGCAATTCCTTTACCTTTCAAAAGAAGTGACTGAAAGGGCCACCCATTGTGCAGTCATCATTCAGTTTTCAGGGAGAGAAATGTCGATAGTAAGGTTTGTGTACTATTGGCCATGCTTAAACACAATTCACATCTTACTTTCAGTGTGTAATATAGGACCCACAAAATATTTTCTCTGATAAGTTCTGATGTAGAATTATTGAAATATGGAAGCTCTGTTTCCACAATTAAAAAGAGAAAATGTAATAGTGTTATCTCTTTCTGTTTTATTCAACTCTGAATCTATATTGCATCTAGCAGTTTCCATATTAGTAGGTTCTGAATGATAAAGGGCTAAAAGTGATACCAGATGAAGCTTTGCTGTTGCCAGTATTAACATCTTAATGTAATAGTCAAAGATATTATTGAATATCTATATTATATACAACAAATCCCCTATCCTTTAAGCCTTCACAGTTTAGTTTGGGAGACAAAATTTTAAAAATTAATATATGTTACATACTACATATATAAACAAATATATATGTAAATGTAGTAATAATGTATAATTCTATTAAGTACAACAAGAAAGAAAAAATCATCTTAGCTTAATCAACTTAAATCAGCAAAGATTTATTAAGGGCTTTTTTTTAGTATTACAATGGTTTGACATTCACTTTAGAGGAAAAATATAAATGGATCATAAAGAATGGATCAGGTATAAAAGAATAAGGGGTCCACAAAGAACACTACAGGCAAGAAGTCCAGAATGAACAAGAAATGACTGAAGTAAATTTTTCTTCACCTTTTTAAATGCTTTCAGTGATGAATTGTGTAATTCAGTGTTGAGGAATCCACCTTTTCCCCACAGTTTATTTATTTTTTTTAAGTTTACTATAGAACTACTAAGTTTACGAAATAAATAGTTGGGGTATAGAGAAGACAAATACAAAATGTGCCCCTTTAAACAATAAACATTTTTGGTATCCTCTTGTTTGATAATTCTATACACGATTTTATTTCTTCTCCTTTTTAATTTATTCAATAATCTACTTATATCGGTATGGACTCATGAATATTTATTTTGTACTTTGGGTTATAATCATTCAATATTTGACCACTGAAAGCTTTTCAGTTTAGTTCCTATATCCCTTTGACACCCATCTATCCTTTTGTTTTTTAAATATTTTTTACTTTCTGATACTACAAAATGTTTCAGGATCATTTTGTATTTTCCCTGCCCTGGCCCTACAATCAGTCGTTTCTCCAAGAAGTCCTTTTAATTTTCTTGTCCTGGTTAATTTTATTGAAGAATGGTATTCAGAAACCAAGATCTGGTTGCCAAATTTGCTCATTGCTCCTCGAGTTTCATTATTTCTAGTCACTCTCAACAGACAGAATAGATAACATATTTATATATACTAACTCATATATCTACATGTATTTGTAATTGTCTCAGTATCTATCCCTCTGTAAACATATTAAGCAAAATTTAAGACCATACTGATTTCTCTGACTCTAATTCAGTAGTATAAGTTTTATTTTAGCCTTACTTTCTTATCTGTAACTTCCCTTTCCAAAAGTGAGAAAACTGGCTCCCACCATCTGCTATCCATTTACTTATTTGTTCATCCTCAGTATATGTGCATAGTGGCTTCAATATTGTTCATCTGTACTCCTGTAAGAAATAAGTTTACTAACTAGGATAAATTTCTTAGTACAATATGTAAGATTGTCTATGATCTGGTTTCTCAATTATTCTCATCTGGTTTCTGCTCTACTGAATGACCCATCTTTGAATAGATAAATTGTACTCCTTTCTTAGTATTCACATGACACAGAAACATATTTCTATTCTGCACACTGAATTGTAACCATTTATGTACATTTCTGTTTCTGGAACTTGAAAATGAGTTATTTCATAGTTGATGCCTGATACTATTCATCTGTATGTCTCCAACACTTTAAACAGTCCCTGGTATACAGTAAGTCCTCGATATTGGCTAGAAGAAAAAGCACATGAATAGTGTGCTTAACGCTGGTGGTTAGTGGAAGGAAAACAAAGGCAAAGGTAATGATTGGACCTCTATCTCCACCCCCCAAAAAAGAAGAAGAAGTCTCTGTTATGAAGTGATTGCTAATATTCTCTATCCCCCACCAGATTCAGAAGCTGAAGCCCAATTTTCTATGATGCTGGTACTTACATATGTGGCTTTTGGGATGTAGTTAGGTTTTGATTAACCTAACTATGCAATCAGTTAACTCAGATAAACTAACTATGCAGCCCCCATAATGCGATCAGTACCCCTATAACAAAGACCAAAAGACCAGAGCTCAAGTGTTCTCTCTCCCTCTCTCTCTCTGACTCCCATGTGAGGATATAGCAAGAAGGCAGCAGCCTGCAAACCAGAAAGAAAGCCCTCTCCAGATATCAAATCTGTTCGTATCTTGATATTGGGCTTCTTAATTTCCAGAACTGCGAGAATTATATGTTTATTATTTAAATCATGGTATTTTATTAGAGTAACCCAAACTGAATAAGACAGTCTCTGAAGGTGCAAACTATCAATACGAATCAGTAAAAGTTAATTGGCAAATGAATGATGCCACAGAACATTTTGTAAAGTTCTGTTTTTGACCTTTAACCCAATGAAAACAAGAAAAAGGGAGAGCAATGTGTTGGTGTTTCCCACCTAATATTTTTTTCTATTAGCTCTTCAAAAATACAAGTCATACAAACTAGGCAGGGTTAGATAAAAAGGTTTGATAACAAACTTTTGTTAAAAATGTAAAAAAAAAAATCGTAGAGATTTGTTCTGTTAAGTATGACAGGAAGAGAAGACTATTTTGACACTTAAGTTTATTTAATTGTTTCCCTGAATAAGAAAAATAAATTGAACCAATAAGAATTAATTATATTCATAGTCGAATGAGGCAAGAAAACTACCCCCAGATCTGCTGTAACATGAAAGAAAACCATCCTCAGCTCTGCTGTGACAACCTTAGGGAGGTGGGTCAGTGAGAAAGAAGTTTACTCACATAGATGGGAATGGTGGGGGAGGCTAATTAGGTTCCAGGCTGTGGGTGCTACAATGAATTTGACTCTTATTCTTTTGTAATAGCACTGAAATTCAGCCCTATTTTTCTGACTAATCTCCCACTAGACCTTTTCCTCTCCACTCCAAATATAGAATCCAGCCAAACAGATCTCAAGTGGGAAAACATCTGCATATTATGTTTGCTTAATATCGTCTCTTTCTACAAAGATCACTTTTGTGACCACAGCTATTAAGTGTGTAAAATGAGTGACCAAATGTGTTATTAAGCATGTGTATGTCATGTAGAATTTAAATAGGCCATCCAAATGTGGCTAACTTAGAGATGCCATCTGCATCAGAGTCACACACAGAAAGGAAACAAATACTCAGAGGAAAGATCATGTTAGGCTTGAGGATTCAGGGACGTGTTACAAAACAGGTCAGTTTTTAGCTGAGTCCTCAATAGTGAGTGTGATTTTAATGAGTGAAGAAGAGACTTTTTCTAGGAAAGAGAAACTGAACAGAGGTGAGATCATTCAAGTATGTGTGAGTCAGGGACTATACTAGTTTGAGTAGAGTGGTAGATCTGTAAAAGATAATAAGGCATCGGAGACTTGGAAACTGTATAAAGTATAGAGATGGAAATATAACTTGCTGAACAAAGTTAATCTCTCCTGAAAAAAACCATATTTATTCTACTGTTGATGAAGTAGTAGACTAGGAAAGTGCATGGCATGCTTTCTGGAAGATTTCATCATTACTGAACTCTAGTTTTTAATTTTGTCCTGATTATGGTTTTGACTCTACTGCTCCCTTTTCTTGCTGATAGGGCTTCAGTGTTATAGATTCTGGATAAATGTATAGACTTATAAAAAAAAAATCTGCTCTAAAAGCAAGGTCAGAGTCTTGTTGTTCACCAGGACAAACTGAACTGCTTCCTATATTTTCAGTTTTCTTTTCAAACATTTGCACTAATTGACAACACGAGGATATTTGTGTATTCATGAATGCCTACCGTGAAATTGCAGTCTCTTGCAAGTCCGTGGTTTCCAAGAAAACTCTATTGTCTCTAACAACTAAGTCAAATGGTTTAATTGTTCTTCCAATTGACAACTTCACTCAGTTTTCATTTTACCAGGCAATCAATTTTTCCTACTAGCTAGGTTTACTCAGCACACTTAGATATTTAGATGAACTATTTATTGCTATACATATACTATGTAGGAAAAATAAAAGAAACACAGTTATCTCAAGATGTAACATGAAAACTATTAAAAAACTTCATTGCAGCATTTGCCTTCTAATAACCACCTCTTTAAATTATTTTCCAATTTCTTAAATGAGAGAGGGTTTTGTGTGTTGTGTATCAAGGTACGTATGTGTTGTGGGTTATGCATTAAAGCCCTGATAAATATAATTATGAATGCATCAAAGGCAATTAAGCTATGTGATTTTGATTAGGTATATTGTCAAACTGTATTAACAGCTGGCACTATGGGGAAAATCATCCAACTGCTCAAGGTTTAATTTACTATACAACATTTTCTATTCTTTGAAGCTGACAAATCATTTTGAATAAAGCATTATATTTCATTACATAAAACTCTTTTCCTGATACACAATGAGCTTCAACTAACATTGTACACAATGACTAAAGCTGGCAGGTACACGTGTATTGAGTTTCATATTATTCTTCTTACTATTTGCATAAACAGAAAGCATAGCCCCTTAGAGTCAGGCTTTCTTAGGATCCCAGTACCTTGGCATCACTCACAAACCAGTTTTCATCTTTGTAGCCTTTAGGCCATTACAACACCTGCCCTTGCTCCAGGCAATTATGCAGCCAGCAGGTGGAAGAACACTTAGCACAGTGTCTGGCCCAAATAGGCACTTGATGCCTCTCTATGTAGGGCTAAGGGGGGGAGCCCAGAGGGTAAACAGACTCTGACCTAGAATTAAAATACAAAGTTGGTGTCTCAGTCTCACCAATGCCAGCTTGCTGACTCTCTGAGGCTCTAAATTTGGCTTCCTCACTGATTGACTGAATGACCACAATCCACTCCCTGACCCTACCTGCTCCTGACACCACCTGCTCCTGACCCCACCTGCCCCTGACCACACCTGCTCCATGACTACACTTGCTCTCTGACTACGTTCTGCTTCCAAATCACACTCTGCTCCCTGAACAACTGGCATCCTAACCACATTCTACTTGTGACTACACCCTACTCCCTGTCTGCACTCTACTTTCCGCCTATACTCTTTCCCATGAGTGCATCCAGTTTGCTGACCACACATTACTATGCATCCTGCTATCAAACTATTTACTATTCCCTGGCAGCACCCTACCACCTGACTGTATCCTGTGCCCTCCCTATACACTAATCCCTAAATACACTCTGCTCTTTGGTACACACTGCTTCTTGACTACACTCTACTCCCTGACAACACTGAGCTCTGTGACTACAATGTGCTCCATGATTGCATTGGGTTCCCTACCACATCATGCTCTCTAGCTTGAGAAATCATCTCTCTTCCGCTCGCTCTCTCTCTCTCTCTCCTCTTTCTCTCTCTCTCTCTCTCTCTCTCTGTCTCTCTCTCTCTCTCTCTTGTTCTCCCTCCCCACAGCTCTCAGAGACCCAGTCTTTTCCCTGATAATCAGCAACCTGCAAGTCAGCAAAAGACAGTAGCTCCAACTTGACTAATGGCCACAATGTCTGGACCTCTGTCAGGCTAAAGATAACAGCTCGACCTAAGTTATGTTTCAGTTCCTGAGCCCTAAAGTGGAAAGACCTCCTTGCTACTTTCCCATGAGACAAGACAGAAAAGACCTCTGGAAAAGACCTCAGAGCTGTCATCAAGACCTGAAGAAATTATTTATTACTATTATTTCACCTCTGACCAATAGCTCTCAGCATGACTCCAAACTCCTAACCCATGGTGTCTTGTGATTTTGCCCTATATAATATATAATCTATAATCTATAACTCCTCCCTGACTACCCACACTCCCTGACTACACATGCCATGTGAATGTATTTCACATTTAGAGTTTCACTCCCTGACTACACATGCCTCCCAGACTACCCACGCTCCCTGACTACACATGCCATCAGGTTTTTAGAAGCAAAAACCGCCCGCCTTCGAATTGGCCAATTCAATATTAAACTATTTTTTTTTCTTTCTATACTGCAAACTCCTGCTTGTGCATTTCTTTGGGTCAGTGCACGCAGGCAAGCAGACAAGGAAAAACACTGGGGTTCTGGTAACACATCCTGCTCTCTGACAACATTGCTCTCCCTGCCTACACCCTTTTTCTTGACTTCATTCTGCTTTTACACCACAGTCTGCTCCATGACTACATTTAGCACACTGCCTACACCCTGTTCTCCAGTTGCACTGTTCTGTGACTGCAGTCTGCCACCTGACTACGCTCTGCTCCTGGAGCACACCCCACTCCCTGATGACATTGTTCTGTGACTGTACTCAACTTCTTATCTACTCCCTGCTGTGACCATATCCTCCTCCCTGACTACCCGCACTCTGTGACTACACACACCCTGATTCACATTCGACTTCCTGACTACAATCGGCTCCTGCTACCTGCCCACATCCTACTCTGATTACACTCTGCTCCATTATACTTCTCTGGTCTCTGACTACCCTTGCTCCATGAGCATATCCTTTCCATTCACTATACTCTGCTCAGTGATTGCACTGTTTCCTTAATCTATTCTGCTCCCTGTGTCAACAACATCCCTACCACTTCTTGTTTCCCTTTGCTTAGGCTTATATTGTTGGCCTTCTTGGCTAACCTGATTCTCAAACTGACCCTCAAAGTGTCTTTCTGTAATACAAGCAATATCTATTTAATTTTCATTTTATATAGAGTAGTGGTGGGCAGATAGTAAATATTTTAGGCTTTGTGGGTTATAAGGTCTCTTTGGTGACATCCAGCTCTGGAG
>NW_011888872.1:7876780-7879081 GCF_000151845.1 Pteropus vampyrus | reverse complement strand
TTTTGTTTTGTTGATGTTTCCTTTTGCTGTGCAGCTTTTTAGTTTGATATAGTCCCATTCATTTGTTTTTGCTTTTTACTTCCCTTGCCTTGAAGTCAAATTCAGATAATCTTCTCCAAAACTAAGGTCCATAAGACTAGTACTTGTGTTTTCTTCTACGTAATGCTCTAATGGTTCTAATGCTCAATCTTTTGTTTGTCTAAAATGGAATAGTGCTAGAGTAATAAATAAGACTTGATATAAACAAGGCCTTAACAAATTTAAACTATGATTATATCTATGTTGTTTAGACTGTTAGCGAATCTTATACAAAGGTTATATATAAATGCAGCATTCACATAACTCCTGGCATTTTCTGCATAGTTTATATTTTCAAAGTTTTCTACTAAAGTGATTGATACATAATCACTATAAAATCCTGGGAACAGGTAGTATACATATGTGGAAATTAAACCTCAGTAAATTTAAGTGGTTTTTACTAGTTTATTTTTTCATAGTAGAATTATGTATTCTTCTCAAGACAAATATATATCAAAGAATTAGTTACCTACATCATACCAAATGGCTTTTGGGGGAAGTACATTTCTTAAAATACTACACATTGAGGCCAAGGGCAATCCAACTCCAGTTTCTAATGTGACCTGGAAAAAATGGGCTTTTTCCTGAGATGGTCAGCCTGAAAGTTTAGAAATTCTCAATATCCAAAACAATTCTTTGATCTTCTCTCTGATGCTCAGAAGACCTTTACTAGGAAAGCCCCATTATTTGACAATTTGAAGCACAGCTTAAAATGGATTTGATCTTGGTAAATGGAACTGTGTAGTTTGATTCCTACTTATAGTTCCAGCTTCGTGTTGAGGTGGAACTATAAGTCATCTCCATCCACTGAAGTTGGAAGGCTCTCTGTTCCTCTAACTTTCCTACTCCAGGTCTTCCAACTGCATTTCTGTCCACTTATAAACAAACCATTATTCCCTTGCAACTGCCACTCATGCTTTATGTTTCAGTTTGCATATCAATTCCTTAAGAAAGCATTTTATGTCACCTCAGATTAAAGTTAAGTTCCCCTCTTCCACTGTCACCAGGTATTATAATTACCTAACTGTCAATCTGAAGGATTTCCTTAATGTCTTCTTTCCTCTATAAAATATAAGCTCTTAGGAGCAGAAACCATGTCTCTTTTGCTCATTGCTCATTCCCCAGGGTCTAGTACATATAATGCCCTATACTTATATTTGATTGACTGAGTTACATTCCTATTTGGGTGCAAATAACCAATATCGCATCTTCTCCTGAAAGAACATGATAAGGGTGTGAGTTGAGAAAGCACAATGGTGCTATTAACCTGACTGAGGTTAGAGAACAGTAAGGGGCAGTAAGGAGAAATGTCAGAATGCGGGGGTAGGGGAGGGCAGTCAGAGCTAAAACACACATGCACACAAACACACACACACAAATATATAAGCACAATCCATTCACTAAATTACTTTCTATCCTATGTAGAAGATAATGGATTCTCCTTTTTTCTACATAGTACACTGTTGTGAAATAGGAAAAAGAATATGATCATCATGTATCAATCCAGATGACTGAATGGCAGCTATCATCTAAGAGAAGCTCTGGAAAAAAATAAAGGATTTAATGTCTGAGGTCAAATTGAAGCCTCATATTCAAAGAATTATAGGATGGTTGTCCTGGCTACAGGGCTCTTGAATACAGTGGTATGAGTTGTGCATTTCACAATTTCATGGGACATTTTGCACATGTATTTTCAGCTATTTGCTCAAGTGGGCTTTTAGATATCCATTTGCTTCAATTATTGAAAGAAGGATAGTGCCTGGTTCCTAGTGGCTAAGACCACTAAGATGGTGAATTGATAAATTAGTTAACATTTTACCAGGCTACATTCAATAGTATCTCAACTTTATCAAATTAAGAATTACTTAGATATGCAACAACACATATTCAATTTAGGGATAGTGCAGCTCATTGAGATAATCATCAAAGGCTGAGACTCTTTCTACACTCCTGCTTTACCACCTCTACTTATAAGATAGGCTGGGGCATGGAGGATTTGAGCTGGGAAAATTCTCTTCTTGAACAAAATTGGAGTGCCTTAGTAAAGGAAGAAGTGGGCATAGTAGATGTTGGGCAGGCCAATAGCAGTGTCTGGTACACTTAGGACTGCAGCTCATGCTTTCTGGCAGGAGGCAAGGTTTGAACAATGAGTCTGAGCCAACTATGCTCTGGATATATTTCCTAACCTAGTTAAATGTAAATATGGGTCTGTTGGTTAACTAG
>NW_011888872.1:7874675-7876730 GCF_000151845.1 Pteropus vampyrus | reverse complement strand
CCTGATAATCAGCAACCTGCAAGTCAGCAAAAGACAGTAGCTCCAACTTGACTAATGGCCACAATGTCTGGACCTCTGTCAGGCTAAAGATAACAGCTCGACCTAAGTTATGTTTCAGTTCCTGAGCCCTAAAGTGGAAAGACCTCCTTGCTACTTTCCCATGAGACAAGACAGAAAAGACCTCTGGAAAAGACCTCAGAGCTGTCATCAAGACCTGAAGAAATTATTTATTACTATTATTTCACCTCTGACCAATAGCTCTCAGCATGACTCCAAACTCCTAACCCATGGTGTCTTGTGATTTTGCCCTATATAATATATAATCTATAATCTATAACTCCTCCCTGACTACCCACACTCCCTGACTACACATGCCATGTGAATGTATTTCACATTTAGAGTTTCACTCCCTGACTACACATGCCTCCCAGACTACCCACGCTCCCTGACTACACATGCCATCAGGTTTTTAGAAGCAAAAACCGCCCGCCTTCGAATTGGCCAATTCAATATTAAACTATTTTTTTTTCTTTCTATACTGCAAACTCCTGCTTGTGCATTTCTTTGGGTCAGTGCACGCAGGCAAGCAGACAAGGAAAAACACTGGGGTTCTGGTAACACATCCTGCTCTCTGACAACATTGCTCTCCCTGCCTACACCCTTTTTCTTGACTTCATTCTGCTTTTACACCACAGTCTGCTCCATGACTACATTTAGCACACTGCCTACACCCTGTTCTCCAGTTGCACTGTTCTGTGACTGCAGTCTGCCACCTGACTACGCTCTGCTCCTGGAGCACACCCCACTCCCTGATGACATTGTTCTGTGACTGTACTCAACTTCTTATCTACTCCCTGCTGTGACCATATCCTCCTCCCTGACTACCCGCACTCTGTGACTACACACACCCTGATTCACATTCGACTTCCTGACTACAATCGGCTCCTGCTACCTGCCCACATCCTACTCTGATTACACTCTGCTCCATTATACTTCTCTGGTCTCTGACTACCCTTGCTCCATGAGCATATCCTTTCCATTCACTATACTCTGCTCAGTGATTGCACTGTTTCCTTAATCTATTCTGCTCCCTGTGTCAACAACATCCCTACCACTTCTTGTTTCCCTTTGCTTAGGCTTATATTGTTGGCCTTCTTGGCTAACCTGATTCTCAAACTGACCCTCAAACTGTCTTTCTGTAATACAAGCAATATCTATTTAATTTTCATTTTATATAGAGTAGTGGTGGGCAGATAGTAAATATTTTAGGCTTTGTGGGTTATAAGGTCTCTTTGGTGACATCCAGCTCTGGAGTTGTGTAAAGACAGCCATAGACAATAAAAACAAACAAACCAAAAAAAGTGTGGCTGTGTTCCAATAAAACTCTTTTTTATAAAACCAGGCAGAGGGTGGGATTTGGTCTACAGACCCTAGTTTGCCAATCCCTGATCTAGAGTATCTTTTAATCTCTGATATGGGACATAGTACACCATTACCACCATTTTTACCATTTTAACTGAAAATAAATACTTTCTTATATTCCGCTTAAAAAGTGAAAGGAAAGGCAGGTCAATAACTTGCACAGATTTAAGAAAGAAACAAATGGGACTTTAAAATGGTCTAATAAGAGCCTTTTATTTTTTAGATAAAAAAGAAATTACTGTTAATTCTCTATTCTTTTGTTTCCTAGAATAAATTTAGCTTTATGTTCGAAGAACAATTTTGTCTCAGACTCAGTAAAAAATGAAAAACAAACAAACAAAAAAACCCTGAAACATCCAACAGTCTATGTATGAGGCCTTGCTTGTAGGTAACTAGTAGCCACATGTATGAGGTCATTTTAAATCTAGAAGGAATACACAGGTGCCATAGTGCCTCTCTTATCTCTTGTTGATACCTGTAATTCCACTGTTAATTATATTCATATAAGAATGTTTAGACTCCACAGGGAAATACTAAATCACAAGATACCTAACTCTAAATGTGAATGTATTTCACATCTTTTATGGGTATAAGGTTTTGATGAATGGAACAAGAAAAGAATATATGAACACT
>NW_011888872.1:7863051-7870570 GCF_000151845.1 Pteropus vampyrus | reverse complement strand
ATGCAACTTCAAAACATTGATTTTTTTAAGTGCTAAAGAATAGACAGAAGTGAAAGTAAAGAGGACAAAAGGAAGATGTTCTTTTTGAATGAGATGCTTGAAAGGGATCATAAAATAAAAAGGTCTAAAGAATCAGTAGTTAGAATAAAAAGAATAGCAATTTTTAATTTTTAAAATAGTAAAAGAACTATCCAGATGTGAGTGGATAAGAAGCATGTATTTAGATGTTGGCCCAATAATTATTATGTATAATATTAAACTATTTTATTATAATAGAACCTGCAGACTAGATTCACTGAAAAACATCTAATTATATCAACAGGGATATCACTATATTTTGCAGAATGGACCTGTTCCAGGCAAGAGTTTTTGTCTCATACTTGGGATTAGCAGTCTGCATGTATATTCTCTTTCATAAGAGATTCAAATACTGCTGAGGGACTCAAAGGGAGTAAAGTTAGAGCCTTCTATTTTATTTGAATGACTCAATCATTCAGATTTTCCCAGGGAGAAAAATGTCTCCAGCATAAATGGTAAGTTAAGCTCTTTCATATGTAATAACTGTTACAACTAACTAGATCTTTTCTAATATGCTCCTTCCTTTGAGTTAAATTATTCCCACTAAATAATTATGCACTTTTAGGTGCTCCATGGAGCAACTAGAGACTCCAAATTAAAAGAGTTTAATTTGGAAACATAGCTATCTATATAGCTCTCTTTGGTGCCTTCTTAATTTTTTTTTTTTTCCTCCAGATTCTTTTATCCCTTTGTGTCTACTTTTTTCTTTATTTTATTCTTAAGAAGTAGCCATAGCAAGAACTTAAGACCTAGTGTAAACTAAAGAAAATTATTCAGTCTCTCTCAGATTCCATTTTCTCATGCCACACTGAGATAAGGATGCCTCACTGGTTTGAAGGGATAATTAGAAAAGTCTTCACATCTAAAATATTTAGCAGAGCCTGGCATTGGCACATGGTAGGTGCTCAGGTTGTTTTACTTTCAGTAAAAGTTAACATTTCAAACCCCCTCTCTTCTTTTCCTCCTCCTCCATCTCTTTCTTTTCCCTGTAGATGCAAAGCGTCATCATTGCTCTTTATTTTGTAGACTATCTCTTGTCTCTTGGCTGTCTCTTTGCCCATTTTCCCCCACCCAGTTGTATCTTGAACACTATTATTAGATTCAACCATGACTTGTGGGTTGAATTTGAGAAAGTGATTAAGACTCAAGAGCAACTTCACATGGGAATATAGGAATTAAAACTCTCACAAACAATAGGCTCCCAGGAATGCATTAAAATCAATCCAGCAGGAACAACTTGCTGACAGCAGCTGAGGATTCTCAGGAGATGGGTCAATGTTACCCACACGAAGGTGTAAACATGGAGAGAGGGTCATTTTCTGCATGTGGGCAGTGCCTGTGGTTATTCTAAATGAGAAGTGTGAAGTTGCCATCCTCAAAGACATGGAGAATATTTAGGATTAGAATTATCGAGTATCTCCTCAGCTTGGATTACAGTGTTTAAAGCAGAGCTGTATAACTCATTTGATCTCAGCAGGACAAGCTCATTGAAAATATAACATCTGTTCACCTAATGCTCCTCTCCCTCATGTAAGTCTCATTGCCTAATTGCTTGAAGTAAGACTTAAAACTTTCAAGCAAATGAACCCCCAAATGAACATACACTGTAACAGAATGCTAGAATTACATCTATACCTTTCATTATACTAAAAAATTCTCATTATCTGACAGGATCCATTGCTTCATCTTTTACCTCTTTCCTCTTAATTAATGAATATAAATTGAATTTGAATACAACTATTTTCAATCAGTAAACAAATACCAAGTATCTTTAATGCTTCAGGGAGATAATAGATAAAAAACTGGTGAGGAAAATAGACACATTCCCTGACTGTTATGAAATATGAATATTAAACAAATAATGCCACAAAGATAATCATTGTTTTGCCTGTTAAGCATATGCCCAAACTGAGTCCTTGTCATTCATATAAACCTTTTTTCTGGTAATAGTCACCATCCATTAGAGGAGTAGCTATGTCTCTCTGACTGGGCCAATCATAGTATTCCATGTTTCTCTAGTCACTGTAATTGGTCCAGGGTTGGTCATGTAACTCAGCCTGGCCAGAAGAATCTTTCCTCTGGATTTTTCTACCTATAAACAATAGAAAAGAACCCAGAAAATTAGGGCCACTATGATGCCCAATAGATGAAAAGGGTTCATTGGAGGGAGAGCATAAAACCAAGCACAGACAAGCATAAATTAAATATCAATGGGAAAAAGGGGAATAAAATCTTACTAATTTTATCCTTACTTCTAGAACTCATAGCCCTTGGAGGTAATCTGGTTTCTATTTTGTCTCTTAAGATTCTCAGAGATGACCAGATATTGTGCAATATTCACACTGTGTAATCCCACTTTAGTTACATTTCTGTCACTTAAAATTAAAAACATTCTTACCAATGAAATAAATATGAATTCATGGTTATTAGTGGTGGTACATGCTTTAAAGGTGGTACACGAATCAGAAGAGCATAAAATAGAGGGAGTCATTTCATTTAAGGGGGTAGGAAAAACTACTATGGGAAGGTACATTCAAGCTGAAATCTGAAGAATGAGTCTGCATTAACTAGCAAAGGGGGCAGAATAAAATAGCAAATGATGGGCCTGGTGGCAGTGTGTTTGAGTTTCTGAGTGAAGGCCAGAGTAGCTGAGACACTGATCTGTAGACCCACATGGGCAAGATCAAAGCACAGAGTCTTGTGGGCCATGTTTTTTTCCTGACCAGAGTTATAAACACTAAACACTTCTTCACGTATATATCACAAACTTAATTTGAGGACAATTTTTACCAGCTGACATTGTATTATAAACTTTGCAATGACCAGCAATGTTTCTTTAGTCATTAGTAACACCCACTCTCCTACAGAACTTATATAGAAGCTAAGTGACCCTATGATAATGAAATAAATATAAATGAAATAAAATATTAGTGAAAAAGGATAAACAGATTGAAATTTTGTTTGGTATACATAACCATCAGAGGTGAAAAGAAAATCTGTGTCCTACAAAATTTCATTAAGGTAGGAGATTCTACACCAGTTAGGACAATTTAGGGTGATTACATTGACTAAATTTAGTTTGCAAATACAAATATTTGATCAATATCTAGGGCATTCATGAAGAGATTTATAGATTCAAAATCTCAGAAAGAGAAAAGTGTATATTTTAATGTTTGGAAAAAAAATAAGAAAGCAAATGGAGAAATAAAGTAGTGGGTATTTCTGCTTAAAATATTTATATATCTTTTCAATGCATATAGATTTTTCTCTTTAAATTCTAGGGGACTATGACCATAGTCATGCACCAGAGGAAACAGACATTGGTGGTAACTTAATGGGAATGGATATGCCTAGAAAGAAAAATAAATCTTAACCAGCAGCATTATGTAAAATTTTAAGACAAAATCATAAACCCAAGCCCACTTATTATATTTTGTTGCCTAGCAGAAGCCATCATTGCTTATGAAAACATGGCTTCACATAAATGCCACAGACATTTTAAAAATAATTTACCAATAACTTGCAGAAAGATTTTAAAAAAATTATAGCAATGCTATTTCATTAGAAGGCATAGCAATGGGCGTCATTTTAAAGTATGGGAAATCTCGCTTATCTGGCTCAGCCTGTTTCCATCAGTGGAAAATGACTGACAAGCTCAGCCTCAAGACTAGTTGTGTGTTAAATTAAGGAACCCCTTCAATTATTGCCATTATTCATACTCCTAACACAGATTATTAACTGCATATTTCTAGGTTCAACGTCTATATTTAGTACTGTAATCTTCTTTATTAAACATTTCTTCTAGTAAAGTAAATGAACATGTCACTAAACAATAGTTGTTAGAATTGTTCCAGTCCATTCTCCTCAATTATTTATGAAATGAATTTTTAAGTCACTTAAGGGATGGAAAACTCGAGGAAGCTTAGATTTGGTTAGGGCAAAAAGAAATGAAACAAACAAAAGAACGTAGCAAAACCTGCTCCTTGATGGAGGTAGCTTGTTTCCTTTGAAGTCCTTGTGAATATTGCTTAGTGTTGCTCATTTAGAAAACTCATTAACGTTGAAAAGTGTTAATTAAATGTTTAGTCCCTTGTGCTGAGTACCACACTACTTTGAATTTGTAGGTTGTGCCCTCTGCATTACTTGTAGTTGAAGATGTGTTGTCTTCTGTGGGATCTCCAAGCCCTTAATCCTCTGGCCCCTGTCTACTTCTCCAGTCTCATCCTTATGAGCCCCTTCACTGATCATTCTAACACCATATCTAATTACTTTCAGATTCCAAATACGATGAGTCTCTTTTATTTTCAGGGCTTCCAGAATACTGCTGCTACTGGCTTACAGCACCTTCCTCCCTCTTTCCTCTTCTTTTACTGAACTGATGTCTCTTCCAAACTCAGCACAAACACTATATTTTTCAGGGTCATATTTGATCTCATCAGGTTGGCTTAGGTTCTGCTCCTCTGTACAATCTCTTGGCTTTTTGTGTTTAATTAGAACATACTTCTTTGCACTGTAATTGAACATTTTATTTTTAACTGCAGATGGTCCAGACTTACAATGGTTATAATTATGATTTTTTGACTTTGTAAAAGTGAGTTTCTGTAAAAGTTTAGAGAAATAATTATTTTAAAAGAATTATAATTATAAACATAACTAAAAGTAAGCATTATTCTCCTCAGTTAATTTTACTGTAAATATTGAGTCAATTCAAGTTACTTTTTTACTTAGAAAGATGCAGTCACTTTTGGTGGTCGAGACTTGTGAAATGTAATAAAACATGGTCTTGTGACTAGTTAAAAAAGACACTATAAAACTTTGATAAAGATCAATCAAGTGGCACACTAATAATGTATTGGGATATTATAACAAATATGGTGAAGGCCACTTTTCTCCTAACTAGGTAATAGAAAACGGACATTGAAGTTGTAGAGGCTTAGTCATTTACTAGCTTTGAGACTCTAGAAAGTAGCTTAAACTGAGCATCAGTTTTCTCATCTATAAAATGGAGAAGATAATTAATACCTTGCATGTTGGCTTTGAGTATTAATTACATGAAGCCCTTAAACAGTGCCTAGCATACATTAGGCTTTGATATACAATAGCTATTATTATTCCTGGCATCTTAATGTAGTATTTATTAAGCATGTATCACCAGGTCCTCCACATTATATTTCACAGTGATCTTTTAAAAAATGTTCCTGAGTTGCAACTCAGAGATCACAAATTAGAATATTAGAAAGTTAGACTTAGGACTTTGAATTCTTAAGAAACATCATTCATGAATTATTTTTATTTATTTTATTAACTGAGCATCACTGTATTGAATAATACATATCAGTTTCAATAAGATAATAAAATGTATGTGATCGCAAAGTGATTGTGGTATCTGAACTTTCTAGTTTATCTTAGAAGATTATGCCTATCGTTGTATTTAGCCTCACCATGTTCCGATTAATATGATCATTTGTATGCTCAGAAATGTGTAGTGTAGACTAATCTTACTGTGGTAATAAATTATATCATGGGCACTTAGTAAATCAGACTATAATGAACTATTGTTAAAAAACTGTTATAAGATGGTTATAATATATTGACCTATAATATGTTAGTGTTAACTTTAAAAGAAAGAAAAAACCTTTGCTAGTGCTTTTGGTTTTCAATTTATATGTTTCCAAGATACACCTTTAACCTATAAATGCTGTGCAACTGATCCAGGTACTATATCGAAAATGTAAAGTATAAATTCCTCAGTGTAATGTTCTGCTCTTTTCCGGGACCTAGGGGGCATCATTTTTACAGAAATGTCATTTGAATCAGCTAATATCTATGTATCTTGTGACAGTAGAAGTCTTTGGCACCTCATTGTTTGGAAGGAACTCAACTGTGAGAATTACAAAGACTTATCCAACATTTTATAGGCCCTTTCATAATGAAATCTAGGAAGCAATTATCTATTAGCACATTTGCACTGGCCCTGGGAAAAAATAAACAGCATTAATGAAATCATAAGCATTAATTAATCATTCTTTTTGGTTTTAATAGCCAAGAACTAGTCTGTCCTCATCCAATTTAATAAATGGCTCCTCCCATGCTGGTTTTACTATTATTATTATTAATTTTCACACCTGCAATTGTTTGCATCAGCTAACTTCAGCTTTAACTGTCTGAGCTCTTAGAGGCAATTGCATCTAAAAGTGCTCAGCTGAATGTGCAATTAGCCTATTGTCAGAAAACTGCAGTGCATAGATCATACGCTAATACAAAGGAATCTGGATGTTTCTCTCCTAATGCTCATCAAGCCTTAGAGGTCAGCAGGGAGTTCAAGAAGTTTCTAACACTATTCGTTTCTTCCCAATTAACTTCAGTTTTAAAGTATCCAAAGGGATCTAGAGCATTAATTTTAAAGTATTCTATGTAAAATTGGGTTTTCTGAGGCCAAATGCAGATCAAATTCATTTCAACCATTTCCCAGCCAAGCAGGATGATCCAAGAGGTTAAGTATTCTAGGTTTTGGTCATGCCAGTATATTACTACTGGTTTTTGAACAGCAATATTTTGGTCTGAAAACAATCTTTGAGATTATCTCAAATACTTCAATTAAATTGACCTTTGTTGAACAGTTGCATGTTACACTCATTTTACAGATAAATAAAAGTTAAAATCCAGAGAGAAAAAATTTTTTGTCCAAAGTCCTATAATTAGAACCCCACACTGTAGGATGTTATCTAGATTCCTTTTAAATCATGCATTTACCTTAGTAAGACTTAGCTAAGAGGCAGAGCTGTGCCTTTGAAAGTTGCCCCTACATTACAAATATTGGAAGAAAACCCCTGAATTTTTCTACCATTCTCACCAGGATTGCACATATTTATTTGGATTTCAATGATCTGTTAGGAAATACTATCAATGAAATTCCCTAATAGGTTCCCCAAAGCTACAAAAGACTTGTGATTGCTTCTGGAACATTTCTGGGCCCAACACTATCTCTTATTGTTGTGAGATTTAGATATTATATGTGTATGTTTTATATTATCATCTTGTCACAAGAGGCATAATAAATTCAATTAATTAATTAATTACAAATCAATAAACTTAAAATTAAAGCTAAAGATGACAGTGGTTAAAACAGGTTCCAAATGGGACTTAAAAAAGAAAACATTTTGTTGTGGAATGAAAATGTTTGACACAGTTTGAGAGCCATTTGTTTATCTTACATATTTTGTACAAGAAGCCCGAAAATTCTTAGTATGTCTCTTCCTTAGGATAACACATTGTAATTATAAAATACATTTTAAAAATGCAAATAAAAAATATATGGATATTATTAACTAATTAATTCGCATGCTCACATGAATTAGCACAATATTTGCTAAGAGAAATCTTTGGTAAAGTGACCTCAGGGGTTGAAGTTCAGAAAAATTGTGACACATTAAAAAAAAAA
>NW_011888872.1:7855922-7863001 GCF_000151845.1 Pteropus vampyrus | reverse complement strand
TGCACTGGCCCTGGGAAAAAATAAACAGCATTAATGAAATCATAAGCATTAATTAATCATTCTTTTTGGTTTTAATAGCCAAGAACTAGTCTGTCCTCATCCAATTTAATAAATGGCTCCTCCCATGCTGGTTTTACTATTATTATTATTAATTTTCACACCTGCAATTGTTTGCATCAGCTAACTTCAGCTTTAACTGTCTGAGCTCTTAGAGGCAATTGCATCTAAAAGTGCTCAGCTGAATGTGCAATTAGCCTATTGTCAGAAAACTGCAGTGCATAGATCATACGCTAATACAGAGGAATCTGGATGTTTCTCTCCTAATGCTCATCAAGCCTTAGAGGTCAGCAGGGAGTTCAAGAAGTTTCTAACACTATTCGTTTCTTCCCAATTAACTTCAGTTTTAAAGTATCCAAAGGGATCTAGAGCATTAATTTTAAAGTATTCTATGTAAAATTGGGTTTTCTGAGGCCAAATGCAGATCAAATTCATTTCAACCATTTCCCAGCCAAGCAGGATGATCCAAGAGGTTAAGTATTCTAGGTTTTGGTCATGCCAGTATATTACTACTGGTTTTTGAACAGCAATATTTTGGTCTGAAAACAATCTTTGAGATTATCTCAAATACTTCAATTAAATTGACCTTTGTTGAACAGTTGCATGTTACACTCATTTTACAGATAAATAAAAGTTAAAATCCAGAGAGAAAAAATTTTTTGTCCAAAGTCCTATAATTAGAACCCCACACTGTAGGATGTTATCTAGATTCCTTTTAAATCATGCATTTACCTTAGTAAGACTTAGCTAAGAGGCAGAGCTGTGCCTTTGAAAGTTGCCCCTACATTACAAATATTGGAAGAAAACCCCTGAATTTTTCTACCATTCTCACCAGGATTGCACATATTTATTTGGATTTCAATGATCTGTTAGGAAATACTATCAATGAAATTCCCTAATAGGTTCCCCAAAGCTACAAAAGACTTGTGATTGCTTCTGGAACATTTCTGGGCCCAACACTATCTCTTATTGTTGTGAGATTTAGATATTATATGTGTATGTTTTATATTATCATCTTGTCACAAGAGGCATAATAAATTCAATTAATTAATTAATTACAAATCAATAAACTTAAAATTAAAGCTAAAGATGACAGTGGTTAAAACAGGTTCCAAATGGGACTTAAAAAAGAAAACATTTTGTTGTGGAATGAAAATGTTTGACACAGTTTGAGAGCCATTTGTTTATCTTACATATTTTGTACAAGAAGCCCGAAAATTCTTAGTATGTCTCTTCCTTAGGATAACACATTGTAATTATAAAATACATTTTAAAAATGCAAATAAAAAATATATGGATATTATTAACTAATTAATTCGCATGCTCACATGAATTAGCACAATATTTGCTAAGAGAAATCTTTGGTAAAGTGACCTCAGGGGTTGAAGTTCAGAAAAATTGTGACACATTAAAAAAAAAAAGGAAGTTAAGAATAGTATTAATCTTAGAAGGCTGACTGCACTGTATTAGGGACTCCTAACCACTTTGAAGGTCATAATGGGCAAGAGAAAGAAGGCAAAGAGATATGTGAAGGAAAAGGGTAGGCATTTCTTTACTTTCACAGTTTTCTCTAGGGTCAACCACAAATGAAACTCATGGAAATAGAATCATGATTCCAAAATAGTTCTGGAAACTAATATGGCAAACATATATCTTGTCATAATATTCAATCAAGTGAAGTCACCAATGGCATTTATACTTGTTTATCCAAGAAGACGACGAACCTCTGTGTTCCATATTCCATTGAAGGTCTGTTTTTCTCTTCTATTTCCAGGGATTATGATATTAGGTGGCCGATCTCTTCATATCACTAGAAGTCATTAAGCCATCCCACAGGTTTTCAACACATATTTACCTTTTATCAAAAAGCTCATAAATTCTAAAGCAGATTTCTCTGTTCTATTCAACCCACCTTGCCCAATGTCTTTGATCTCACTTAAATTGAGAGCCATGTGTCTTATCCTGGCTGACAGGGTTCTACATGATAGATCAATCATGCTTATTTCTCTGATCTCAACCTACTACCACTCTGCCAACTTGTTCATGATAGTTCAGCTAATCTAAACTTGTTTTTATCAATGACATTAAGCACAAACTTGCCTTTTGGATTTTGAACTGCTGTTCTATTTTCTTTGACCTTGAAAGGGAAAAGATTAAAGTGTGCAAGAGTATGGGTTCTGGAGGCAGGAGATTCTGGTTCATAATCAGGCTCTTCTACCCATTTCTTTCTTTTTTTTGCTACAACATGGCAAGCTATTTTAAATGGATTATTATGTGTAAAAGACTTGGAACAGTGAAGAGCTTAAATTAAAGTGTTAAGTAATGATAGCTGTCACTACTGTTTTGACTATTTCTATTGTTATTATTATTAGTCTTTTATATAAAGTCTAGTGCCTTCATGCCATTTGTGTCTCAGCTTAAATGTCACCTCTTAGAACTCCCCTTACCATCAATTTAAAGTGGCCTCCGTTACTTTCTGCATATCAAGATACTTTGATTTCTTCATAGCACTTATGAAACTTGTCGATGTTTCCTGTTGATTTATATACTTTCTCTCACCCCGCACACATCAGTGAAAACTCCATGATAACAAAGACATTGTCCACTTTGTCCACTCTTGACATTTGCATTATTAAGAAAATATTATAAATTTCTTGTGCAATTCCCTCTGATTAATTTCAATGTATCTATTTGTACAGAGAAAAAATAAAACATGGATTGTCCTGAATTATATTTCTGTGAATTTCTGACCATTGTTCCCATCTTAATATCACCTACCCTCTTAGCTATGTTTCCCTGAAAGCAGAGATTAAAAAAGAAAAAAAAAAAAAGAAAAAGGCTTCTATGCAAATAGTTTATTTGCAAATAGTGATTATGAGCCAAGGAGAGGGCATGAGGGTTAGGGATCAGGAAAAGTGAAAAAGCCAGTCCAACAATGTTTAATTAAGTCAGTCACTGCTATAATGACTGGTGTTCACACAACAAGATTATTTGATAAGTGTTATGAGATGTAGCTTAAAACCGTTCAACTTAGGAAAAAAGGAACATTTATCCATTGGCTCTTGACCCCCATTGGCCAAGATTGGCTCCACAGGCATTAATTCCTCTGCACTTCCAGGTTGCTCATGAGACAGTGTCAATATGATGTTCACCAACTTAAAAAGCTCAGAGTGCAGGGAAGGCTAAGGGAATCAGGAAAGAAGCATGTGGAGAGGGGTCAAGGTCAAGTATTGTCAGGTAACAGCAACACAAAGCTAAGTCTTCATGAAACTGGTTGCTTTATGAATATAAAAGTGGGGCTGAGAGGACATGAAGTTGGGTCACATCAATTCTTTGTATACGGAGGCCTCCCTGTTCAACTTCTGTCCAACTAAGCTTATACACAATCTCTGATGATTAATGTTGGTATTTAATCTGTCAGTTGTTCATTCATGTCAAAATAATGCATACTCCAAGCTAGTCATAAACAGTCATGTCATATGAGAAAAAGACAGAAGTCTTATGAAAATTAGAATATTAGAATATATGGTATTGCTTGATTTTGCCTTCATACAAAGATCATCATTCTGTCATTAAAATAAATCAGATTGGTTCAATATAACTTTTTGTTCACAAAAACATTTTTGTTAAATGTCCAACTCCCTAAGTTATTAGAGGAGATTGAAACATTTAGAGTTTGATATATGATTTCATTCCTCTGAGATACTTGTTTCTTAAAAAAACAAAAAACAAAAAAACAAAACTTTGTGAAATTACTTTTTTCTTTGAGATTTGAGAAATATTTCTATTTTCTTTTTTGATCTACCTCCTGCCAGAGTATTTAGCTTATCCAATTAATGTCTTTCCTGATTTAAAAAACAGAGCTGTTGAGTTCTAAGAAATATGAATGCTATATTATTATTTATGTGGCGTATTTGAAGAAGCATTTTCTTTCCTTGGACCAGTGTAAAGAAGGAGTCAAACTAAAAAATTAGTAGCAAAGTTGGGATAAAGCCTTCTTAGAAGTTCCAATCCAAAAATATATGCTTGTGTCATGGTATTCTTGGAATTTCAATTTGGTAAAAAGCAAGTTTCATCACAAACATTATTGGTTCTAACTGCGTGCTTTCAGATTAGAAGTTTGATAGTCTCTCTTCAGAAGACCTATCAGCCCATTCAATATTTTGAATTTTTTAAAAGCTCAAATTTTAAAGATTATTTCATCTAATTATTTTTGTATTCAAAATCAGGCCTATAATTGATTAAATGCAGTCATAATCAGTGGGCTGAGAAACACTTTGGTAAAATGTTTGGCAAAATATCACCTTCTCTATACCCTTCCATTAAACTAAATGTCTTTTTTTCTCCTACGTATTAAACTATGGAAATGTATATTTATATTACAATTATTTTACAATTTAGCTCAAATTCTTTATATAATCTTGAAATTTTATTCCCGAGTAATGTTTTAATAGTATAACTCTTTGGATAAACTCAGTTTTGTATCTTTATATTTAGGTAAGCAGCCAAAAGAACTAATTAGGCACATACTCACTGGATGTAGTTTCCCATTTGGACACAGACAGACAGACACATGCACATTCACACACACACACACAAATCTATTTGGAAAAGAATTTGTACTAGACATGGGAATTTATACTAATCAGGAACTTATAGTATAATGTCAAACCACGTTGCAAATATTGCTAAGTTAGCGGGGGTGGGGGTGGGAATGCTACTGATTTAATTTAAAACGCTATTAAATATTATATCCAATTAGAAAAGGATACTTAGTATTGTCATATAGTAAAATCTCTGCTCTATTTAAATGCATATTATGTCACAGGTCTGACATACAAGTGAACTCATTTTAATATTAAATGCGAATCTCAGTACCTCAATAGTATTTTTCCAACAACGGGCCTCCTTTTCAGATTGCTTTCTCTCTTAATATCTTTGGGAGCCCACAGCAATATCTTATTTATAATGATTAAGATTCCCACTTTTATATATCTTTTGGCCACTGCTCAAATTTCCTGTAGTTCCAAAACTGCAGGGCTTATTTTTTATTTTACTAGAATGAGTGTATATCTCCTTCTGTGTCCTTCACTTTTAGATCAACTATGGGATGAATTCAAGTGTCCTAATATATATGTAATTAGTATCCTAGAAGGTGGGAGAGACAAGGAGAGAAAATATTCAGAGAAATAATGGCCAAAGTTTTCCCAAATGCAATGAACAAAATAAGCCCATATGTCTAAGATGCTCAATGAATCATAAGATATTTGAAGAAAATTACATTAAGATACATTATGATGAAATTTATCAAAACCAGTGATAAAAAGAAAATCTTAAAAGCAGCTGAGAAAAAAGACAGATAGTGTAAAGAGGACCAAAAATAGGCATGACAGAAGATTTCTTGTTGGAAAAAAATGCAATTGAGAAGATAGTAGAGTAACAATTTTAAAGTTGAACAAAAAAGTACTGTCAATCTAGAATATATACCCAGCAAAATACCTTTTAAAAAGAAAGTAAAATTCAGACTTTTTTAGATATCTAAATTAATCAGCAGCAGACTCACACTACAAAAATGTTAAAAGAAGTTCTTCAGGCCAGCAGAACATAATGCCAAATGAAAATATAAATCTACACAAAGATATGAAGAACACTGAAAACTGTAATGACATCTGTAAATATCTAGCCTTTTTTCTTAGTGTTTAATACTTTTTAAAGGTATTTGATTATTTAAACAAAATACAATGTAGCATATGGTTTATAACATATATAGAAAAAAGTTCATGACATCAATAGAACAAGGTTCCAAAGGGGAGAAATGGAAGTTTAGTGATTTAAGGTTCTTAAAATGTTTATGTGGTGGTATAATAATACTTGAAAGTAGACTATACTATACTATATCTATGCTATACATCTATACTATAAATTTGAAAGCAACCACAATAAAGCCAAACAATAAACATAAAAATAAGTCAACAAAAGTAGATTAAAATAGGGAGATGTTGGTAAAATAACTTTCAGCTATAAGATCAATTAGGTCTGAGGATCTAATATAAAACATGGTGACTATAGTTGATAACATTGTATTACATAATTGAAATTTGCTATGAAAGTAGAATTTAAATGTTCTCACCGAAAAGGAAGGAAGGAAGGAAGGAAGGAAGGAAGGAAGGAAGGAAGGAAAGAAGAAGAAAGAAAGAAAGAAAACAGAAAGAAAGAAAGAAAAGAAGGAAAGAAAGAAAGAGGGGGTAAATATGTGAGTTGATGGATGTGTTAATTAACTAGATGAAAGTAATCCTTTTACAAGGTATACATATATCAAATAACCATAGTGCACCCTTTAATTATCTTACAATTTTATATTTCAATTATATCTCGATAAATCTGAAATAAATAATAAAAAATACTTAGATGAGGTAGAAAGACAAAAAAGAAGAATAAAACACACATAAGATCAATACAAAAAATAGGTGGTATACTTAAACCTAACTATACTAATAATCATGTTGGATATAAATGGTCAAACACTCAATGTAAAAGGCAGAGATTTTCAGGTAGGATAAAATAAGAAGACCTAACTATATAATACCTGCAATAAATACACTTCACATATTAACATACAAATAGGTTAAATCAAAAAGTGGAAGTACAATGCTAACACTAATGAAAATAAAGTTTGAGCGATTATACTAATATCAGACAAAGTAAATTTCAGACCAAAGACAATTACCAGGAACAAAATGATCATTTCATAAAAATTAAATAGGAAGTTCATCAGGTCATAAGAATCCTAAATGTTTATGCCCCAAAATATCAAGAGTTCCAAAATATGTGAAGTGAAACTATATAATTACAAGAGGACAAAGGTAAATACACAATTATCATTGGTGATCTCAATACCCCTCTCTCGATAATAGACCAAATAGGCAGAAAATAAACAGAGAAAGAGTAGGCGTGAATAGTACTATTAACCAACTTGACCTAAATGATATATATATAGATCCTGCCACTTAACAATAATAGAA
>NW_011888872.1:7853635-7855872 GCF_000151845.1 Pteropus vampyrus | reverse complement strand
TTTTAAAGGTATTTGATTATTTAAACAAAATACAATGTAGCATATGGTTTATAACATATATAGAAAAAAGTTCATGACATCAATAGAACAAGGTTCCAAAGGGGAGAAATGGAAGTTTAGTGATTTAAGGTTCTTAAAATGTTTATGTGGTGGTATAATAATACTTGAAAGTAGACTATACTATACTATATCTATGCTATACATCTATACTATAAATTTGAAAGCAACCACAATAAAGCCAAACAATAAACATAAAAATAAGTCAACAAAAGTAGATTAAAATAGGGAGATGTTGGTAAAATAACTTTCAGCTATAAGATCAATTAGGTCTGAGGATCTAATATAAAACATGGTGACTATAGTTGATAACATTGTATTACATAATTGAAATTTGCTATGAAAGTAGAATTTAAATGTTCTCACCGAAAAGGAAGGAAGGAAGGAAGGAAGGAAGGAAGGAAGGAAGGAAGGAAAGAAGAAGAAAGAAAGAAAGAAAACAGAAAGAAAGAAAGAAAAGAAGGAAAGAAAGAAAGAGGGGGTAAATATGTGAGTTGATGGATGTGTTAATTAACTAGATGAAAGTAATCCTTTTACAAGGTATACATATATCAAATAACCATAGTGCACCCTTTAATTATCTTACAATTTTATATTTCAATTATATCTCGATAAATCTGAAATAAATAATAAAAAATACTTAGATGAGGTAGAAAGACAAAAAAGAAGAATAAAACACACATAAGATCAATACAAAAAATAGGTGGTATACTTAAACCTAACTATACTAATAATCATGTTGGATATAAATGGTCAAACACTCAATGTAAAAGGCAGAGATTTTCAGGTAGGATAAAATAAGAAGACCTAACTATATAATACCTGCAATAAATACACTTCACATATTAACATACAAATAGGTTAAATCAAAAAGTGGAAGTACAATGCTAACACTAATGAAAATAAAGTTTGAGCGATTATACTAATATCAGACAAAGTAAATTTCAGACCAAAGACAATTACCAGGAACAAAATGATCATTTCATAAAAATTAAATAGGAAGTTCATCAGGTCATAAGAATCCTAAATGTTTATGCCCCAAAATATCAAGAGTTCCAAAATATGTGAAGTGAAACGATATAATTACAAGAGGACAAAGGTAAATACACAATTATCATTGGTGATCTCAATACCCCTCTCTCGATAATAGACCAAATAGGCAGAAAATAAACAGAGAAAGAGTAGGCGTGAATAGTACTATTAACCAACTTGACCTAAATGATATATATATAGATCCTGCCACTTAACAATAATAGAACATACCTTCATTTCTAAAACATTTACAAGATAGACCATATTCTATAAAATATGGAAAGATCATTAAAGGAGTGTTATTTATATTAAAAATAAGTAAGGATACAGGTCATACAAAATATATTCTCTAAGCACAACTGACTTATATTACAAATCAATAATACAAAGCTTTCTGGAAAACCTTCAAATTTTAGAAATTAAATAGTACAGTTCTAGATAAACCATGGTTTAATGAAGAAATCTAAAGGGAATTTAGGTTATATTTTGAACTGAGCAAAAAACTGCATCATTAAAAATTTTAGGATACTACTAAAGCAATATTTGCAGAAAAATTAATATTATACAAGAAGAAAAGTTTTAAGGCAATGAACTCAGCTTTCATATTAACATTAGGAAAAGGCAATCAAATTACACCCAAAGCGAGTAGAAGAAAATAAATAATAAAACTCAGAATAGATATCAATGAATAGAAAACAGAAAGCAATAAAAAATTAATGTATCCAAAGCTGTATTTTTTAAGGCAATCAACAAACCTAATTAATAGATAAATTGATAATGAAAAAGGAAGACAAAAATTAGCAGCATCAGAAATGAGAAAGGTGACATCGTTAAATAGTCTACAAGAGGGGAAATTAGAAAATGTCATAGAAAATTTTTAAAAATATTTTCAATGACAATAAATTATATATTTTCACACAATGGAATATTATACAGTGGTGGAAAGGAATGATATTCAGCCACACATAACATATCATGGATAATTTTTAGCCAATAAATTCAACAATGTAGATGAAACAGACCAATTCTTCAAAAGATAAAGTTTCTAAAGCTCACTCAATGAGAAAGAGGTAACTTGAGTAATTCAATTTCTCTCAAAGATATTGATTGTAGTTAAAAACTTCTCCATAGAGAAAACTGCGGACCCA
>NW_011888872.1:7848278-7853235 GCF_000151845.1 Pteropus vampyrus | reverse complement strand
TATGGCATAATTCTGTTAATATAAAATCTTAGAAAATGCAATCTAATGTATTGTGACAGAAAGAAGATCAGTTGCTGCCTGTTGCCACGGTTACGGTGGGGTTATAAAGTGAGAGGGAGGAATAACAAAGGGGCACAAGGAAACTTTTGAGATTGTTATACGTGCTTGTTATTTTAATTTTGGTAATGGCTTCATGAGTACATGCCTATGTCAAAACTTACTGACTTTTATACTTTAAATATGAGTTTATTTTATGTCAATTATACCTCAATAAAGCTGTTTAAAAATAAAAGTAACAGTCACCAACTTTTACTCAATTGTTACCGTCTTATGCACTGTGCTGACTTGAGACTCATTTTGGGGTAGAACAGATGATAGATAGATAGATAGATAGATAGATAGATAGATAGATAGATAGATAGATGGATGATAGCTAGGTAGGTAGGTAGGTAGGCAGATATTTGTGATGAATGCACATTTTTGGATACCTGAGTCCTTTCTTGATATTTGTTTTCACTCATTCACATCCCTATCCTCATTTACCAGGCACACCCATATAAGTCTAATTCCTAAGAATAATTTTGGTTCAACATTTTTTACCATCCCCATCTCCCCCAGGAAGTTCTTTATACCCTATGTCTGTAGTTACTTGTTATTACCTAATTCATCATCTACATTTCTGCCCTGATCAAATACAATGACAATATAATGCCATTTCTTAAGGTACTAGACCATTTCTATGCATTCATATAGCTTTTAACATTTTCTGCTGTAACAGTGATAGTAACCAGATACATATAATTTTTATGTAAAAATCTGTAAATTAATATCTAGATGGATTCAATGACTCATACTTAAAGTTTATAGGGGCATGAAGACTGATTTAAATCTATAAACAGAACCCAATAAAAATATATGGCACTAATGAAAAGAGAACTGTACTGAAACTGAGTATTACTGGACTTCAGTTTTGTCATTGGTAAACATGCACCCACAAACAATTTATTTCATGGCTCTATTCATGAGTTTATGCATGCATGCTTTCCTTCATTCATTTTATCAACAGATTCTTATTAAACACTTTCCCTAGGCCAGGTCTGATGTTAAGCCCTAGAGATAATATGTTAAACAAAAACTGATATGATTCCTATGCACATTATCTTAGAATAAAGTGTTGCAGATATTAACCAGAAAATGTGTTGCAGATATTAACCAGAAAATTTAAAATAAGATCTCGAGTAGTGCTACTAAAGATGTATTCTTTATTATGAGTGTTTAAAACAGAGATATTTGTCTTAGCTAAGGTTGTCAGGGAAGCCTTTCCTGAGTAAATGGAGCTTGGACTGAGATCTTGAAAATGATATGGACTTAAGCAGGTCAAGAAGAGATACAAGAGTTTTGGGGCAGAGGAAACACTTAAATGTAGCCGAAATATGGTCAATCAAATGTGTGGAGGGTAATGTATATCCCTTTCAGGACTAAGCTCTCTATACTTCTTATTTGACCATTTGGAAGCAAAGAATCCAATGAGGGACTCTATGGCCCAAAGGGATAAATGGATATCTAGATTAAAGGATCCTTGTATACTTTCATGGAATAAATCCCATCATGTGCCCTCCAACCACATTGGTCTTTGCCATGAGTAATATAAATCTGAGTTTTATCACGTACTGAGTTTTGGGGCTGTTTGTTATAAGGGCCAGCATTAAATACTATGACTAATTCATGGAAATAGCTTAGTTTATCTTAAAAGTCTTTTCCAGTTGGAAAATTCTGTGATCTAAACTTAGCATTTGAAAAAAAAAGATGTTTATGTTCTCTGTTGCCTTGCGTGCTTTTTTGAATTTCTCAAACAAGATTATAAACACTTTCTTGGTAAACACTATATCTTATTTATTTTACTTATTCTATCTAATAACAACTGGGTAAATAATAGGCAGTCAATAAATGCTTCCTAATATTTCAATCAATTGATCTTCGTTATACAGGACTATTCTTTCTTTACTGCAATATACTGCTTTTCATTATAGTTTTCAATGTTTACGGAAGAAGATACATTTATATCTGATACTTTTTGTACTTGGAAGCTTGGAGTGAATTTTTCCCCTAGTTTCCTGAGGCTTATAATGATCAAATCTGCCATTAAGTTTACTTCCACAAAATACTGAATAATTAATGATTTTAATAATATTAAATTGCTTTTAGTAGATTGCTAATGATATTAGGATCAGGATATAAACCACAGCAGCTGGTCATAATCACTGATGTTGAAAACATGTGGCTTTCAGTGCACATTTTTCAAATTGAGTATAAAATTCTTCTAAACCAAATGTACTTAGAAAAACCAAATAAATACAGTTATAAATTCAAATTGTAATGACTGTGTTTAAGACTAGATCAAGAATATTGATATGTGTGATCAATTTGCTTAATTAGATAATATACATATCAAGCTACCCACATTTTAAAATATGGAATTTTATTTCAGGGAACCCAAAGGATTTTAGAGCTAATAAAAGAATCCTATCAGTTAATTGATTTTTATGTTGTAATTTTTGTTGAGAAACAGAACAAGAACAGTTTTTGAGAAACTCTTACTTCAATCACTTGGCCAATACTTGGTTTTGGCTCACAAAACCCAACTTTTTATCTAGTCCACTCTACCATAAAGATTTTTTTGTGTATGGCCACCAAATACATAATTTCTCAGGCTTCTCTTTTGGATAAAGATGGCCAAGAGATAGAGATCTAGCTAATAGGAGATAAAAGTGGGGTGTTATTGGGTGTCCTTCAAGAGGGACCAATTTAGTTTGTCATGTGGCTTTTAACTCTGTGCCCTTCCCTGCTTTCCTGGCTGGAACACAGACATGATACCTGGTGGTAGAATTGCTATCTCATGTCTGGGAGATGATAAACATACGCAGAGTGGTAGAACAGAAAGTGCCTGGTGCCTGATGGCATCATGGAACCACCATGCCTATTCCTGACTGTATTCTTTGAACTTTTTATTATGTTGAAAAATAAGACATTTCATTCATTTAAGCCACACCATAATATAATTCTTGACTTATTTACCATTTTATTTTTCAGACAAACATATAAAACTGATTCTTCAAACAGTACACCTAATGTTTAAAACCATGCCCTCATATATAAAATCTTGTCACTATTCATAGTTGGATGAATAGCTGTATGTATATTACCTAGGTTAGAAATTTTAGTTGTCAACACAGTGAAAACTGGAACAATATAACTCAAGCAAAACCATCCTGTTTTTATAAGCATATTATCACATTTCAGGGATTTTTTACTTTGAAATAAAGATCAGAAAAAAATATTGTATACTGGATCTTTTTTCAAAGAAAGCAAAAGAAACAATAATAGGATGTTAGAGAGCCTTGTCAGGAAAGAGATAGATCTTTATGACAAGTTTCTTCTTAGCAAAAGGAAATATCAAAAGGCATAGTGGTTTTGTGCAATTCCTCAACCCGAGTCTTTTTAAATTCAAACAAAATTAACATTTGTTTGGAATCGATGACACCTGTGCAAAACATTATGCTAGATACTGTAGAGGAAATAAATGAGTCTCAATCTATGCTATCACATTACTTATAATCTTAACTAAAAATACAATATAAAGCTTCAGCTCCCAGGTAGGCATGGGAGGGGCTATATTGGTCTGGGAATGGGTTTGTCTCTGTCTTTGATCTATATCCAACACCTGGCACCCATGGGTCCTCAGTGAGATCTGCCTAATGTTTGAAGGCTGGAGAATCTTATAGGTCCGCTATGTTATTTGGTGAGATATTTGAGCATAGGCTACATATACAATCATTTAAAATTATACACATAATCTAATAATTGTCTTGTGTTTAGTAGATTGTCAATAAATATTTATACATCAAATAATAAAGCTGGAAACAAATTGCTTTGGGAAGCCTAGAGGATCAGCAATTATGAATATTTGGACATTTGAACTGAGTTTGAATGAGCATGACATTAATAATTAGAGGTTTTTTGGGGGGAATGGTGGAAAACTGGGTGAAGGGCATTTTAGACAAAAGAAAAGTAATACAGGTTAGAAAATGAATGGTTTATTTCAAGAATGCCAAACAGTCCCAGGGGCTCAGGATCCAGATATACCAGGAGATAAATATTTAATAATAGGCTGAAGTAAGTTCATATAGGGTTATGACTCTTCCGCAAGGAGTTTAGATAGTATTCTCTAGGCAGTGGAAAATCATTCAATTTTTTAAAACTAGAAAAGTGACCTGATCCTTTCTGGGTTCATTCTAAAAAGTGAATTTGGATCTCTATCATACCCCACTCACATGAAGAAACAATCTTGGCCAGGTGAGGGCTGGTTGTAGACATTGAAACAAATGCATGGAGACTGATCATATAGGAGTCAACTAAAATAGTCTGGCCAAAAGTTGCTGAAGACTTAACTGAAAAATTAAAAAGAAAAAAACAATTAAAAGTTGATGACAACTTGACTGAATGTTCTGTAGTCAAAATAATGAACAAAAAGTGAACATATTAAACAGTAAGACTGTGGATCCTAAAAGTTTGGCAAACAGTTAAATGGCTGATAAGAGTAGAAGGATGAATTTGAAAATGGGACTTAGCTTGAGTTACTGAAAAAATGAGAAGATAAGATTTAACCATAAGAATATAAAATGAGATAACAATGTGGAAGGGGAACTACTGAGTTTAGTTTCAGCCATGCGGTGTCTATGATGCCTGGAGTATATGTTTATATAAGTGCTCAGTAGAGAAGCTTGCTCTATATTGTTTGTTTTTAGGATTTTCAAATAGGATATTACTAGAGATGCCTGTATTTTTAGAAGGTACGGTTTCTAATAACTATAATTATTACATTGCAGTCATAATAATACCTTATTTTGAATAATAATTTACAAACTTTTTTTTTTGCTTTCATATTTCCATTCAATTC
>NW_011888872.1:7773376-7846973 GCF_000151845.1 Pteropus vampyrus | reverse complement strand
TATATTACTAAAAGTCAATTTGCTCTGATTAACACCATGCATCTGCAATCTTAAACAATGTCAATGATGAAATACTCATTCTCCAAAACATCTTTTGTTAGATTTAGTTCTAAACAATTACCTGCACCCAGAGCGGATGGCTGCAACTGCCCCACTGTTATAGACAACTATGTAGCTCTTAGCTTTGCTGAAGAGTCTTCCCAGTTCCAGAGCTCCCATGAGATTAGTGGCTGGGGTCTCTGTTTCAACTACATTCCAGTTCAACCTCTCCCTCTGCTCTATTGTACTTCTCTCGCAGCCTTACAGAAGTTATTCCTGAGAGCACAACTCAATAAAGCTTTTCTACACAAAACTTTCTCAGGATCTGTTTCCCAGAGAATTTATGTAAGACAAATAACTAATTCATAACCACATGGCTAGTGTGTTTAGGCACCAGAATTCAAACACTGGCAAGTCTGACTGCAGTGAACCCACACCTGCTTAATTACTACTTCATTATATAAAGATGACGTCTTGGTATCCCCAATTATTACAAACAAAATGATGATCAGCATTTCAGTGAGGCAAGCAATATTAGATTTTCTCTTTGGCTTGATGTATAGCCAAAGCTTTGATCACTACTGATTATAGAGGAACAATTGTAACCTATACTTGGAGTCAGTGACCAGAAGCCATTTTGAGAGACAAATTCTAGAACAATCACAAAGGAACAATCCTGCAAATTCTGAAACAATCACAAAGGAAGAAAGAGATTGGAATTCTGCTAAGGAGCAAACATTAAAATTGCACATTATCAGCCGAACACCTTTCCTTGCTTTTCCTTTCTTAGCTGTATTTTGAGTATCAGTTGCCAGATCCATACTATTTCCCAGAAGAGACAAAAAAGTTTGTGCTCTTACAGATCTTGAAAGTCTACTAAAGCATCAGCTAGGTCTTCAAAAAGCCTCGTGCAGAATGCCTGTTTTATTTCTCTTGGTTAAAAGACATTTCCTAATATTTAAATGGCAATGGGTTGGAATTTTACTTTTAGTTTCCACAAAACCATAAAGAAGAAAAGTTAATACACATAACCGCTCCCTAAAAGAGCTCTTAATTTATTTTCCTTATAGTACTTGTTAATCCCTGCCATTTTTTTCAAATGTATTTTTTAACTTGTTATTGTCTTTTTTCCTCCATTAATGTGAACTTCATGAGAGTAAGGACTTATTCCTTCTTTAAACTGCTAGAACAGTGCATGACAAACAGTGCTCAATAAATGCTTATTTAATGAAATTAACCACATTTTCTTCTATACAATTAAGAGGCATAGTAAATTAGAATAAGAAACAAGGAATATTTGGATCATTCTATCTATCTATCTGTCTATCTATCTATCTATCTATCTATCTATCTATCTATCTATCTAATCTATAGCCAGTTTAAATATGTTACCTAAATTATAAATTGACATTGCTGTATGTTGAATTATTTATATGCTGGTCATTGTTATGGCAATTTAACACTCTGCTCTATATTCCAGTTAGTTATATTAATGGCTATGCTTCTAGGAGTCTATACAATTTGTGATGGCAGGGCTAATTTGTACTTATTTTTATGTAGTACATTGTTTTGTATACAATTGGTGCCCCCAAATCACCTATCAAATAGAAATTGAATTTTGATCATCACCACCCACATTTACTTGCCTATATTTCACTCTTTTTCTTTACAAATATGTTCTTCTATTCAGTCTTCCTAATTATCTATGACCTTTTCTGAAAATATAGAAAAATATATCAAGAGATTTTGATTAAAATAGTAGCTTTAAATCCTATTAAATGGTGAAGGGCGTTAAAAAGTACAAACTTCCAGCTATAGAATAAATAAGCCATGGGAAATAATGTATAGCATGGTGACTGTAGTTAATAATACTGTATCATATATTTAAAATTTACTGAGAGTAAATCTTAAAAGTATAGCATGGTGACTGTAGTTAATAATACTGTATCATATATTTAAAATTTACTGAGAGTAAATCACAAGAAAAAAAAATACTGTAACTACGTATTTTAATGGATATTAATTAGACTTACTGTGATAATTTTGTAAGAAAATACCAAATTGGTATGTTGTACAACTAGAACTAACATGTCAATTGTATCTAAATAAAAATAATAAAAGAGAAGAGGAATATTAACAACATATGATTTTTACTGCATGAGTTCCAGTTCAATGGCCTTTGATAGGAACCTAGGTCATTAAAAAAAAAATGTTCAAAACAGAGGGTCTATGAAAGCTGAACAGTTAAGAAAATTGTATCAATGATGAAAATAGGTTTGAAAGAAATTTAAAGAGGCCAAATAAAAAATATATATAATTTTGATTCTATGACCAGAATTCTTGATCATTGCTTAGATTATATGTTACACTATTGTTCCATGTGACAAATAATGTATGCCTATATCTACCATGTTAATGCCTTTTCATAAGTTCTTATCTAAATATTGTGGTACTTTATTGACTACCTTCTAAAATATCTGCCTGTTTTTAAAGACTATTTAGAATAGCATCTCTTCAAAGTATCAGTTTTCATAAGATCCTGAGGACCTTATTGCAGAGGCAACAACTGAAGCATCCCTTGGGTTGTTGATGAGTACACTTGAAGTCATTGGTGAGAAAGCTTTTAACTTCAACAGTGGTAGCTTCAAGGAATAATTTATAAATGATAACATAACGTAAATATTTATGCAACTATAATTATCATAATGACAATAGAAAGGAAGTTCTAATAATCTACAATTACAAATCTAAGAATCAGAAAAGGCAGGTGAGAGAGAACAGAACTTAATTCTGAGTAATAGTAAAGTCAAAAGATATGCTGCATATCTATCCATCTATCTATCTATCTATCTATCTATCTATCTATCTATCTATCTATCTATCCTCTTCCCATTAGTGTGATATCCAGAATATAAAAAAGCTTAGAACTTGGACTATGCCCTCAAGGGACGTATTTCATTGCCTCAGGAGAAAATAGTCACTCCCATGGAAAAAGAAAAAAAGTTGTCATGGTCCTATGGTCAGGACCTTACTATTTAACACGTCTAAAAATTTCATTAAAAATATCAACTTTTCATAAGCTAGAGGCTTAAGATTGTTTTCAGAAGCTATTTTCGAAGTAGATAAAAGGGAAACTGCTATTTCCTCGTATTACTGTCTCTGAAGGGTTGTCCATGGAAAAGCCCTAGCTGTCCTAGACAGTAACCCTGAATTGAACTAGAAGTTGAGTACCCACCACTTCTGAGAGGTGGCACTAGGAGCCAGAAAGAATTCATTATAGGAGAAAGACAGGAGAGGGAGGAAAACGGTGGAAACAAATACATTTTTAGAAGTCAGGTAGCAAGAATATTGTTAAAATGGCTTTATTTCTTTATTTCAAATAATAGTGACAGCATGTCACATAAATATATGATCTCAATAAGACTAACAACAAGTTATTTTTCCACTTTTGTGAATTCTAAATCTACTAGGCTACTTTTATGAAGTGATATATTATTATAGTAATTTCATAAACATCTATACAGAATTATTTCTTTGTGAATAAACATAAGTTTAATAAAAATAACTTTAGATTTATATCTTAAGAATTTTAACTTTACAATATACACACATATAGACAGTAATACATCAGCTTCTTTTCTTATTTAATATTATAAAGGCAGTACAGTATAAAGAATAAGAATGTAACCTCTGCATCTGGGTTCCCTGGCTTCAAAACATTAGACCCTTCATAGCTATTAATTTGAGTGAGTTAACTTACTTATCTCTGGTTTACATTCCTTATCTACAGTGGAAAGTGAATAATGCTAGTTATTTCATAGGTTTGGTGTGATGATTTAAAAAGCATATGATAAAATTAAGAATTTAAATAATATTCTACATATTTTTACATATATATATAGTATATTATAATACTCTATTCTCAGATATGCATATATATATCTCAGAATACTGCCTGGCACATAGTAAATGCTTTCTATTATTATTTAATAATAATATTGTGATTAGGCCACATATTCATCTAGAAAATATTAGTTTTTTTAACCATTTTATGAAAACAATATATTTTATGAAATGATAATTTAATGCTATTCAATATAATCAGAGTTGTTTCCATCCCTCTCGTCTTTATTTTTAGCAACTTAAAATAATAACTTAGGCTGCTTTTTAGGCTAATTATTTTAAATCCCAGCTACATGCTAATGGCAGCCACATTTAAATCACAAGGAATGTTTGGTATAAAAATAGGTACATACAATAATAGAATTGAGAGCCCAGAAATAAACTCACTCATAGATGTTTAACTAATATTTGATGGGGGGTGAGGGCAAGAATACTCAATGGGAAAGGAATAGCCTCTTCAATAAATGGTGCTGGGAAAACTAGCTATTCTCATCTAAAAGAAAGAATTTGGACACCTCTTACCTCACTCTCTCACAAAAATTATCTTAAAATGTCTAAAGACTTAGATGAAACTGCACTACTTCTAAAAGAAAATGTAGGAAAAAACTCCTTGGAGTTGGTCTTGGCAATAATTTTTTGGATATGCCACCAAAAGCACAAGCAACAAAAGTAAAAGTTAATAAGTGGGACTACATCAAACTAAAATCTTCTGCACAGCAAAAGAAACAATCAACAAAATGAAAAAGCAATTTATGGAATGGAAGAAAATATATGCAAACCATTTATCTGATAAGGAGTTAATATCTAAAAGATATAAAGGACTCATAGAACTCAATAGCAAAAGACCCAAACAATCTGATTTTTAAAATGGTCAAAGGACTTGAAGAGACATTTCTCCAATAAAGGCATACAGATGACCAAGAAATACATGAAAAGGTGCTCAATATCACTAATCATCAAAGAAATACAAATCAAAACCACAATGGGATATCAGCTCACATCTTTTAGAATGATTGTCACCAAAGAGACAAGAAATAACAAATGGTGGTGCAGATGTGGAGAAAAGAATGCTGGTGCCCTGTTGGTGGAAATCTAAATTGGTGCAGCTACTATATAAAACAGCATGGAGGTTCTTCCAGAAATTAAAAATAGAACTACCACATGATCCAGCAATGCTACTTCTATATATACACCCAAAGAAATGAAATCGCTATATCAGAGAGATATCTGAGACCCCATATTTATTGCAGCATTATTCACAATAGCCAAGACATGAAAAAACCCAAATGTCCACTGCTGGATGAATGGATAAAGAAAATTACATACACACACACACACACACACACACACACACACACACACACACTGGAATATTATTTAGCCATTGAGTCATAAAAGTAGGAAATCCCTCCATTTGCAATAACATGGAGTGAAATAAGTCAGAGTGAGAAGGACATACACTATATCTCATTTATAAGTGGAATCTAAAAACAATGAACTCAGGAACAGAGAGTAAAATGGTGACTGCTAGGGGGTGAGGGATAAGGGAAATGTGAGGAGATGTTGGTCAGAGGCTACAGACTTTCAGTTATAAGATGAATAAATTTAAGGTATAGCATAGTGACTATAGTTAACAATACTATATTGCGTACTTAAAAGTTTCTATGAGAGTAGAGTTTTAATGTTCTCATCAAAAAATATCACCAAGTGGTATTTACGTGATCTGAAAGGTGTGTTAACTTGCCTTATTGTGGTAAATATATCAAAATATATATATATATATATATATCAAATTGTTATATTGTGCATATTAAACTTGTACAGTGTTACATGCCAATTAGATCTCAATAAAGCTGGAAAAATAAAAGAGTACATTATTAAAAATGAAAATAATCACAGGAACAAACTTTCCAGAAAGTTTAGATATAAATATCTACCTGCCCATTTGATGTGTATATTTTAATATCTAATTGGCATCTCAAAATTAACATGTTTGATCTAAAATTGATTCTTTGCACCACACGACCTGTTTTCAGTATTTGTGTCTCTCTGTAATTGGTACCACCATCCATCCAGTTGGTCAGGTCCAATATAGACTCATCACTGACTCTTTTTGTTTACATCTCAAATCCAGTTAATTCATCAGTGAAATTCTCTTTGTACTACTTTTAAAATATCCTATATGCCAAATTCACACATCTCACATTTCTCTGCTACTACTCTGGTATAAGGCACTAGGACCTCAGGCCACCCCTAGACCACCCAGACCACAGACTGCATTTTCCTGTCTCCACATACATCCTCCAACAGCAGTTTGAATATCTTTTTAATAAAGAACAGATAACGTGGCACCACTGCTCAAAACCTTCCAATGGATTCTCATTCACTTAGAACAAAATCTAACCCTGTGAAAGCCTAACTAATACAAATCTCAAAATCTTCCACCTATTCAGTGTGCCCCAGCTGCACCATGATGTCCTTGAAACAAGCTCAGCATGCTCTCAGCTCATAGTCTTTTGTATTTGTTCTTCCCTTTGTCTGGAATAGTTTTTTTCCCAGCTATATGAATACCTGACTCAATCTTTTCCTTCAAGGTTCAGTTCAAATGTCAACCTCTAAGATAGTACCTCCTAACTATAAAATAGCACCCTTCTCATTTTCAATGACCTTATATTATTTTAGTTATTTTTATAACACATTATTGTTGATGTCTTATCTAATAGTTATTTGTTTAATATATATCTTCTCTATGAAATTAAACTCTATGAAGTGGAGACATTATCTCTTTAATCTATTGCAATGACCTCATGCCTAGTTAAGTCCCTAGCCCACAGTATATGGGAAAAAATATTAATGAATGAATAAATGATTGGTCAATTCAAGTATCTTCAGATTATCGTATCTCTAAAAAGTGGTTTCTCAAAGTGGTGGAGGTGTTGGTGTTTAATAAAACAACTAAAATTTATTGTTGATAATCTCTACTAGTCAGGATTTGTTTTCCTGTAGTTCTGAAATGATCTAACCATGAACTATTATACTGACTTGTGAAGACAAATCCATGAGATGGACTGATTTATTCACTACATTCCACACCTTTTCCCTAGAGCTATTAAATGGAAAGTAATTAGTGGAAGCAATTTTAACATAGGGAAGCATGAACCATAAAGGGCTTTTATTTTAGTCTACATAATGTGGAAGTAAGTTGTACATTTAGATATCTATAACTTCCATGTAATAATTTAAGGTTCATAATATTTATAAATCTTTTAATTTTCTGATGATTTTATGATCATTAGTAATTTTTAGTGGGGCCATTAGCTCTCAATGTAAACATTCTTTTGAACTGGATCAAGAAAATGTTTAAGTGTCTTTATAGGATATATAAATCCACAGGAAATCCCTATAGGTTTTATAATTAGATTTATAAATTTTGATGATCTATCTCCTGGAAAGCAATGTTGTGAGAGGAATGGTGGGAACAAAGAAAACCCCACAAACCACACAAGTATTGACCTTGATTTCATGTGAAATTGTTGGATACAAGTGCACACAGAGGGAGTGAGATAATGCAATAAGAAAGATGGGACATTAGAAAAGTGTCATCACTCACTTATGATTTTATTCCCTTTCCTCAGGAGGCAGAGTGAAAAGTATCATCTCTTTATCTTTAGTTCAATAAAGCGAACTCTGAATGATGTCACCATGAATTCAAATAATTTTGTGAAAGTCATTATGTGTTGAAGAATATCCTAAGGGAAAAGAAAGATAGGAAGATTGCTTTATTGAATCATAGAAGATGCATATAAATATTCTATACAAGCATATTCCCATGTGAAATATAGAATCTAATTTGGGATTTGCAACTCTTTCATCAAAGTATCAGGTTTGTAATCTTGGGAAGTCATTTACCTCAAAGGTGTGACAAGTTATAGCCCTAGGTTTTTAGACAACTGGAAATGACTTTTGAACATCTTATTTCTCATTGTACATTTTAATCCTAAAAATCCAAGAAATTTAAAATGTTGTGATATTACTATATATAATTTATTTGACAAGGAACTAATAAAATAATCTTTAATAGAGCTGTAATTCCTTATATCCTTCTATCGGTTATTTCCAGAATCTAATAGATGTTTTATATCTCAAGCAATTCTTTTGGGAAATTTACATAGCATATGAGAAAAATATGTATTAAAAAGATAAAAGTCCAGAAATAATACAATCACAAATTACAGCATATATTTATGCTAAGAAATAATTTTTAATTTAAGAGAAAAGGTCTTATTTTTAATGAGAGCTCAAACAAAAGTTAAAGGATTCTGAGTCAATTAAATCTTCCAAAGGAATTGATTCTAAATATCTACAGGTAATTTAATAAAGGAAAAGACAAAAGTCTTCTCTCATAACAAGAAATGTTCTGAAGTGGTCTATCATTATTAATTAATTTAGAATTCACTGTCAAAACATTAGTCACATTTCTATTAATTCAGTTTAATCAGTGTTTTCATGTGGAAATCTCAGATTTCTGCCTTATAATGCATTCCAAGACAATACTCAAAGAAAGAGGTTGAAGGAATAATGACATTTCTAATCATTCTTTAATTATCATTTTAAAATAAATGATACTCAAACAGAAAATATGGAAAAATACATTTAAAAAAATTATTGCTCACACAAGATAGACAGTTTTGCAGTCTATTTCAAAGTCAACACATAGCAAATAGGCAAGGGCTCAATTAGTTGGGTAAATGAAATATTTACTTGGCAAGTTATCTAAGATATAGTGGCCAAATTATTAATTTGCATATGTCTTTTGTATAATACAGTAGTCCCCTTCCCTTTATTTACGGTTTCACTTTCCACCATTTCATTTACCCACAATACACCATGATCCAAAAATATTAAATGGAAAATCCCAGAAATAAACAATTCATAAGTTTTAAATCATGCACCATTCTGAGTAGCATGATGAAATCTCACTCTGTCTTGCTCCACTTTGTCCAGTGAATCCATGCTGTATATGCTACCCACCTGTTAGTAGCTGTCTTATTTATCAGATTGATAGTTGTAGTATTGTATGCTTACATCCAAGTAAACCTTATTTTACTTAAAAAAAAAAAAAGGGTCCCAAAGAGCAAGTAGTGATCTGGGCAATGTAGATATGTCAAAGAGAAACCATATAGTGAAAGGTGAGTATAGTATGATAAAATACTGAAAGAGAGAGAAAGAGAGGGGGAGGAAGAGAGCACATTCATATAACTTTAATTACGGTATATTGTTATAATTGTTTTATTTTATTATTAGTTATTATTGTTCATCTCTTACTGTGCCAATTTATAAATTAAACTTTATCATACATATGTATGTATTGTAAAAACAGTATATAAAGTGTTCAGTACTATCCGTGGTTTCATGCAATCACTGGGGGTCTTGGAATGTATCCTCTAGGACTACTGTAGACATGAGTGAAATAAAATAAAAAACTTTCATTGTTCTGTTCATCTCTTCCCATTTATTCATGGTCATTCATTTATCTCCTTTCTATATCTTTAAAAGTATGTTTATATAAGTGTGATTGCTTTTAATTTTCCAATACTATGCCAGTTTGGCAGATATAGGGTGGTTTAATGGAACAAGTATATTAATTGAAGTCATAAGATTCAGATTCAAATCTTAACTTAAATCTGATGAGCGAAAGTTATTTTTTAAATTCATTTTGTTTTTATTTGTTGTCACTCACTTAAAATCATAACTGTGATTTGAAAATGTAAGTCTTCCAGTCTGAGATTCATCTGTAAAATAGGGAAAATGACACACATCTTAAATCACTGTTGTTAGGTCATACATGTAGAAATGTCCAGCAAAGTCAGAAACATAGAAAACACAGTAAATATCAGTAGAATCTGAAAAAAGTGTGTAACAACATTAAAATGAATTCCAATCATTGGGCTAGGAACACTAAGTTTCTCAGCTACTAGAGCAATTTGTAGGCATGAGCATGGAACTTCTGCCAGTAATTCTGAGTCACCTGAAAATAGAAAAGGGATTCGAAAACTGGGTAACAGGGAAAAAAAATTCTTCTAGCTTTTACGAAGAGGAGGACAATGGATTTCATAAACTATTGATCTATGAATTTTGTATCTCACAAAAGCAAAATTCTAGAGTGGATCAAATGCATGTTTTGTGAGCATTTATGAGAGGAAGTGGTTATGACCAAGGGCTAATGAGTAGTCATGGAAAACATTTATTTTAGATGGGCTTTCTTTGTCTGTATCACAGGTTACTAGACAAATAGACCATGAAGATTTTTGATCTTAGTCAATCATTTGGTAAGTCATTTACTAACATATTTTGGGACATTGATCTGGTAAATCAAATCAATGGTATGGTCCACTGGATTTTTAGCTCATTCCAGAATCATACTGAACAAGGGCTAAGTAATAGATCTGTGTCTACAGAGATTGTCAACACCAGTTCATAATAGACCTTTATATCTTGGTTTAGTCACATTAAATATTTTAAAATTGACAGTTCAAAAAAAGAAGTGGAAGTTCTTATTGGTAAATCCATTTTACTCAAAAGTTTTTTTTTTTTTTGTTATAAGACAGTAAATAAATGACAAATCATATCAAAGTCAATGGTGCATGCTGGGGGAGCATGAAATGACAGAAAGATTCAAAATCACTTTGATAAGTTAGAATGATGGTCTTCAAATAATTAGATAAAAAGTAAGAGAGGTAAATTCAATGTTTCCATTGGACTTTAAAATGTCATCTATACCATACGTGTACATAAGAAAAGACCCATGTAATTTGCTTGGCATAGGATTCAGAAGATAAAATTATGGCTTTTTAAAAAAATTAAGTGTAGTTAAATAAGTAATGCATAAACACAGTTTGCTCATGAAAAATATTTAAAAAGTCCTGAAAAAAAAAAAAACAGTGCCTTTTTTTACATTCATCATTCTATATCTACTCGATCCAAATTCCCCAGGATGCCTCTTTTGCAGGATGCTTTCATTCTTGACCTTTTTAAAATGCATTACAGTAGTAGAAAGTATCTGCTCTTCTTTTGTGTTTTTATTTTTCTTCTTTTATAATTTACATAAATGGGTCCTCAGAATTTCCCCTAACAGTTATATAACCTGTCTATAAGAGTACTAAAAAGATGCCTCTATGCTGTACATGACTAAATATTTAAAAGTTGCAAATTAAGCCAAAAAACAGGTACATAAAAATATATTCTACCCTCTAACCTTGAAAAATACTTAGTTATTATGACAAAATAAAAGTATGGTTAAACCTATAGTTTTAACAAGACTGAAGTTGGAAGATTTCAAAGATGATCAAATTTACTTATGATTCTATGTGTCTGGGTTTCTACTGATTAGCTAGTGATGTCTAGATAAATAATAAAGGTATATATAATTCACTAATTGTTATATTGTTGTCCCATAAAATTTATTTTTCTTGCTTTTATTTTAACAAAATCACTGCTTATATAGTAATTATCAAGATTCTCATTGATTTTTGTTCTCCTGACAGCATGATATAAAAGATTAAAATTTTATTGTGATTGTATTTCAATTGTGTACAATATCAATATTATTTTATAAAATGAATAACTTAAATTTTAAACTAGTAAGAAGTAATTTTGATTTTTGAGTTTTTTCTTTGAAATTATTCATAATTATTTAAGTAAAAAAATAGAATGTAAAAATAGTTAATATCACCATTTAATATATTTAAATTGATTTTTTTAAATATTAAGCAAATCTTATTAAATATTTCTTCACATTTTGTATGAAAGTAATTTCAACTTTATAATCTGCAAAATAAAAGTAGTACAAAGAATACTTATATTCTGTACACAGATTTGTCAATTGTTACATTTTACCACATTTATCATTTGTTCTTTTGCTTTCTTTCTTTTCTATACAAATATGTACACATACACAAACATATAATTTTTCTGGGCTGTTAACTTTTACAACAAATGTATGAGGTAGAGGACACAATTATCATTTTCATTATACAAATGTGATAACCAAGATATAGAGAGAATACATAACTTGCCTAAAGTTTACAGAGCCAATTAAGTTGTAGAACCAAAATTCAAAATTTAGTTCCAGAATCTATATTTTAACCAGCAAATACACAGAGAATTATAAATTATTTAAGGAAAAGTTCAGGGAGCTAACAGAAACAAGAAACAGATAAAATTTATTTAGTAATTGCAAATCACTTGGATACATTTCTAAAGAGGCTATACATCCTTCTTGAATCAGGAATCCTATGTGGAATGTCAGAAAAATGTCTTTAAAGAAGTATCATACAACTATTTATAACTTGACTGATATAGCCCCAGTAACAGAAAAAATATTACCTATTCTATAACATCAGGCTGGCCAAAATCATTTACGGTGCTTTATTGGCATTGATTGACTGCCTCATTGCTTCGTCAGATAGTTTTGCGTGAGTAATTATAGGTCACTACTTGTAAAGTGGATGAATTTGCATACTGCACATTAATCAACAATCATTCCAGCTTTGAGAAATAGTGAAACAGATGGCAACGGCAATAGTACAAGTAACTGACTTTTGCCTCAGCGTCTGGGTGGATGCTCAATCAAGAAAATTAGTTTATTGTGATGATGATTTATTTTAGTTCCCAAGAGCTTCTCCAAGTAGCAGTTCAAGGAATAAGACCTTCTGAAATGTCTTCAGGTATTCTCCCCAACAATTACAGCAGCGAAATGCCTTCTTCAGTACTGCATGTTAAAAGCCAACTACCAGCATAGGCTATTTCCTATTGGGTGTTAATTTTTCAGTAGCATCGAGGGCACAGGTTGCAATTTCTGCCTAACAGCATTAGTTTATAAGCTGACTTTAGTAAACATCACTGCTTTTTCTCCAATTTGCTTTTTAATCTGAGTTATGTGGGTTCATCTCTCAGGCTAGCCTGAATAATTATTTCTTTAAGTTTCAAAATCACAGCATCAGTTCTGTAAAAAGCATATATACTCTCACACTGTCTTGGAATTAAATTGGAGGAAAACAAGGCCTATTCTAGTTTGACATGATCCTTGCTATTGCACAGAGTACCTAACTCCCTTGGGGGTATTTACTCCTTTGCATCAATGTTGGCTTATAGGGAAAAACAAATGATATTTATATTTAAAATAGGAAAAAAAAATACAGTGGAAAAGAACAAAGTCGTAATCTCTAGAAGAGAAGAAGTCAGAGTAATGCCACAAGTATTCAAGACTAACAACAAGGAATATATACATTATGTCTACAAAAAATAAAATAACACTGTCAGCAAGCATTTCAGAAATGAGGGGACCATAGCTATATATATACAGGTGAATTTTTAACTTTGAAAATAATTACTTTCTCTAAAATATGCTACTAACTTTGTAGGACTTCTTTTCTCAGAAATTTTTAAAACAGATTGAATGCAGTTGTTTAATAATTGATATCCAAGTGTGCAGGTGAATAGACCAGATGGACTTTCCAATCACATAATTCTATGGTCATGGGAAAGCCCAAATTCCAATCTTGTCTTGGCATATTTGGTTGGTTTCTGACCAGAAAGCAGCTGGTATTTGTGATTGTATAATGAAATTTTAATCACCAATTGTACTAATTGTAGTAAAATGTGAAGGAAAGCATTCTGGTTTAATGATTTTCATTTAACCAGTTCTCTTAAATTTTATACACTTCATTTTGAATTGGGTTACAGAACTCTCGTTCTAACCTAGATCATTCAACACCAACATCAACAAAATCTGGAACTCTATGCATAGGCTGGGTAGAGAAAGATCTGAGGATATGCATGCAGAGTCACATTTTGGCAGAAGTGAAATAGCAGGTAGAAGATAGTATCTAACAGATACAGTCATTATAATATGTTTGAGGCAGTTCCCTAGATCAAGGAAAAGGATCTATTCTAACACAAGTAAAACAAAAAAAGCAAAGTTTATATGAAAAGCTAACAACCTTAAACCTACCCCAGCAACTCAGCATCAGGTCTGTCAGAATATAGCAGGGGCTTACCTATGAAAATGAGACTTCAGTGTGTGGGTTTGGAATAAGTAAGAAAAGAAAGGCAGAGATTTAGACTAAGTAGGATCAAAGTAATAGGTGGGATATCAAGAATGAGACTGACCCAGGAACAAGTCTCAAATCCAGCTTGCAAAAGTAGGCTATAAGATGTGTAATGACACTGACAGAAATAAAGCAAACACCCATTTTTCAGTGGAGTATCATCAGGACAGGTAGAGAGTGTTTATGTAGAGTCCCTTAAGTTGCTTAATTTTCCTTCTTGAATTTATTATTGGTCCTAAATATTGGAACTGGACTGAACCACAGGTGAAGATCAAAAAAACATCTGAGAAGAAGATTCGGAACTTGTCAGAGTCTAATAAAAACCACCTAGAGAAGCAAGGTTACCTCAGCTGCACTCACATGAAGAGTGGCAATGCTACTGGATAAGGTGAAGACGAGAAATTCTGAGCCAGAATAACAAGTAAGATTATGACCCCAGACTCAGCTGGGGCTGCCAGACAAGAGAAATATGTAGTCATTTGAGTGCAGCAAATAAGCATAGTAGAGGACTAATTCGCTCAGCTACTGCTCCAGATTATTACACATCTTTGGCAGATAGAAGTGCTTAATTGCTACAGAAGTGGCCTCTAATGCTACTATAGGGGTCTTTCTGAGCTTTCTTCTCTGAAATATTTCATAAAAGTGAGCATGAGATCTAAGTCCTGGAACAATGAGATTGAAAAATAAATAAATAAAAATAAATAAATAACACCTATATTCTACTTCCTGTGCCTTGTGTTTAATGATTACTTTTAATCAAATTTCACAGGTGGAAATTTAGTAAAGCCAGTCAAAAGTCCATGACAGTGATATGTTCCAGGAATAAAAGAGAAATTTACCCATTAAAACTAGTCATCATGGAGATCTGCCTGCACCATGGAGCCATGATCTTCTATGTCATTTTAGAGGGATTAACTAATAAAATCAAATGAGTGTTAATTCACATAATAAAGAGCTGCCATCTGGATATTTTCTCAATGGAAATGGCGAAAAATCTTATTACAAATCATTGCCCTATGTCACATTTTTCTTTCCAGTTTACTTAATTTTTATAATATAGGGGTATGGCCTGAAGGAAAAAAATGTAAATAATAGTAGAAACCTACTTAATATTCAGTAAAGTATCCTTATTAGTCATGAATATTATAAAAATCAATATAAGACATATGTACAATAATGAAGACACTGATATTATTTATGAGAATAGCTATGATAGTTATTCTCTGTGAAATAGTGTTGAATTGCCAAGACACACAATCTTAATAATTACTAATATTATGATGCTCTTCCAATCAAAGAGAACCTAATTTGATGGCTATTAAAACTGTTAAAATTATTACCACTCTATAATATTCTAGCCACTTGGTAATATTAGAATTAGAAAGGCTTTATTCAATATTTCTAAACCATAGTCTTTTCTTCTTTGGAATTACCAATGTTGTCTTATAAAGATTAATATAATATAAGGATAATTGTCTTATAAAGTATCAGATTATTTTGGAAAGTCACAGTATTTTTTGAACTATTTGCATATATATTCAACTGTATATTTCTATAATTTTTTATATGTTTTACATTTAAAAATTTTTAGAGATCAAAGAAAAATGTTTGGAATAATTTCAAGAGAAAAGACACATAGGTATTATGTGGCCTAGGACTAAATAATTATGTTGCAGTGTTTAATCACATCTAATATTCAAGTTAGTGACATATTTTTAGACTACTGAACAATTGAGACTACATTGCCATTGTTTTATCAAAGTCTTGCCATAAAATGAGGCAGAAGTATTTTTTAAGACATAGTAAAGATGACAGAATTTGGTACAACATAGAAACTTTGACACCTTATTTTTTAGTAAGATTTTCTTTCATAACTGTACACCTACTAATTTAATATGTATTTTTGTATGCCCTTAACAATAAAGAAAAAACTTTCATTATTCTAAAATCTGAAAGTGAGAAGTTAAGCCACATGCATTTTTAAAAAACTCAACTTTCTAATGATGAGAGAGACGGACTTTTTCAGATAGCACATGTTGTTTCTTGAAGATTTGACATTTTTCTAATGGACTGTCCAGCGACATGGAATTTTCTTGGTATATCTATATATTTAATTAAATAGAGGACTTTATTCTAAACAAACACAGATGTTTATGTTTCTGCTTGACTGACATCATTTCTCTTTGCCAAACATTATTGTTTGGAGAGTCATTAAAGGTTTGACAGAAACAACTCTACATTAAAAGGACAGAATTTAGTTTGCAGTAATTACATCACTTGATAGCAAGTAAGGCTGAATTAGAGCAATGAATGCATATTTTTCCAAAACTGCAACATAGCTCACAAGTGAGCTTGGATGCCAGCATGTTTTTCAAATAAGTCAGGTATCCCTTTGCATATGCACTCATTCGCCTTTAGTATGTTTGATAGAAAAGCATCTTATGAGAAAAAAGAATCGAAGCAATGAACTTGAGAAACACTCAGCTAAAATTAAGCTGGTTTTCTTTTCTCAGTAAAATTCTAAGAACATTTAATATGCCTTGTGAATAACTAAGACATTAACATGTTTCTCAAAACTGACCACTAAACTCTTTTTCCACCCCATAATGTTTCATGGTATTGATGGATTATGGGATACACTCTGGGATTTGTTGTTCTGAAATATTGTTCAAGTAGTAAATTTTATCTACCTCTGATTTTTAGAATCGATCAATTCTGTGCCTCACTTCTCTGAACACAAATTGGCTCATAAAAGAAATTATCTAAAATACCTGATTTCTAGGCAGACTCTTCCCTATCTGTTTACTTTCCTCATTAGCTTATGCTTGTTCTCCTAGTTTTGGATTCAGTGAACTTGTTCTAACAGCAGAATGGCAGGATAGTGGAGGAATCTCTTTTCCTCCTTTCTCACCATCAGTTCCCTAAAATAATTTGGTCTGCACATTCAGCTTCTTACCTTCCACAGTACTCTAAGCATATTACCTATATGAGTCTAGTTTGGGGGTTTTAATGACATGAAACAAAAATAATTGATGTAGGCATAGAAGAAATAGTGGAAAAGAGATTAATAATATGTTTATAATACATAATTAATAAATATATTAATATATACATTAATAAATATATTAATAATATATTTATTAAGCCAATCATACTGCTGGGTTTCTTGCAGTTACCTGTTTGTCAAGAACATGGGTACTAGATGATGAAGAAAGAAAAAGGAAGATAAGCAGGAGAATCTGTCAAGTTTTATAATAAAAATAATCAATAAGAAAGGCAGGAGGAAAAGAGATAGAAAAGTCTTTCTGGCTGGAGAGGCAGGAGGGGTTATAGTATATAGAAGCCTTTGGAATCGTTATAGGGACAAAAGGCAATTTAGGGTGAGAGCAGAGATAATTTGAATTGGATCTCCACAGGTGAAGACTAGGATGACTTTTAATTACTTTCAGCTATAGGACTATATTTTCATGAATGAATATAGCTTATACAAAGATAATGCCACAGGGCATCTTGGTTTATATTTGGGTTGTATTAGCTTTTTCCATTGACAGACATTTTGGAGTTGTGGCTCAGCTTTTTGGATTTTGGTTTCTAATTGGTTCCTTGCTCTGCTCCCTGTCTTGGTTTTGACAGTACTATCTCAAATAAGAAATTTCAGTACCATGTCCAAGCCCTGACATTCCACAAGAGACTACTCTCTAGTCCTGAGTTCTTTTCTTTCCAGCATCCTCTCCTATCCTTAGTCAGTGGGACAGAACACTTAATTACCTTCCAATATCCTCTACTTGTAAATGAAGAAGCTCTTACATAATGCTTAAGAACTGGCTGCGCTGTTGGTATAATTTGTAACTGACTCTGTTTTGTTGATCTTGTTTGTTAATCTTTGTCTTCTCTGTATCACTGTGTTTTTAGACAAAACAAATGAAAGTTGAAATGATAATTTCTTCATAGCAGAGACTCAAGATATCCACACCTCACTTGGGAGGTTTGGCAAAGTGGGGGTTCCTGGGGCTAGAAAGGGTAAAATTCTAAGGGTTATACCTATGAATGTGCAGAGCTAAAGAATGGAGAAGAAGGAGAAATTGGAAGGAGAGACTTCAGTAGCTGTGATAGCTTGGATTGCACATTGGACCAAAGTGAGGGAGCAAGGATATCTGTTTATGAATAATAAGTCCTTTGCTCTGGTAGTCAACTGAAAGGAGGAAGCCATGAAGTATGCAGAAGGCAGGATGAGGATGTGTGTGGAACTTCCTTTATGCAATCAAGGCTTGGAAGACTCAATATTCACAACTTACTGGGCCAGACATCTGTACCATCATTAGAGAACTCTCAATCACATTGCAATCATACAAAGTTCAGATGTCATATTCTGAGATGTAAAAAGATGTACTTTTATTGCTGTAATTTCCTCTCCTCTTAATTTCCCCAAGCTAGGAAGAATACTCTGTCTCCAACACTCTATTCCAAACATTTGCTCTCATGTACATACTATCTGACCATGACATGTCTGTGCAACAGTGCCTCTTTCCTCTAGGCATCCTGTGACTTGGAAGCATGTCATGGAGATGCATTATATTTTACACCCTACTCCAGATTGTTTTCCAAGAGAACACACAACGGTGTCTCCTATTTATATACGCATCCTTGTCTTTTTTATTTTTAATTTTCTATGTTTTTTCTGATAGTCCTTCTATTTCATTCTTCAGAAACCATTTGTAGGGCTCCTGTCTAACCAATTTGCTCCTATTAAGAAGAGGTTATAAAATCATTTGGAAATAAAGACATTATGAAGGGATTCACATTTAGGCTTGCATATTGCATAAGAAATCACATTACATTACATTTTTTCTCTATTGTATTTTAAGTACATTGTTCACTAAATTTTAAAGTTTTTGCGTGCTAAAATGTGCAAATTTTATAATAATTATGCCATTGCTTTTATTTATATTTTTCTAGAAATTTCCTTTTTATTCCTTTTTTTCTACATAAATAGTAAAAATTGAGTCTAATAATAACGTTAGATAACATTTTGAAGAAAACTATTACATGTTCATTTGTTTTTGAAATAGCACTGGCTTTTTAATATAACGTTCCACTGAAGTTCACATTTAATTTTCTATGACTATATCATATAATCTGTTTCATGTTACCTTGATTCATAAACAGGCCTATTTATCATTTTTCTTGGAATTGTTTAGTGCCTTTACAGCTTATGATTTATATATTTTTATTTATAGAAAAGTTATTCATCATCATGTACTTTTTACATTTGAATATTAAGCAGAAAGAGGTTTATGTAATTTCTCAGAGGTTTTTTTTTTTTTTTTTTTGTGCAGCCCAACTGCAATAGGTATTTGGTTAGAATTTACACCTAATCTAATGCTCAATACATAGAGTGTACAGTTTTTTTCTTCTTTTACTTTCCTACTGAATCTGGTTAACATACCACAAGGGGTATTGGGAAATCCTAAGTCATTTCCAGTTTCTGCCAGTAACACTGAGATGTGTGAAAAAGGGGGATGCTGGTGAGGATTTTTTTTTCAGCTTCAAATATTTAGAGATTATGTACATTCTATTAAAAGTGCACATAGTGAATAACTGACCAATAAAAGAGCATAAATTTTCATGCATTTGGGTAACATAGCTTCTATTAAGATACAGGCAACATGTAGACATTATCTTATGCATTTGTCCAATATAAAAGTAGCACAACAGAAACTCAGGACAGCTTTGTAAGAAAGTGAGTTAATGAATATATTTCATCAATTGTAGGAGAAACAGTATGCACTAGCTGCTTTTGGTTTCTCATATCTATTCCTCATTTTTCTGTTAACTCTATCTAGGTTTCCTTTGGGGACCCTCCTCATCCTCAAACTCAGATCCTATGCTTAAAGTGAAGCTTTTATCTGGTTCAGTGGTAGAGCCTGTGATTTATATGTAAGTCAATTAATGCACCATTCAATCAATGCATTGAGTTCATGTCCCATGTAAATGAAATAAGGCTCTAAGTATCTTCATATAGAAACCTTTAGGACGAGGGTTTCCATATGTGAATACATATACATATACATATGCACATACAAATGCAGATACAGATACACACACATACATATAAAACAACAGAAAATAAAAAACATGGACTGAAGCTGAGATAACACTGGCTCTGGAGAAGCTGTAGTCATCCTGTGACCATGTGGAGGCCATTTCTTCATTTTTAAGAATAGAGTTGCATAGCCAAAGGCAGAGTTGACATGTGAAAAAACTACAAAAACAACAAAAGAAGAGTGTGGGCTTTGAACAAGTCCTATCCTAACACCCGTTAGCTACAGGAGGCAGACATATTTTTCTATTTCTTTAAAACATTTTTTGCCTAGGCTTGATATCTTTTGCAACTGAAAGCTTCTTAATCAATACCAAGAAAAAATCACTACGGCTAAACTGTAGAAAAATTGATGAAATATTCTTTGTTCTCTCATCCTATCCAAGTATACAACCAGGTTATACAGTACAATTGTTTAAGCAATAGCTTTCAAACCTTACACCAAATTGTATGCAAACTGTGCCTTCATTCAAGTGCTCCCAAGAAAGAAGAGAATGATAGAGACACAGAGTTCTAGAACATCATGCTGGGTCAACCAGAGACACTCCACATCTCTACTGAGCTTTTGAAGAAAGAGTTATGAAACCAAGACAAGTTTTAAAGCTACTTACTTAGACCGTGTGTTTATTCCAAAACTAAGCAGACAACAATAGAACTGAAGGATAGTTGTATTGCTCTGTTATAAGCAACTGGGCTATAACACTATAGGACCATATTTACATTTATAATTTTTCCCCTTAATAAAAATGTCACTATTCGATGGTAATTAGAACTACTCCACAGTTTAAGACATCTTTGAATTTTCATCATTCAGTGTCTTCATGCAGTTATTAAAAAATAAATCCCTGTTTTCCTTTACATGATTTGTATATGCATGATATACTATGTCTTTAATTAATACCTTGTTAATTAAGTCAAATCAGACATTCACATTTATCCATTTATCCACATTTATCACATTTATTGAGAGTTTCCCTCAGTAAAAGGATGTATTTAATTTCTCAAATTTCTAAAAATCTAGACACGGGATGAAGATTTTGTTAATCACTAAGGGAGCAATAAGTTTGCTATCAACTTACTGGTGTTCTTCAATAGGGAGACTAAAGTAAAAAGAATAATGTATGCATATGAGATACATTTTTAAAAAACGTTGCTCAGTACTATGCACATATACTCAATATTAGTCACCATTATTGTTATAATTACTACCAATTATCACCACTCTTTAAAATCATGAGAATCATCTTTAAAATTCTAGATGTAGCATTCAACAAGTCCATATATAATAATTAAAATGAATTCTCATGTTACTTTTAAACTTTTTATTTGAAATAACGTTAGGCTCCTAGAAAAGTTATGAAGAGAATAAAGAGAGTTCCCATATACACTTCAACCAGCACCCCCAATTAAGATAAATGGTCTGAAAACTTTTGTCATCAATATTTAAAACCTATAAATCTAATCACTAGTTTCTATAAGATAAATCATGTTTAGATACTTCTCTTATGTGTGTATGCAAATTAATTTTCTTGAATAGGATAGTAGTCTAAAGCAAAAACAACACTAAAGCAAGTGGTTCACTATATCCTGATATAGCATGATAATGAACTGGATTTTGTTTATACATCTAAATAATCATGAATTGAAACTGGCAAATTGTCTAAAGAGAATTTTTAGGAAAAAAGATGGGTTATTTAATGATAATTTACATATGTTTATAACTAATTATTTGTCTTATAATTAGAAGAAGAAAAGGAAAAAAATACTTTATAGAATCTTGAAAAATTTAAAATTATTTTCTTAATCCGTTTTTAATATTCTGTAACATATTGTCAAGGAAAGCTGCCAAATTTAGTTTTGTTTTTTTCCTTTAATAAAGTATATGCTTTCTTAGAGATCTAAATTGCACTGGTGCCAGAAACAGATTCAAAGCTTTCTTTGAATTCCTAATAATTTTTAAAATCTGTAGTTGTTTATATTGGTCCAAATACACTAAGACCAAAAATCACTTCTATAATCTGAAAATGGTATACAGTATTACTACGTTTCTTCTCCTCATTCTGTGCAAGTACCCTCTGATACAATGATTGTATATAGCATATACATTTGGTTCACTTTCCAAAACCAAACAGGTTTTGTTAACAGTAACCACAGCAACAGTTGTCTAGACATCTGTTCATGAGGAATTGGCTTGAAATGACTACTCATTTCACAAAGAGCAACAAGAGCTCTTTGATTCTAATGTTTTTCACTCTCCATGGGCTTGGGCCAAATGAAAGCTCTCTATACGTCCCTCACAGGTCACAGTGTCCACACACTTTACTCTCTCTTAAAAAACTGAAGTTTAGATCCTCTCTTTCATCATCTCTTGGGATATTTCTACAGTGCTAAATTGGCTGGCATGTGTCATTTATGGCAACAAATGCTATGAGAGAATAAAAGCTATTAAGTTGAAAGAAGAATCATTGCTAGAATATAATTAAATTTCCCTCTGGTCCCTGCAGGCTCCATAGTGGACCACACCTGCACCTGACTTAGCAGCGTGAAACTGCACTTTTGTTAATTTTCATTTCTTTTTATGTGGTGGCCTTTGATCCTGACTTCATAGTAATTCAGAAACTATACTTTTAAAATTTACTTCTAAGTAACAAGAAACTATCAGAAAAGCAATATCCTAACTTGTGTAGAATTCCAGGCTCATTTCATATGTCATACTTCTCTGGGGTATGAGTCTGTCTCAGTCTCCAGTGTCTTTCTGGGTACAATGAGGCCATTACATAAATGTGCTATTTAAAATAGAGCATAGTTCAAAGTGTTTTTTACTAATTCTCGACAAATTTTAAGTGCTTTGCTTAATTTTAACTTCTTTTAGACTTTTGCTTGCAAAATATCTTCTTTTCCCAGGAATGATGCAACAGAAAAACAAAATGGAAGTTAATGATAAACAACAATGACAAAAAAAACAAAAACAAGTAAGTTTTACTGAGGAAGCAATTGTATTGGATGTTCTAAATTAAATGCAAAATCAAAAGCAGAACGTGATCATTCATGTAAGGGATTATATCAAAAAACCATTGATCTGTTGAGTTGAGAAAGCATTAGATCTAAAAAATAAATAAAAAATTTGCATGGGCTGAACGCTAAAAACTCCCTGAGGAAAATTTTTTAAACTTCTGTGTGCATAGGAAATGTCTAAGAAGCTTGAAAAACTCAGATTCTTGAGACTCAGCTTCTATATATCATGAAATATATTCTCAGTAAATAAGAGACACTTATTCAACATTGCAACTAATAAAAGCAATACTTGAATAATCAATGAAATACTATTTTTGCCTATCAAATAGGCAAGTTATTGGCAAAAAAAGGATTTCATATATTATTGTTTGAATCACAAATTGGTATTATCTTTCTGAAAGATACTATTGTGATATTTAACAAAAGATTTCAAGAGGCTTATAATTGCTTACCTAATATTTCTGCTATTCAAATTCAGTCTAAATGTGTACACAAAATATATATATGAGCATGTCTATACAACAGCTCATTTATACAACAGCATAAATTGGGTATTAAATGTCTCATATTATATTAAATAAATTGTAGTATTCATGCAATAAACTATTATGTACTTATCAAATCAAATCAAATGATATTGTTCAAATGAAATGATGTTCATTACATTGAATGACTTTTCAGGATAAAAGTAATTTGCATTTTGTTAACCTATAATGTAATTTCTTAAGGAAGAGATAACGAATATTTTCTATTACCTCTCTTTCATTTGTACTTTTTCATGCATCTATTGTATCAATAATATAATTAAAAAAATACTGACAAATAATTTAAAAGGGAATGGCATCCGATTGGTGAACAAAGAAATTGGAAATATAAATACATTGTTGTTTAAGTGTATTTTTGGCAATATCTTTGGCAATATGTGCCAAATTATTTGAGAAATTTCCTAGAAATAAAACTCAAGAAGATAATCAGAGATTTAGATAAATATTGTTTGCACAAACTTAACAAAAATCAGTTATAAGAGTGAAAAAAAGAATGCAAATGTCCAACATATGAACAATGATTAGGATTTCAAGTCAAGATGGTAGAGTAGATAAATGCTGTGTTTGCTCCTCTCATAACCACATCGAAATTACAAATAAACTATAAAAGTTCATTGAACATCATCACCTAAAGTCTAGCTGAACAGTTCTACAACTAAGGACATATCAAAGAGGCCACCTTGAGACTGGTAGCAAGGGCAGAGACATAAAATGAGCTGGTCTCACATCTGTGGGTGGGGGGTTGAAAACTGAGAGAGATATCTCAGCTGTGGAGGTTCTCCCAGTGGTGCGAGGGTTCCTAGTTCCCCAGTGGGCTCCCCAGTCCAGTGTTCCAGTGCTGGGAAGAAAAGTCATCCTAACTCTGGCTGTTAAAACCAGCAGATATTGTGGCAGAGTGAGATGAAGGGTGGTGGGATTACCAGAAATTTCTCTTAAATGGCTGGTGTATGGCCAATCCACTAACCAACTCACTTGCTCTGAGCTCCAGTGCTGGGGCAGCAGACCAAAATACCAGGAACATACAGTGGGGAACTGAGTTGTCTGGTTTCAAGTTGAGGCTTGGAAGGGCAGATTTCTCACAGAAAGAAATGCTGGTAGAGGCCACTGTTTCTTTGTTGGACACTCCCTACACCCAGCATGCAGACACAGGCAGCAGTCATATCTGCTAATACTGGTCTCCCTGCCCTGGTGATTCCATGAGACCTTGCCCCATCCAAATTTCAGGTCTACCCAAGCCACTTCTAGTGGCTTTTCCATATAAGTGGCCTATCTTGGCTCATGCTTCAGATTTTCATAAAATCCCTCAAAAGTTAACAAAATCTAAATAAGCAACGTCTGGCCTTACTGTGCCTTGTACCTCTTGCTGAGCAGCCCGAAGCCTGGCACTAGCAGTAGCCAGCTTTTATTTGCAGCTTGGCCTCTCGGTGAGACATCTCCAAGCCCAGAGTAAGTGGCAGCTATCTGTAGATTGCTTGGTGGCTCATGCTAGGTGGCCCTGGGCAGGGCACAGGCTGCAGCTAAATTTGACCTATGGCTGGGACCCTCCCAGGATGCCCTGGGGCCAGCACTCCCTGTCATTGGCTTTGGACTGAGCCCAAGCACCACTCAGGGTCACATCCAAGGATGACACACCCAAAGGGCAGACTGGGAAGGCATCAGAACCCTGCTAAAGTGAATTCTGCTCTGTAGGGTCATCCCCTGCACAACAGCTTTTCTAATATAGTCATCGGCCAGACCTCACAACGAATCAGCCCAAGGATCAATCTCTCCTACTGATGAGAAAATAACTACCAAGGCTCAACCACAACAGGAGGCCACACACAACCTATACAAGGGACATGTCTGGAGCACCTGGCTCAGGTGACCAGGGACACTGCACCACTGGGCCCCATAGGACACATACTACATAAGACCACTCTACAAAGACCAGGAAACAAAGTAGCTCTACTTAATACATAAAAACAAACACAGGGAGGCAGCCACAATGGGAAGACAAAGAAACATGTCCCAATTGAAAGAAAACAAAGCTCCAGAAAATGAACTTAACAAAATGGAGACAAGCAATCTACCAGATGCAGAGTTCAAAACACTGGTTATAAAGATCTTCAATGAACTTAGGGGAAGAGTAGATGGCCTCAGTGAGAACTTTAACAAAGAGATAGGAAACATAAAAACAGAGACAGAAAACATAAAAGAAAACCAGTGAGAAATGAGGAATATAATAACTGAAATGAAGAATACTTTAGGAGAAATCGACAGTAAATTAGATGAAGCAGGGAACTAAATCAGTGATTTAAAAGATACAACAATAGAAAACACCCCATTAGAACAGCAACAAGAAAAAAAGAATACCAAAAACAGGAGAATAGTTTAAGAGGCATCTGGGACAACAACAAGCATACTAACATTCACATCAAAGAAGTACCAGAAAGAGAAAAGAGATAGCAAGGATTAAAAATCTATTTGAAGAAATGATGATGGGAAACTTCCTTAACATGAGGAAAAAAATAGAAATACAAGCCCAGGAAATGCAGAGTCTCAAACAAGATGAAGCCAAAGTGCCCCACTCCAAGACATATCATAATTAAAATGCCAAAGGTTAAAGACAAAGACAGAATCTTAAAAGCAGCGAAAGAAAAGCAATTAGTTACTTGCAAGGGAGCTAAGTCCTGTCAGTTGATTTGTCAACAGAAACTTGCAGGCCACAGAGATTGGCAGGAAATATTCAAAGTGATGAAAAGCAAAGAACTACAACCAAGATTACTGTATCAAACAAATCTATTATTTAGCATCGAAGGACAGATAAAGAGCTTCCCAGACAAGAAAAAGCTAAAGGAGTTAATTACTACCAAACCAGTATTACAATAAATGTTAAAATGACTTAAGAAGAAAAAAAAAAAAACAACAAACAAACAGTGCATAATAAAATGGCTACATATGCAGCAACAGTTAGTTTAAATGCAAATTAATTAAATGTTCTAATAAAAAGACGGGGTGGCTAAATGGATAAGAAAACAAGACCTTTACATATGCTACCTACAAGAGACTTACTTCAGAGATAAAAAATGGTACTTCATAAAAATGGAAATGGAAAAAAAGCTGAAGTAGCAATACTTACACCAGACAAAAATACTTTAAAACAAAGGCTATAACAAGAGAAAAAGAAGGACCAATAATTCTACTTCTGGGTATTTATTTGAAAAAACCTAAAACACTACTTTGAAGGGACATGTGAATCCATAAGTTCATTGCAGCATTATATACAGTAGTCAAGATATGGAGGCAGCCTGGGTGTTCATCGGTGGATGAGTGGCTGAAGAAGTGGTACATACATACAATGGAATATTACTCAGCCATAAAAAGAGAATGAAATCTTGCCACTTGCAACAACATGGATGGTCCTAGAGGGTATTGTGCTGAGTGGAGTAGGTCAGACAGAGGACACGTGCCACATGATTTCGCTTACACGTGGAATTTAAAGAACAAGGTGAACAGAGAGGCAAGATAGAAAAGAGATTCATAGATGCAGAAAGCATTTTGTTGGTTGCCGGATGGGGATGGGTTGGGGGGATGGGCGAAAAGGGGGAAGGGATTAAGAAGTACACATTGGGAGTTCCAAAATAGTCAAGGGGATGCAAGGTATAGCATGAGGAATACAGTCAGTAATAATGTAATAACTATGTATGGTGTCAGATGGGTACTAGATTTATTGGGATGATCATTTTATAAGTTATGTAATTGTCTAATCACTATGAAAGTGATATAATATTGTATGCCAACTATAATTTAAAAAATTAAAAATACCAATAATTAAATAAGTGATAATACACATTCATTTGATTGTGTATTATACAGCCTGTATAAATAATATCACTAAAAGTTTTTAATGGATGGAATGCCTATAATATAATATTATATTATATTATAATATTGTGTACATACCAATATATACAAAATTGTATATAAAGGGTAATTCCAACCAAATTATGTAAAGATGTATGTGTGTGTATATGTATATGTGTGTGTATGTGTGTGTGTGTATAATTAAAAAAAATATTAGTGAGACAAAAGAGAAAATATTAATAGTGATTGTTTTAGAGTGGTGAGATTACAGGTGATTTTTTTTCATGTTTCTTCATAATTTTCTTTGTTTACTGAATCTCCTGCAATGGATATATATTACTTTTATAGCTCATGCATCATTTTATCTCATTAGTAATAATAAAATAAAATAAGCACTTAGTGATAGAAATAAAAAATTAGAGCTATTTTAAGACAGAGATCAAGCTGTATATTAATTTACAATTCAAAATATAGGGTTGAGAAAATACCACACTAAGTAAAAAATAGATAACAAAGATTGTATGTGTTCAACTAAATCCTACCTGTCCTCCAAGATCTAACTTAAGTTCCAGTGCATTTAGCAAGTCTTTCTAGACCATACCATATCATATGTATGTGCATGTGTTTATGTGTGTGTGTGTTTGTGTGTGTGTGTATAATTCAAAAAAATAATGCCTGTGTTTATAGATTAGCAAGAGATTAAGCACTATCCTGTGTTATCTGTATATCTAGGAAAGGACAAATTACATTACTGCCTCTAAAAATACTTTTATTTACATAGCAATACTGAACTGTCCATTTCTGGAATGTTAATGAGAAATGGACCCTGCCCAGCATCCACTTCTGAGTGTGACTTTCAGCCACTGTATATCCATTTGTAAGATGACCTTGTGATTTGGATCATTGCTGTGCCCTCACATCTTACCTTAATAAACATTTGCAGGGTTACATTTCATTTGGTAATGAGAATACATAAATGAATAAGACACAATTTATATCATTTAAAATAAAGTTTTAATTGCTATAAGAGACAACAAAATAATATAGCTTAAGCAATATAGTTTCTTTTCTCCCTGATAACAGTGTAGACAGAATAATCACATAATGGTTTACATAATCCACTCTTTGGAAATCCAGCTATTTCCAATGTTGTTGCCCCACTATGCCTATGATGGTTTGTCACCATTAACACATCAAAGTAGCAGAAGAGATGAGGCAAGAAAAAGGGCATTCTTTCCCTTTTCAGAATGCAATTTAGAAATTGCACACATCATTTCCTCTCACATCTTACTGGCTAGATGTGTGCTGTCCAACACAATAGCCCCTGGCTATACGTGGCTATTGAGGATGTGAAATACAGCTCAATATCAAACTGAGAAGTGTTTTAGGTTTAAAATACAATGGATTTTGAAGACTTAGTATGAAAAAAAATAATGAAAAATATACCATTACTATTTTTATATTGATTGCATGCTGTAATGAAAATATTTTGGATATACTAGTTTAAATACATCCTTAAAATTACTCTCTTATCTTTCTCTTTATTTAAAAAATATATATATAGTATGGGAAAAATTTAAATTACATACATGGTTTGAATTATATGTCTATTGGAATGTAATAAGCTAGACATTTGTTACATGGTCAAATCTACTTTCAAGAGAGTCAGAAAAGTGTGTTTATTTTGGAAATCCATGTGCCCTCTGAAAGCTAGGGTGTTTGTTATTTCAACAGGGAATGGAATAATGGTGGGGGTTGTGGGGAGAGGAGATAAATTGCAGTATCTTCCACACAGAATTCTCCTTTAGGGAATACAGGTTTATCACAAAGAAGGAAGAGATTCGTGTTTTAGGAACAGGAGACTTGGGGAGAAAATTCTTCATAGGTATTTTGCATTTCTGCAAGTCTTGTGAGTGAGTTGTTGACTTCTCTTTGTTCCAGACTATCTTTGCAAAGATGTGTGTGTAATGGACAGCCTTTGATGATATGGTGTCTTGCTTAATAGTATAGATAGGCAGGCATGCTTTTTCTCTGCTCATTTTAAAGGGGTCAAGTTTCCTAAGCTTAGGGTTTATCTCCTAAAATGCAACTCATTGAATATATAGGTTCCATCAGTCCTCTTCACATGGCCCTGTGGGATTTAGGACTCAGGGAACCAATGTAAGAATGGTGCCACTCTGGATACCACTATTGTGCGAATAATAAACTATTCTCTGTCCCTGATCCAAAAGTCTTATGACTTCCAACAGCATCTCTAAAAGTGTGTCCGACTCTCTTGTTAGCTTGCCAGTAGGGTAAAACTCAGACTCTAGAGTTCTTGATAAGATTATCCATAATTTCTCTGTTGCACTTTATGTGACTTCAACAGAAATGTTTAATATGTAATAACAATATACATATTAAGAGCATAGTCTTAGAAGTTTGGCAGTTCTATCATATAGGACCTCTGTATGATGTTGCATAAGTTATTTAACTTCCCTGTACTGCATTTCCCTTTATCCAAAATAAAATCATATCTCATAGATTCATCATAGAGACTGTATAAGATAAATTTATATAAATACTTAGAAGAGTGCCACGAACATGGTTTTTACTCCTCAGTAAATGTTATCATTATCAATCAGATGAGGAATTATGACTAAATGCAATAAATACAAAATTGCGTTAAGCAAATCTGACAGTAATTTATTTTAAATGGTTAATCACATATAGCTGGCGTAGTGCAAAAAAAACTTTTTTGAAAGAATATAACAGTATTACTACTTCAGGGTGTGACACATGGCCCTGGAAATTCACATATGACAAAATACTTGGAAGGTTCTCATAATATTCAAGAGGAATTTTTGTTAATTGGGGGTTCTCTTTCAGAAATGTTAAGATTTATCAACTGAAGGTTAAAGATTGAGTTTTAAGGAAGAAACATCATTAGATATTTCTGGGTAGTTGAACTGCTAAGGAAGACTATGAGTCTCTTACATTTTAGTAGGTCCTCCAAGTTCCTTATAAATTGTTTCCTATGTAGGACTTCACCTGCCACAGATGACATGATAGTGGCTAACGGGTTATTGGTTCTCTCATATTTAATCTAGTTTCTCATCATTGCATAATTAGTGCTCGTAATAGAATTTTTTGGAAGAATTTCTCATCAAATATCCACAAGGTCTTTTTAGACTGTGAGCTCACTGACTGAAGGGGATAAATATTTTTACCTGTCTATTTCTGGCACACCTGTATGATGCTTGGCACATAGCAGGGACTCCAATACATTGAGTCAGGAAATGAGAAATAGTTGGTTTGTTATTCTGAGTCAGGAAGAGTCTAGAACTGAAAATTTCTGATTGTGTTACATGAAAATGAAAGCACTTTTAAGTGGCTTGTGGATTAACTTGAAGAGATGCTTGGTATGGAGCAATAGATGAAACACAAGTATTGTACAAAATTTCTTTGGATTTTCAGTGGTGAGCAGAACAGATGTTGTTCTTGCTCAAATAAAACTTGAATCTGACACACTGCCTCAGCCATCTTCACTTTTGTCTCAATTTCCATGATCGAATAGCTCATTTCCTTAAGGGTACAAATGACGATTTTATTTTATATTATCATTTAAGCATTGCTATCACTACTAGCAAGTGAGATGGTAGTCTTCCTTGGGAAACATGCAAAGCTCTTCAATGTGGAACTGCATCAGGAACAAACTAAGTAGTTAGTTCTGTCTCTGAAAAAAACTTAATAAATAATATCAGTGTATAAGACACCCTAATTACTGATTGATTCCTTGATTTTAAGGATGACTCTTTACTCAGTGTATTATTTCACATCTCTGTTGTTTGATCATGTTAATCCACCTATCTGGAACATCCTGGGCTTTTTTTCATACATTCATCAAGATTCAGTTTGGGAGTCTCTTCTAAGAAGGCTTCTGCAATCCTGCAGTTTGCTCTCAATCAATACTAAGTCTCTGTATTTCATGCCTAGGATTGCCTTTGGCATAATACAGACACAAAAATTGGTGACACAATTTCCACCTTATAACAAATTTCTTTTTGGGTTGAGGAGATGGGCCTAATTAACTAGGCTAGTGATTCTTAGATTTGCATGCTACAAAATCATTTTGCTCAAAATATATATATTGTTGTATAATTCTGATGCAAGTGATCTGCAGACTAGAATCAGAAATGCTGCACCAGTCTGTGGCTTTCCTGTAATAATCAATCACTGGTACCTAGACCAAATTCTGAAGGTATTCAGCCACTGTGCATGACGTGAATGAAATGAGACAATTAGGCCATGAGAGAAGAATGCATACTTTACATAACTTAAGTGAATTGAACTGCATGAACTCTAAGTGTGTAGGATCTCAGACAAAAGACATTGGTATGGGCCAATATTGTCAAGGGAGGCATCAAGAAGTTAGGATTTGAATCAGAGTATTGGGATAGAAACCATAAGGAATTTTTACTCAGATAACTCTGGATTCGAGTTACAGATCCATCATTCAGTAGCTATTTAATTTTTCATGGCTTTTATTTTCTGATCTGTAAAAAAAGAGATTCAGAGCAACTATTTTGCACTTCTCTTTTGAGGATTAAAGTGCCTAGAAGAGTGCCTGGCTCAGAGCTTTTGCTCAATTCATGCCAGCCATACTTCCTCAACAGATGAGCTATATTTAGATAAAATTGCTTACTTTTATATTAAAAAAGGACTGTAGCTATCATATTTTAACTACTAATATTAATTCATATTATTTTTTGCTCATATTGTTCCATTTAATTATATTTTATATATAACTGTGATCAAATGAAGGTTCTCCAGGTCCTAGAGAAATATAGAAGTCAAATTCAGGTCTGAACAGGATAAGCAGAGACTATTCAAGGTATGCATTTTTTTTTTTCTAAAATGATTTTTTTTTCTTCAGAGGGAAATGCTCTAAAAGTGTCAGAAGATATGTGCAAATAGCCCTCATTCCCATTTAATGACTAAGATTTAATTCATTTATATCTTAAATTGGGGTTCTACATTACAAGGGGAAAATAAGATGAATCCTGATCTTAACATACAATGGAGGTTAATATCATATTCTTCAGAGATTATTTACCAAAGTTTTGCTGTGTGGTGAGAAATGAAAACAAGAAAAGAATGAAAAATTGCACAAGAAATCACCAAAATTAACTTAGCTAAAATCTAAAATGCAGATTTAATCCCACAAGAATAATGGGTAGAACATAAAATATAGCACTCATAGTAGGAATGCCTATCCTAACTGCACCATTTCTAACTCAGGTGCTGCTTTATAGGCAGGGCCTGTAGAGTGGATGATCACAGGCTGGATTAGGCTATTTTTAGATGCTGATGATATTTAAGTACCCCCTTGCCTTCCCTTCAAATATGACTGACATATAAAGAGCTGTACATATTCAATATAGTCAACTTGATGACTTTAGAGGTAAGTATTCAGCCATGAAACCATTATTGCAATCTCTGCCATAAACATATTCATTCCTTCCAAAAGCTTCTTTCTCCCTTCTTTATTTTTATTTTTTGTGATAAAAATACCTATCAAAATTCACCACTTAGTAAATTTTTAAGTATACAATATAGTATTGTTATTTATAGGCACTGTGTAGTACAGTCGATTTTTAGGACTTATAACTGAAACTTTGTGCCCCTTGACCAATGCCTCTCCACCACTTCCACCTATCAGTCCCTATTAACTATCATTCTACTCAGTTTCTATGAATTCAACTATTTAAGATTCATCAAACAAGTGGAATCATGCAGTGTTTATTCTTTTGTGTCTGGCTTTTTTTTCTTACTATAATGCCCTTCAGTTTGATCCATACTTTCCAAATGATAGGATTTCTTTTTTAAGGCTGAATAATATTCTATTGTATGCAACTACCACATTTTCTTTAACCATTCATCCACTGACAGACATTCAGTTTGTTTTCATAACTTGGCTGTTGTGAATAGTGGGAGTACAGATATCTCTTTGAGATACACATTTCATTATTTTGGGTACATACTCAGACAAGTGATTGCTAGGACATATGGAAATACTATTTTTAATTTTTCAAGAAATCTTCATACTTTTTCTATATAAGTTGCTATGTCAACTTATATTTCATCATCAGACAAAATGTATAAGGGTTTCTTTTACTCCACATCCTCATCAGTGTTCACCTTTACTTTTTTTTGATAATAGCTATCTTAAGAGGGGTGAAGTAATATCTACTTGTGGTTTTGCTTTGCATTTCTGATGATTACTGATGTTAAGCATCTTTTTATCTACTTGTTGACCATGTGTATGTCTTCTTTGGAAGCATGTCTATTCAAGTGCTTTGAGCAAGAAAACAACACTAGAGGCATCAAACATTCTGGTTTCAATATATTACAAAGCTACAGTAATCAAAACAGTATGGTACTGGCAAAAGGACTGATATATAGACCAATGAAACAGCATAGAGAGGTCAGAAATAAATCCTTGCATATACTTTTACCCAATTTTCAACAAAGAGGCCAAGAATATACAATGGGGAAAGGATAGTCTCTCAATAAATGGTGCTGAGAAATTAGATATCCATATGCAAAAAAATTGGAATTGGACCTTTGTCTTACACCATACACAAAAATCAACTCAAAATGGATTAGAGACTTAAACATAATACCTTCCTCCCAGAAGAAAATAGGAAAAAAGATTCTTACCATTAGTCTTGGCAATGACTTTTGGGGTGGGCGGGGGAAATAATACCAAAAGCAAAAATAGGACTACATTAAACTAAGAAGCTTTTGCACAGCAAAGGAAAAAAAAAATCAATAATGTTAAAATGCACACTAAATGCTGGGGAAAATTTTTGCAAACCATATATTTGATAAAGAGTTATTATCTCAAATATATTAGGGACTCTCACAATTCAATATCAAAAACAAAAACAAAAACAAAACAAAACAAAAAAATAACCTCTGTATAACCTCTTTATTTGTTACTCAGGCTTTTTAGATTGCTATGCCAGGACCACTAGTAGATAAGTATTGATATGTTAATATAAATACTTATATAATTTTTCTAACCCGATATTTGCGCCAGCCTTGTTTCTTGTTTCCTAGTCCCTGTCTTTGCATTCAGTAACACCAGGTTGCATTTGGTTTCCATGAAACACCATGCTCTTCTTAGAACTTTGCTGATGCTTTCTCTTTGGTCTGGCATGCTCACCCTATGCACACTCATTTTTAACATCCTACTGGCTAAATTCTGGTTGAGATAAACTCATTTGTGTGACATGGCAGATTGCTATTGTCCAGCTAGGACCTCAGGCTGTCCTTGGTGATTCGAAGCCAAAACATATCAATTATTTGTTATGTAAACCTCGGGACACCTCAGCTTCTTCACCTCTAAAATAGGATGATAATGACAGCACCTACTTTATAGAATTATTACAAGGTTAAATAAGTTAATTCATGCAAGTTACCTAGACCAGAACATAGGACATAGTAAGTGCTCAATAAATTTTAATTATTACTGAGTTCACACAGTATTTTTTGCAGATATTTCTTCCACATTGTTTTATAATAATCTATTATAATTGTCTATTAGACTATAAACTGTGTGGGGACAAGGTAATCGATCCATTCTCTTTAGCCCCATCTTCTACCACAGTGTTTCGACCATAAGAGAAATCTAAAATATCTTTGGTAAATAAATGAATGATACATCTTTCACTATCAACTCATAGAATAGGATGCTTCTATGAGTAGTGTATTTCATGCACTATAAAGTGAAACTCTTATAAAGTGAAACTCTTTTAATGATGATATTAATGTAGACATTTTGAAGTTTACAGATCCAGTTTGGATAAAGTAGAATCAACAGACACTGACTTTTAAACATTTTACTCCCTTAAACCTTAGTATGATGGTAGCCAGAGCAAGTATATAAAGATAGTGTATTTCATGCACTATCTTTCATTTTTGCTTTGTGTGTCTATGCTATGTATTCTCCATTAGATTGCTAGCATCTGGAGAGTGAAACTTATGCTTCTTACATCCTTTGTGATGTGGATCTCATAAAACTATATATTTAAATCCTGATTTCCTCTAACTGGCATGACTGATTTCTTCAGGAATATTTATCTACAATCTATATTCCTTTCAGGTCAGGTATCCCAAGTGTAGACTTATAGTGAGCACCTTAGCCACTTATGCCAGCATCCATTTTACTTGCTGAAGTCATGTGGAGGATCAGGTTACATGTTTTCACTTTCTAGCTCTATTTCACTGCCTTTATCTGATGGAGAATCCCCGTCCCCAAAAGACCCAAAACCAAACCCCTCCCAAAATCCCCACAATTATCAGCATAGATATAGTAACATATCAAGATACATTTTCTTTCATTAGTGACTTAGAAATGGAACACTGCGAGGTTTTCCATTAAAGTACACATCCCTATGAACCTGACTTTTCACTGAGTTCAACTAATCACTTACATTAAATATTTATTTAGTTAAATATTTTAATTACCTTTGCATTGTCTACAGCACCAACAATGGTTGCTCAGTGGCTGAAGATAAAAATTTGGCAGTAAATTAGCATTGTTATGCTTCTTCTTTGCCAATCTTCATTTCCCCTCAAGAGTCTGGGCTATTATTTTTGACACAAAAGTAGTGTTAATGCTGATTAACAGGGCTAGTTTGTTTACTCATCTTTTAATACCTGATAACTTCTTCTTTTTTTTTTTTTCCATACCAAATGTGACCCAGAGAAAATTTTAGTGTTGATCAAGGAAGGTAGTTAAATCAGATGCGTAACAGCCCCACAGAAATGAGACGATTCTAACAAATACTTCATTTCTCTAAGCTAATTTTATTATAATATACACTTGCCTAAAGCACTTTCAATATGGTTCTGGTTTATAAATATGCATTTATTATCTTATCATAAGCATTATTCTGCAGACTTGAATTAGAAAGATCTGGTCTGGAAGTCACTGATTCAGTAAATTCAACAGAAGAAAATGTTTCCTAATGAAGAAGAACTGGTAGAAGTACCTATATTTTCACAATACAAAAAATCTGATACTTGCTCTGACTACCATCATACTAAGGTTTAAGGGAGTAAAATGTTTAAAAGTCAGTGTCTGTTGATTCTACTTTATCCAAACTGGATCTGTAAACTTCAAAATGTCTACATTAATATCATCATTAAAAGAGTTTCACTTTATAAAATATTTGTCACATGGTATTAAATAGTAAATTATTTTGATTCAGTATTTACATATTGTAGTAACTAATACAGTATTTGGCCAATGAATGATACACTGAATGACAAATGTCCTAAGCAACAAATTTATTTTATAATGCCATTTTGCATGGGAAAGGTAGCAAGGAATTTCCATTTTCTTGGTAGATCATTGTGGGAAAGAATAAGGAGGAGAAACTTGGCAATAGTAGAACAAGCCCAGTGATTAGAGGGTTAAATCCTGAAGGTCAATTGGGAGTGAGAGAAAAGATACTTTCCATGGTGTGTCTAGAATGGCAATTCTATCTAGGTCTTCCCTATTCAGGCAAGACTTGAGGGGTTGCATTTTCATCATTTCAGAAGAAAAGAAGATGATGTCAGCTAAGTAAGCTGAAGGCATTTTCCATAACTTGAAATGTATTGCTATATCATCTATGTAATTCTACCTCTGGTAATAAAGCTGACACTAAAACCAAAGAATTCAACGAAACATAGTATAATGAATTATATTTAATAATTCCTCATGTTTTAATTTATAGGTGCTCTTTCTGTGAAATTAAGTCAAACTTTAAATGTATTATCATATTTGTTAATATATGTACATTTATGCATATGTATAACACAGCACTAAAACTAAGTTGCACTAACACAGTCTCTAACCCCTTGAAATATCGGTCTTCAAAAATAATTCAATTCAATAATTATTTGTTAAGGGCCAATTACATGTCAGGTCTGTTATAGAATCTGTATTAATTACATAGATATGAGTAACACGGACATTGAAAAAATACCTAAATAAACTACATGGAAGCTTACATTATGGAAGAACAAAAGGATGAACATAGATATGTACACTAGAGAGAATAAAAAGAAAAGAAATACAAGAACTCTAAGATCAACCTTTAGAACTCACTGGAAGTAAGCTTTTATACACTGCTCTGTCAAATAAAAAGGAAACAGGGTGCATTACCCATGATTAAAGAATTGGTCAGTTTAGAACAAAGGATTACAAAGACCATAGGATTCCTTCCAAATAATCATAGCTAATATTTATTGATTTTTTATGACATTCCAGGCATTGCTGTGATACCCAAATTTATCTTCTTAATACTAAGAAATGAATAATAGCTTTTTCAGATATACAAAAATATAATTTAGCTTTATTGCACTGTTACAAGGAGAATGCACATGACATTTACTCATACACTTTAACACAAAAACTAAGATGAGATTAGCAGACAAGAGGGTATTTGGATGGATGAGTGTTCAGTGAAGAGTGAATATATAATTGCTGATGATAAGGAAGGAATGAAGGATGAAGTAAATGAAGAAGAGAGTTGGTATATCAGTTATATATTGTGAAACAAATAACCTGAAAGTAGGGGCCTACAACCAAAACCATTAGCTCAGGGGTCCTTGGTCAGATGATCTAAACTGGCCTTGGCCGGGCTTGACATGTTCCTGCTTTGTTGATTGGTCAAAGAAGGTCTTTTGTGTCTGAAAATTGATCAATTATCAGTTAGGGGAAAAAGGTGACTAGACCATCCATCGTGGTAGCCTTAGATGGTCATATGGTGATGGCAGATTTCAAAGATTGAGAGGCATGCAAGACATCTTGAGGTCTGGGTACAGATTGCACATGTTGTCATTTCTGCTGTATTCTACTTCCCAGAGCAAGTCACAAGGTGGTAGGGAAATAGATGTTACTCTTGTTGGGAGGAACTGCAGAGAATTATGGCGGCACTTTTGCAATCTTTCAGATGGTGAGAAATAAAAGAGATGAATTGGAAAAAAATGAAGGGTCAACAAAGTAATAACACACTGCTAGACATATTTTTACTCCTAAGATCACAGACATAATTGAAGGTAAAATAAAAAGAAAATCTTTTGGAAGACTATTGACAAGACTTTTTTATGATGAAGATAAAAAGTTTTGTAAAACCTATTTTAAGCATTTACTATTTCATTTGTGCTCTGCTTATAAAAGCATGCCACACCGGAAATTAGCTTTGATTTAAAAACATGATCATTTTAGTTTTAGGTTATTGACACCTCTTTGCATAGAAACAACAACAAAAGATGAACTGAGCAATTTTCTAATACACATTAAGAGATAAAGAAGAAAATAAACGTGTTAACACTTATTGCAATTTATCTGAGCAACAGGGCATCTTTCAAGAGATGAATTTTTATCTTTATTTTGGCAAGTATGCAAAATTATAGATTTTATCTGCAGAAACTCAAACCCATCTAACTCCTGAATTCTTTGGTGTAATTGTTTAAAAGAGAAGGTAAGTTTGTTCTGAAATCAGGCAGGAATAATATTTATTTTACTTCCTTGGAACCATGAAAAATGCTTATAAATCTCAACTCAAACATAATATTGATGGTTTGTTTAAATTTAGATGTTAGGTCTTACACGCTCTACTCCTACCAAATTTTTCCTGATTGGAATCCTAATTTTTATTACTCAGTTCCTTCGAAAGACATTAAAACTAATTCAAGTGGCCATGAAAATATTATACCAGAAACAAACAAAGGGAGGGAGGGAGAGAGAGACAGAGAGAGAGACAGAGAGAGACAGAGAGAGACAGAGAGAGAGAGAAGCAGAGGGAGAGAGAGAAAGAGAAAGAGGAGAGAAACTGGAAGGGAACTTTAAGTGTTAGCCTGCTGAATTCTGTTTATCTAATTTGAGTTATGTTCTGGTTATGAACCCACTTACTCTTGTCTTCCCTGGTTCTTAAGCCATCTTGGACTTTCTTCTCTATATTTTGACTTTTGTCTTCTTTTCTTCTATCCATAAACTAATATTATTGAGGAGCTGCTAGAAGAATAAAAGAAGATAGTATATTCCTTTTAATTCAGCCTATGGCTTGGCTATCAAAAATGCAAAATTGAAGAAGCTATAAAGGAATCACTTTGGTGCTTATTACATACCCTTTAGGTATGGCTTCCATTACATTTGTCTTTCTCCCATACTAGACTGAACTAAAGGACAAAGACCATGTGTGTTTTGCCTACCACAGTGTCTAGCATATAGAAGATATCATTATGTGCTTCTTTAACTAATTACAAATGGACTTAGTTATGTCAAAATTATCTTTTGTTACCATGGTTATAAGGTCAACTTGTTACTTTTTTTTATCAAGCTGTAATGCATTTACTCTATCAACTACTATTGCCATTTAATTAAATAAAATTGACATGAACTTTTTGATGGCAGTACATTTTAATAACTACAAAAAGGAATCGAGACATATTTTCTATATATGAGTCTCACATTAGACTCCTCATGACTACATGATATTTTTGTCCAGTGTTACATTCGGATCTATTTATATGACCTCATACCTCCATTAGGGGCTGGATTTTATAACATAATTAAAAGTGTAGACATTAACAATTTTTTTTTTTACTTTTTAATTGTTAAATAACAATAAATGGAAATGTGCACAAAAATATATAACTCAAAAACTTATTACAAAAGTCAACATCAAAGAACCATAACCCAGGTTAAAAACAAAATTATTAGCAACCACAGAAGGTCCCATTTGCTCTCTCCTAATCACTGTTCTGTCTTACTTCAACGAAACCACTATCTCAATGCATTATGATCATTAGTTTGCTTCTTTTTAAAGAGTAGGAACACCTTAGTTTGTATCTGGAAACTCTCTCTATATAGTTAAATTTCTATGTATTAAACAATATAGTATGAATTATTTTTGTGAATGGTTTCTCTCTCAATATAATGTTTGCGAAATTTATCTTTGTTATTTTATGTGGCTACAATAATTCATTTTCAATACTTTATTCTTCCCAGCGTATGAATATATCACAATTTAATTCTACATTCTTCTTTTGGTGAACATTTAGATTGTTACATGTTTGCTGTATGAGCAGTACACATTCATGTATGCATTTCTGTTATGTATATGCTTAAGACTAAAATCACTGAGTCACAGCATATGAAAATCTTCAATTTTAGAAAATTATGTCTAACTGATTGCTAGATTTGTTGTCAAAATTTACATTCTCACCAGCAGAGTATAAGAGATCTTTCGATTTACTTTCTTGCCAAAACTTGGTAGTGTCAATCTTAATTTCACAAACCCAATGTGTTTGTACATAGTAGTATCTCTGGTTTTAACTTACATGCCCCCCTGAGTAATGAAGTTGGGACATTATTCATATATTTATTGTCCTTTCTGATTTTCTCTTTGGGTATGCCCATTCAAGTATACTGGTATATTGGTTACTCATGGTCTTTTTTCATAAGTAAATTTCTAACTTAGATTGTGAAGTTTCAAACAAAGTGAAATAATCAATCAACCAATCAATTACAAAATTTTTCGAGTTTCGTATTGAGATATAAATAGAGATATGATCACTTTAGAAGGAAGTTCCAGCTTTACAATGTTGAGTCTTTCAATTTCTGAACATGTTATAAGATTCTATATAGTCCCCTTAACTTTTTAAATCTAATTAATGTTTTGTAGTTTTCCATATAGAAATCTTAAAAATATTTAAAGTTTGTTCTTAGATGATAATGTTAATGCTACTATAAATAGCATATTCTTTTACATTCATTACCCAAGTGTTTTGGCTGTCATATAGAAATAAAATTAATTTGTATATTGACTCTGTTTAGTATGCTTGCTACATCATGTATCCTGATCATTGCTGTGTAGATTTTAAAATTTATTCTGTGTATATAAACATATCTGCAAATATGACACTTTATTTTCTCTTTTTCAGTTCTTAAAATTACTTTTTTCTCATTGCTTTAGCCAAGACCTCCAGTACAATGTTGAATAGAAATAATGAATGTCTATGAGTCATTCCAGATCTTTAAGTAAAAACTTTAAACCCAACACAACCATTTATGATGATGTTTTCTTTAGACACTGTTGATCAATTTTAGAAAGCTTTTTCTCCATTTTCTTAGTTTTTTTGTAACTGTTAATGGATATTAAATTTTATCTGTACTTTTTCTGCATCTACTGAGATTGTCATAGAAAAAAATTTCTTTTTTACTAATCAATTGCATTAATTGATTTCCAAATATTAAGCCATTTTGCAGTACTGGAATATACCAAATTAGATCTTGATGTATAATCTTTTGTATTTATATATGTATTTTTTTCTATAGTCATCATTTATTAGATTTATCCACATATTTTTCTTTTTCATTTTTCTCTATACATTCTTAGAATACCTTCTAGCCATATGGCATTAGTCTACAGCCTAAAAATAACTCTTTATATTATTTATCATAAGTCTACTTAAAAATTCTTTTAGATATTTTTTGTCTGAAAATATTGTTATTGCATTGTCTTTCTTAAAATGTATGTTTCCAGCATTTCAAAAAGATATTATGATATTGATTCATTAAGAAGTCAGTGGAAGTCCAAGCATTTTTAAGATTTTTCTCTTTGACTTCGATTTTTACCAATTTTATGGGGGATTTTGTTGTTTATGTTTAATTAATTATTTTCTTTTAATTATACTTGTTCTTCATGAAGTTTCTTGAGTTTATGATTTCATATTTTTCTTCAGCATTTGAAAATTCTAAAATATTGTTTCTGTACCATTCTTCCTTCCTTGTTATATGAGACTTTTACTCTTCTTTATTTTCTACCTTTAATAATTTCTGACCTCTTTTCCAGTTCTTCCTTTTTTGACTGTGTCTAATCCAATGAGGTCTTGATTTTGATCATTGTGCTAATAAATTCTAAAATTTCAATTGTTTTGTTTTCTAATTACTTTTCTTTATTTTCTAATTGTCTGCCTAAATTCTCAACCTTATCTTTTATCTCTTTGAACATGATAAGCATAGTTATTTTAAAATCTATACATAATTTACTCCAAATTTAGAGCTTATGTGTCTGTTTATATAGTCTGTTTCTACTATTAACTTCATGATTCCTTGTATATTTATGTCCCTGGTTATTTTTATTGTGTATTGAAGAATATGTTTGAAATATTTTTATGACAATAATATGAGAACTAGGCTAATGTTATCTTTCCCAGAAAGGAGTTTATTGGTTTGTTTTGAGCAAACTTCTATGGACACTAACAATATGGAACTTCATTAACAGTATTAGGAAAATAAGATGATGCAGGTGGGATGCAGTCCTTAGGAGAGCTAGCACAGTCCCACTTTACCCTTACTTCTAAGGTTCAGCCCTTTGGAATCCCTACCTGAAACACAGCTTTCAACTGACTCTCAACCTTGTTTGGTACTAGACTCCAGTTGTCCACATAAACATGCTGTGTTTTCAAAATCCCTGATCAGTCTCTTCTGTAATTTTTTGTTGTTTTTGTTCTGGAACTGGGAAATGAGTACTAGAGGAAAAGTTGCCCTAAATGCAACATAATAAATAATATTATGTTGCTTTACCAATATCTTTCAGCAGATTTTTTTTAAACCAAAATTTGTTCATTTTCTGGTTGTCTTAAGTGGAAAATTGGTCCACATTTCCAATTACTATTACCAGAAGCAAAACTATCAATTTTCTAATTGTAATGCCACTTTTACTTTGGTAATCATTTCCTAATCTTCCTCCCTTCAAAAGAAAGAAAAAATAAATGCTGCTCTAATTGTTGTAAGTTAACTATTCAGAATAAATGATATTAGAGGTGAAGGCATGATGCAAGTTTAAGCATATTACGGACACAGATGTGGACTGGATAGGTTCATTTTTATCTATTGTTAAAGTTATTTTTCCTTTCATAGATATTTCTCAATCACAGGATTCTAGAACATAACATTTTCTTCCAATGCTTTATATTCATTATTCCAGTTGTTTTGATCCAGTCTGAGACTATCCCAATGGATTCACCCACCACTTAGGAGCCCCTATCATCCTCTCCAACTAGACTAAATTCATCCTTGTTTATGGTCTAATTGGAGCCTCAGCATTCTTACAGTACGCCAGCACACAGTCATACCACTATTCTTTGAGATCCTAGAGAATTAATTATCTAATGGCACAGTAATCAGAGAATCATCTCCGGAATATGATGACATTGGCTCTTCCGCCTAGTAACTATATGAACCACATTGAGTTACATGTTCTCAGTTGAACTGTTTCCCTCAAAAAGTTATGTTGAATTTCTAACCCCTAGTACCTCAGAATGTGACTTTATTTAGAAATAAGGTCCTTGCAGGTGTCATTTAGTTAAGATGAGGTCATATTGGAGTAGGGTGGCCCTTATTTCCATTATGACTTGGTGTCTTTATAAGAAGAGAATCACACATGTGATGACTGACATAAGCAGATACTGGAGTGATGGATATGCAAGCCAAGAAGCTTCAAGGGTTTACAGCCACCACCAAAAGTTAGAGGCAAAGGAGTATTCTCCCCTACAGAGGGAGCATGACTTTGTTTTTGAACTTCTACACACCAGAACTGTGAGGTTTTAAATTTCTATTGTTTTAAGCTTTCCAGTTTGTGGTACTGTGTTATTTCAACCCTAGGAAACTAATACATTATATAACATTTTTTGTCTAGTTTCCTCATCTGTAAAATGAAGATAATGACAGCAATTGTCTATATTATAGACTTATTGTGAATGATAATATGCAGTAAGCACTAGAACAGTGGCTAGCTTTTAATGAGTGCTATATAAGTCCTCTTTATAATTATTCTTGTGGATAAAATTGCTCCTTGAAGGCAGAGGCCATGATATATGTCTCTCATGAATCTTCTGACACGTCTACTAGAGGACTAAGTGCACAACAGAAGCCACAAATATGTAGTCAGTTATTTTCCTCGAATTATTTTATTATTTCTTAAGTTCCATTTTTTACTTGTATGATTCTGCAATTTAGGTCTTTATGAATCATATTTCTACAACCTGGTTTGTAATTTTGGCATTTCCCCTGTGCTTTGACTGCTTTATATTCCCCTTAATTTGAAACACATCCTCACCACTTCTCACCCTTATGCATATGTCAAATTCCTCATTAACTTGTAATTTCTAAATATTGATTTCATTGTAGCAGCCAAAAGAGAAAAGGTAGCTAAAATGAACAGTTTCCAGATGGTCATGGAATTTAAAATATAAACTGTGTGTTACGCTCCTAGCTCTGCTACAAGCCTGCTAAGTGACCTCGGACAGTTCAGATAACATTGTGAAACCCAAGTTTCTTATCTGTACAATGAGGATATTGGATTAAATACTTTCAAACATTTTATCACTTTAGTTTCTATGATTAAATTATTCTGTGTCCTCTGAGTTCAACAATGACATGGAAAGCTGGTTCTCACACATTCATTATGGCCAGTACATGTGGGAGGCACAAATGTTCAAAATAACATTTGTTTGTTAACTGGTGTGGGGATATGCATTTAACTGTTCATTGAAATGGGGCAATGTGCATTATTGCTGCTCTTGAAAAATCTGGCTTCTCCAGCATAATCACCTGTACAACAACAGTAATAGATGTTTCCAAATACACGCTATGTGCACACCCACTTAGTATATCTCAGATTTCAAAGGGCCTATTGTTCTAAAAAGTTTCTCATTCTTGGTGAATAATAAAAGGAGAAAAGAACTTTTAGGTTGTAATGAAGGATTTTTACCTCTCAAATCAAAACACTGTGACATGTGCCTTTTGCTTATTTGGCAAATTAATAATGATTTTTTTAAAAAAATAAATTAGGTGAACATTTCAAGCTATAGTCAAAATTTTGAAAGAAGTTACATACTTCCAAATTCATTTCCTCATTACCCACTATAAATAGATTATTTTCTATTTGGCATCTATGCCTACAAATTTTCTAAAAACCCACTCCAAATTTATCAATTACCAGACCAAAGGCCTTATATTATATTCCCCATCTTCTTTCACCCCTGGTGCTCTTGAAACTATGAATTGGCTTTCCCTTGCTTCTTTCTCCTCTCCTAAGTTTTTGATAATTTTTTTTTCAAATTTCTTCCTACCCTACCAATAAATCATTGATATTTTTTCTCAGATATTGAAAAGGTCTAGCTATCTATCTATATATATACATATATATGAATATATATATATGTGTGTGTGTGTGTGTATATATGTATATATAATTTCTTGGTCCCAATCTCACTTGAACTGCTGACCTATGAGTTTCTTCAATTTTCTTAACATGGTCTGGTTTCACATTCCTTCACCATTCGTCCATGTGCCCTCTATGCTATCTATAATTTGCTATTGTTGCCCTTTGGTATTTATTCTGGTGCTTTTGATTTTATAGGGACCATTAGCTACTTTGGTAATCTTATAATCCAACACTTGTGGCAGAATTTTTAACTTGACATTTCACAGATGTCTATCTATCTCTGCATTTCCTGTATAACAAAATAATTTTTTAAAGTTTATTTTACATGCTTTTTTTTAAAAAAAATTTCCTCTCCTAACTATGTTTTTGTTAAAAGAATATAGCACACAATATATTATAATTGACCAAAGGCATATTGGAGGGATGAGAATGCGTAGAATTAAGAAAATGATCAAAGTATTTGCATTCTTAGGCAAATGGACATTCGAATAATCCTACATGCTAAACTCATCTGAGATAATTGTGTACATCAATTATTGTCTTATGCCAGAATAATGAGCCTAAAATATCTAAGGAAGATTAAAAGTTTCTTACTGTATTTTCTTTAATAAGTCAAAGATATCTGCAATTCGTTTAAAAATATTTTCATCAATTAAATTCTATTAAAATAAGCTCTGCTTTTAAACTTTCCATTTTAAGTGTATTTATTGTTCTATGGCTCCTTAGTCCCCTCTAAAAGCCAGACAAAGGGACTGTAACAGTATTGTGTGGATTAAAATCCTGTGGCTCTGACCATTGTTGTCTTTTTAATTCCCTCAGGGTAAGCTAGGAAAACGGGGAGAATCCCTCTTTTGCAATTCTCTAGGTGTTTTCAATGAAGAGAGTCAAAGCATCTGACATGTAGTATTTTGTATCCAGCCAGCTCTTCCATACGAAGAGTATTCCCCAGGAGTTAACTAGGCAATTAGCAGAATCATTAACTATTTCAAGCCAAGTTTCTCTTAGTGTACTGAAGTTACAATCAGTAATTATGCAGTCAGTGAGTGCTCAAGAATAAAGGCCACTCACTTTGGAGAGCCCACTGACTCACATGTCCAAAAAGGCCTCTTAATGCCCAAGAAAAAAAAGTTTTGCAATGAGATCGACTAAATTCTCTGAAGGCAAAGAACTAAACACACTGATAACTACTCATGTTATTGTATTTAATACACTATTAATGCAATATTAACAATACTGTATCTAAAAAATTCAGAGTTCAGTTTCTTCACAATATGTTCATTATTTTCATATGGTACTTAATTAAGGTGCATATGTTCCAAGAAAGTGAGATTCCAATATATTCTGCATCTAAATATCCAGCTTTCCTCATGACTGACAACATAATGATCACAGGGGTCTCATTTATCAATCTATAATTAGAAGTCCTAAGTTTAAGAAAAGACTGTGTAAATTTTAGAGTTATGACACATTGAGGAAGTTACAAAATCTCTTTGATTCTACCCTCACATGACTATTGTCAGGATGCTATGGTACATGTGGAAACAATTAAGGAAAATATTTGGCATACTATACATATTCAAGAAACATCACTTGAATATGAATCTTAGATCATCATGTAATATCTCTGATTCTCAGTATAAATTATTTTTCAAAACTTTTGTTCTGCTTGCTACTTTGTATTGTTGAAACAATCAGGAGAATGAGAGTGTAAAAGCACTTTATTGAATTTTAAAAATTACACATCTGATTGCTTCCATGTACCACGCATACTCTAAGGGTCAGTGTATTATTGCTACTATAAGCTCATGACAGATAAAAAAATGGTACAATCTCTGGGATATATTAAATTATCAATAAATGGTAGTTGTTATTACTAGAATGGTATATTATCATTATTATTAAAACTAACATTTTACAGATATTATTACTGTACTTTCTAGTCTCCTGACATAGATTGTAATCTAAGAAAATAATTTAAAGGTTAATATAAAGTCACAAATTACTATTTTTTCTTTTAAAATGCAAGTATATTTTTCATTTTATTGTGTTGTTTTTTGAATAATTATTTTGAAAAGAACATTATTTAATATATTTGTCCTGTAGACTCATAATTTTTTTTCTATACAGCTTTCCCTTCCTTCAGTGGAAGAAAGAGAGTTAAGAAAAGTCACATTTCTGGATAGACCAAACTAAAAAGAATTATATTCACCCAAAACCAGGAAATTTTATCATATTTTGGTTTTCTAAGCACAGTATGATGCCTCTTAAGGTGGTATAAAATCAGTAGAAATAGTCAAAGCACCTTAAATAATAATTTTTTTTTGTTGAATTTGAAAAAAAGAAGTCATTTAGAAACTGGATATATCACAGATTTGGAAAGACATTAGCATAGCTTTTGGATAGTACAGCTGAATCAACATAGCCATAGTACAGCTTTATCTGCATAACTAAAATTGCATTTAATAAATGGAAGTACTTGTTAATGAAATGTAAAGATCATTTGATACTAAAATATCCAAGGCCTAGTACATGTAGTGTTTTAATTTGTTTGAGGCCTTTCTTCCTCCCACTCCTTCCTTCTCCTCTACTCCCCCTTACCATCTTCTCTCACTTTCCTTCCTTTCCTTTCTCCCTGCCTCCCTACCTCCTTCTCTGCTTGCCTGCCTGCCTTCCTTCCTTCCTTCCTTTTCTTCCTTCCTTCCTTCCTTCCTTCCTTCCTTCCTTCCTTCCTTCCTTCCTTCCTTCCTTCCTTCCTTTTCTTCCTTCTTTCCATTTCTCTTTCCTTTATTTCTTTCAGTAGGCCTCTGAAATATAAGGAAAAATGTATAATGGAATATAAACTTTTTCTTTAGAAGACAGCAGTTCTTGCAATTTTGAAAGTCTTTTGCCTTGTGGAAAGTAACTATCAAAAGTAACTTATTGAACTTCTTAATGCCCTAAGAAAAGAATTTCCAAAATATATGCCCTACCCTCTTGGAGTTAATAATTTGTCATCCATAAATAATACATGACCAGGTATTCCATCACCAAAAAGTACTTATTCTGGAAAAAGAAAGATTAGCAATCCAGTATGTGCAGGCATGGCAAGATATGTGCAAGTTTCTGTCTGAACAAAGATGGAGGAAGTACATTATAGAGGGGAAGAGGAAGTTAAGGTAAGAGCTGTTATGACCACAGAAATCTGTTTTATACATGGAGTTCTTCCTGTAGGGCTTTCTGAGCAAATAAGGTATGCTAGTTCCTCCCACAGGTCCTCATTCCTGTCAAGATTAAAATCTCTGTCATAAAAATCTAACAAATCTAAACAGACAATGTAGATAAAAACATATAACTAGAGGATAAGTGGAGACAGTAGTGATGCATCTTTAAAGTAGTACAGGAGTGGATAGCTATTTCCACAGTGGTTAATTATCATGATGTAAAGACCACCAGAAAAAGAAAGACATGGGGCTGGTGTTATCTCTGAATTTACTGTGCTATCTGACTTTGATTAAATCCTTAAAACTCTTGGGGCCTCAGATTCTTCATAAACAATGCGTGATAATTAGACTTGTCCTACCCATAGCATAATTTATTTTTATGAGTATCAACTGAGACCTAATGCAAATGCTTTAAAAATATGATATGACATTGAAATGAGTAAAATTATTTATGTTTCATCTGTGACTTCTAAATGCAGCTACAAGTTCTCCCAAGCTAGAACCACATTTTTGAATTAAAAAAAAAAAACAAAAAAAAAACCTCTCACAATGCCTATTACTATCTAGGATACACATATATGCTAAATAAATAATTGCTGAATGCAGGTAATAACACAGAAGAAATACATGTTCATTTGCCAAAAGCCCTTTCAATTCAGTATTACAAAAATAAATGGTAAATATGTACCTACTGATTACACAATGAAACTCAATTACTTAGCATGACATTTAAGAATTATCTCAAATGCTAAACTGTTTTTCCAGTCTCATTCTCCACCAACTCTCCTTCTCTACATACCTAATTCCTTATATGTCTAAATACTTTAGGATTTCATGCGTTTGCTCAATACACTACTTTCTCTCATAGGAAAGCTCTTACCTACTAGGAAACAAAAAAAGGCCATTGGGGTCAAAGTCCAATTAAAATGTCACCTCCAATTACCCCTCCTTTCCTTTCATTCTCAGTTATTCATCTATTTCACCATTCAATGAGTGAGCGACTAGTCATTGAAAAAGGATGGATGAATCTAAACAAATATGAAGTATTGATTGCCATGTACACATTTGTCCTTTCAAGTCACTCCAGGCAGCAGTACTGATAACTGTTACACTGCTACATTATGCCCTTCTTCAGCCTCCTTGAGCAGCCTTCTTAGTGCTCCTCCACATCTACCTGCCACCTAAGTCCTAAGGCCAATGCCACAAATTTAGATGTTTGTTAAGGCAACACATTGTTTCTAGATCTAATTTCTCTCTCAACTGTCTCTTACTATGTAGCAAACTACTCCAAAATTTAGTGACTTAAACAACAATTCATTTGCTCATAATTCCAAAGATGAGCAAGTTAGTCAGGCCTCAGATATATCAGATGGCTTATCTATATCCCATATTATGTTATCTGGGCTTACTCATGTTGCTGCATTTATTTTGTGGTTTAATTCCTAAGGCTTCATAGTTTGAATTGGTCTTGCTCATAGGTCTGGTGATAGATCAGGCTATTAGCTGGGATGTGTATCTCCAGAAGGCTAACCTGGGATTCTTCACAGGGTGGCAGCACTGAGAAGGTGAGAGCAGTAGCTTCACAGACACTTAAAGTCTAGGCAAGGAAGTCATGTAACAACACTTCTGTCATATTCTCTCAGCCAAAGACTATCACAAGAAAGCCTAAATTCAAGGAGTAGGAAAGTCATATTGCAAAGCGGAATGCAAATTAAGATGAGTAAATTATTGCAAACCATTCTGCAAGTAATTCAGCACACCCTAGCCTAGTAAGAGTGAAACATATAATTGAGTTTATGCCTGTGCTGAGAAGCACACAAGGTGTGACCAATGCTACCTGGAAGATTTATAAACAAAAAGAAGTATTTATAACACAAAAAGAAGGTTCTATGAAACAATTTATATAATTTCTAAAGCATGAGAATTACCTTCCTTTGAAAGTTCGTTAGTGCCATGGACCTAAATTCAATTAGTACTTGTTGAATAAATAAAGGAATCAATATGCCTATAATATACCTATGCTCCATACTTTAGACAATTCTTTAACACTTAAGACAACCCTTTTCCATAAAGATATATTAGGTTCTATTGCCGTTTCTTAATAACTTATATTTTCCTAAGATGTACTTTATTTTGTTGAGGTTAAAATTAATTTTAGTCATCATCATAATCTTAATTTAAACTCTTATCTGTAGGCATGGCCTCATTCTTCTTCTTTTTTGTAAGATTCTCTCATCCTTCATAGCTGTACCTTTTCTCTATAACAACTTTATTTTCTAAGTATATTCACAGAATTAAACTGAAGATACATAAATACAATCTATTTCTCTTAAATTTACTCTCATATCATATTGTTTCATATTTGCAGAGGAGAGTCTTGCTCTTCCCCCTCTTCTTTACACTATATTATAAAGTTATAAATTATGTATTGGTTTTGACTCTAATTCTGAAAGAATTTAAACTACAAAACAAAATGTGAAGTAGAGCAAGGGGATACTTCCTATTGCCTTCTCCAATTACAGCATATTGCAAACCTATTAATTCATGTTTTCCTGATCTGCCACATCCTTTCTCTCCACGCCCCCCGCCTCATAAAAACTGAAATTCAAGCATAAACTACATTTTTAAACAAGGAAATGGTGAAAAAGCTAAAAAAAAAAAAAGCAAAAGGACAATCAAGGCATGCCTTTCTCATTAAATTCTCTGCTGTCTCAATGCTCAATGTCACTCTATCTTCTGTCTTTCCTTTCAACACATTAGCCAAGTGGTGAAGGAAATATTCCTGACCCATTCTTGCATTTGTGTTCCTGCAGTGACATACCTAGATCAATAACTGAGATAGTCAGAATTGAAAAGGGACTGAACACATCTCTCTTTTATTCTCAATATAGATTCCACATCTAAGATTTTATATATAATTAATACAGTTTTTTTCTTCTCTCTTTTTGGTAGAGCAAATACCAGAGAGAAGTGTAAGCTAAGAGGAGGTGTAGATTGGATTCGGTTTACCACTGATCATTCCCACTTCATGGGTGTGGATCTGAGGGCACTTTTCCTTGTCTACTTTAATCACATTCCTTCAACACTCTAGAGCTTTATTCTGCTAAAAGAATTGATACTCACAAAATGCCAGATCTGTTCCAAGTACTCAGCACCTTCTTTCTATTATCTTTGCATATGGATGTCTGGAAGCTATCTTAGAGTGCTGGTGATCACAAAGGGACCAAAATATCACCTCAACTCTAGAAATTAGATGTGAAAACAGAGGACTTGGTATTGTTGGCTTCTTTGAAGGCCTTCAGTTTCAGCCCTCCCAGTCACAAACTGCCTCAAATGCTGACTATTTCTTGAGGTGGATGACTACGAGTATAGGTAGATGTGAGCTGGATGCGGATAAAATGATGTACTGGAGAACTGACACAAAGAAGAGATTAGGACTTTGAGACTGGAGATTTTAGGTTTATAACTGTGTCAAAGAATATCATTTAATAGGTATTCATACATCCATAGTGCAAGAGTAATGTGGAAAATGTCTATGGTACACCCTGCAATTATTGCTTATTAGAATATTGGGAGCACATATTTAAAACTAAATAATAATAATAATAGAAGAAATAAAAGTAATGCAATAAGAGAAACATAGAGAGGCCAGGGTTCCTTTGGTGCAGTAATATTATGCTTCTGATTCTTCTTTAAATGTTTTTATAAACATCTCTTGCTGAATTTTTAAAAATGCTTAAACATTAAGGGAATTGGGATTAATACTTGTATTTTTGCTGAATTGTTACTTCTTTAGGATGGAAATGCTGTTTAGATGTGTCCTTTTGTCACTAAGGCTTCCTTAGGAGCAATTAAACAACTGTTAATAACATATATAGAATATACATAAATCCTGAAAAAGAAGGAACAGTTGAGGGCTACTAAGTATTCCTTTATTCTAAGAATATTCGCTAATTATTCTAGTTAAGCAGTTTTTAAAATGACAAAGCTCTTGTTTTGAAAATAAATATTACCGTAATAAAAAAGCTTTATGTAAATAATAAATATATATGACAATTAAAAGAGTATTCATTGCCGTGCCCTATCCCTCAAACTCTTTCCTTATTCCCAGGAGACATTGATACACCACCATTAAACCTTGAGACTTTGTTGGTCACCATTTGATAACCACTGTAGCTTGGCCCAGGTCAATCCTTTTCCAAGAATCTCTGTAAAACATGTTACAGCCTTTGCTACTATATTTGTTCTATCACTCGCTGTTACATGACTTGAAAAAAAGCTTCTTCTGAGGCTCTAATTTTTAGAATCTAGGGAATGTCAATAAATCTCATCTCTCATTTCACATCCAAATATAAGAGAAATATAGATGTCATGGAGGTAAACATCAAAAAGCCCTTCTATCCCCAATAAAATTGTTTGCGGGACATAGTTTAGGTGCAGGTAAATGGTGATTGTGATCCTGCCCCTTCCTGCAACCTAGATAAGACAGATTTGCCTGGTCACAGGGAAAACTGGATAGCTGCAGGCCTATACACTGGGGACAGAGCCCTCAATGCAAATTCAATCCCAAAGTCAAAAGAGCTAATACACATATGCCCTATCTGTAGGCAGCCAGCTTCCAAAATAGGGTTGGGAGAAAGAAGCTAAAAAAGACATGCCCAATTCTTTCTCCTAAATTTATGAATAAAATAAATTGCTTCGCTAGGGGTGAGGTTGTAAGAATGTTAAGAAATACTCAGGGGTTCCTCTAATAGAGGTCTCTCAACATTTAAACCCAGAGGGTAGGCAGTAAGTGTTCCCCAAACAATTCTCATCTGAAATTGGGGTCCAATTATACCTACCTGAGAGGTTTGTGCAAATGAGGTGATATTTTTGAAACACTGCTATACTGTACGATAGTTGGCATTTGCTTTATTATTTTAATTACAGATATTGCTCAAAGATTCACTTTATTAATATGTTTTACATTTGTTGCTACTTAATAACACAGTCATCTCCCCAATGAGATTTTAATCACATTACAAACACCAGACAGTTAACTTGACTATAATCACTTTTATATGCATGGTGACAAAATGATTATAATTTCAAGTGTTTAAGATTATGTATTCACTTTAAAGATGATTGATTACTACAGAAAGGAAGGATGGAAGGAAGTGTTAGGTAGACATGAGTTAGGTAGACATGAGTGACAGGGGAACGAAGGAATGAAGGCCCCTCCTAAAGACCTCCCTAAGGATTTCCCTAAAACCCTCACTTTATGATTATAAGTTACCTCTACATCCTAAGACACAAAGGGGTAAGAAACCATAAACCTGTGGCCGGTTTAATCAGGCTGCAAACCCATGCTCAATCACTCCTACATCAACCTCTCTGTGACCTGGCGTCATTATACCATCATTATAACATCATGCCTAAGCTTGGAAGTTCATGAAACTAATTATAACAGACCAAATTCTGAGTAACTGCATGCACAGTAGACAGAGAGTTCTATAATAGCCAAATGTCAATCAAAATGACCTCATGTGCCAATAATTTAGCACCACCTTTGTAACCTCCCATCGCGGTCCTAATATAATTGAGAACTCCCCACTTCTGCCATTACAGCCCTCTTCGCTGTAACCTCTCCCTCCCTTGGAGGGTACTTTAATCATACCGTTTGTTTCTGCACAGCTACAGCCCTCTTTAGTGTAACCTGTTTCTCTCTTAAAACATACTTTAATAAATCTTACTTTTTCTAAATCTCACTGATCTGTAATTCTTTACTGCCTTAGCAAAAAGAACCAAGGACCCCTTCAGTGCTCCCAGGACAAGAACAAATTTTAGATCGCTCCCACGGTAACAGAAGGAAGGACGGAAAGAAGGAAGGAAAGGAGAGAGAGAGAGAGAGGAAAAAAAGAAAGAAAGATGCAAATAAGCCTGATATACTATTAGTTAGATATCTTGGTTAAAAGATTAAAACCACCAGATCCCAGTGTAAAGTATGAGTACCTAAAATCAAGATAGGTACCATTAATAAATTTCTAGTCTTAATTTAACACAGTTATTTTTTTTTTAGGTCTATTCTTACTAATTTCCGAACATTATGTTAAAATTTTAAATACACTAAAAAAACTGACACAATTTATAAAGAAAACCTCTTTTGTATAATTCGATAAAATTCTTACTGATCTTTCCCATTAGCAATTATGTCCTAATATGAATGCGACCTTATCTATGTATTTAATCTTAACACTCTATTTTTACTCTTGGTCCGATGCATCTAGAAAGGTTCTTAGTTCCAGGGCTTTAGGAAAACTTGAAACTGCAAGAACTTATAGTGTTTTATGTTTATCAGCAATGGAACTGAAGGTTAAGGGACCATTACTGCACTGCCATTATCAGCATTCTATAACCTGAGTGCTAACCTCACCTCCTTCCTTACACCACTATCATTCATTCTGCGTAGTTTGGGAAGAGGAGCTGTCGCTGAGCAGTGTCAGGCCACATGAAGCAGGAAAACGTCCTGCCTTCTTGTGTCTAGGCCCAAACTTAAATATAACCATAACCATTTATGGTAGAAAGGGAAACAGAGCTCTGATATTGAGAAAGACATGATTTTTACTTCCTAACAGTTATTTTTAATAACCATAGTTTAAAACTCATTATTTTTAATACTTGTTATTTTTAATAACTAATAGTAATGAACTGGGACTTTGTGGTATTTATTTATGATAACTTTCTACTTCAGTCAAAACTGGTCATGCGATTAAAGTGAACTTCCACAGCTCTTATGGTTTAAAACACTAAACTGCTTTATTTAAAAAAAAATCCTTGCATCAAGTTTTACCAGTGATAGTGAATATACTAAAATATATATTTAATTACAGAAGGATTTTAACTGACAAATTAGATTTTGTTTCTTTTTGAGTTATTTGGCTTCTTTCTCAAAGGTTTTGAAATCAGGTCAAGAGGCCTTGCTGACATGTATGGTTTGTGGCAGAGGAAGAACATATGCCCCAGAACAAGCATATAATACGGTATGGTATGGTATGGTATGGTATGGTATGGTATGGTATGGTATGGTATGGTATGGTATGGTATGGCATGGTATGGTATGGCATGGCATGGTGGCATGGCGTGGCATGGCGTGGCATGGCGTGGCATAGGTAGGTTAAGGTGATCAGACATTTCTGAATCTGTTCTCTTGCAGGTCCTTTGCAGAAATTACTGAAATATAGCCATCCTGGAATCAGTTCCAAAATTTTCTGCTAACCCATCTGGAAAAACATGTTTGTTTCCCAAACAGCCAAAGAACTCTGCAAAGTTAAGCCTGTCTTCCTGTAGTGGTGAAGATTTCCCTAAGGTGCAGTCTGAAGCAGGCAGCACAGATGTTGCTATAGTAGCATATCAGGACAATGGGAAGACACATGGCTAGAAGAAATGGACCACATTATGAGCATATTAGAGTCTGAAGAAGTCAAGCAGTGCTCTGCATAGTACCTCTCTGAGAATCCTGATCCATCTCAGGTTATTCACGGAGGCAAAGAATAGGACATAGCCCAACAGTTACGCACTGACATGGGCTGGTTATTTAATGAGATATGTCAGTATTCAGAGAATATGAAACAGAATGTTATCATGGAAAAAAAAAATAATAAACTTAAGAGATCATTTAACCCAAATTGCTCATTTTACAAGTAAGAAAATGAAAGCTAAGACTGAAGACTTGGCTTCCTAATTTCTCATATCTATCTTATGGGAGAAGGAATGCTAGAATTCATTAAGAAAATTAATTTGAAAACAACCTGAATGTCCATCAACAGGTAAATAGTTATTCTATCTTAACAACTGTGTTCAGAGAACATGACACATTGATTGGCTAAAGTGTGTGTCTCCCAAGTTCCTGAAACTCATCCACATCCATGACCTGAAAATGTGGAAGTGGATTTCCCACTTATTTTTGAATTTGGAGCAATTGCCTGAAGAAGGAGAAATGGAAGCTAGAGAATAAACAGCAAATGTTCACAACAAAAAAACAAGATTGCATTCCTCTAAAAGTTTAGTCACTTCATCACCCAGTAGAAAGACCACTTGCTAGAAAAGTGATCTCGATATCATTTTTAGAATGAGAGAACCGCTTACACAAGGGTGTCACCCTAATTAGGAAACCAAAAGTCTAGTACAAAGGCAATTCATTCCTCCTAATAGCCCCCAATTTTCCATTTAAAATATACATGGAGGTTATGAAAAAATATCTTAATGCTAAAAATATTACCCCCAATTAACTCTATGAACACACACTATGTGCTAATTTATATAAACTATTTCATTCAATTCTATCAAAACATTAAGTTGAAACTACTATTATTATTATTCTGCTTTATAGATGTGAAAACTGAAGTTCAGAGTGTTAAATTGTCCAAGGTCACACAACTAAAAAATGGCACAATTTTGAATCAAATATAGACATAAAGACTCCAGAGCTTTAGTCTCTTTTTCCCTCCTCTAACTTCTATTTGGTAAGAAAAAAAGAGTTTCCATCTTACTCATTATTTCCGTGCAAAACTTTGTTTATTAGTGTCTGTTTGACACAGAAAAAACAGTCAGATAATTTTTACCTTCCCCTCTCCCCCCATGTTTTGGGATTCCAGAAACCTTGCTTCACTCTCTAGGGTGTAGTCATTTTCTTTGAACTGTAAATGAAGTGCTAACCCAGGTCAGATTTCACCCATTGTGCTGACCCTGAGCCAAAATCTAGGCTTTTTTTTCCAGCGCTAAAATTCACTGTCAGGATTCTCTATGCTGCTTACTTCCTTTCAGCCAAGTCAGAAGGACTACACTGATTCTTCATTTGGTCAGCAGGCAGATCTTCTCACCTCAGTGACAAGCATCTAAAAATAGTAATAGAGAATTTGAACCTTCCTATCACAAAGATGCATCACATTCCTATATGTATGTACGCAATGTATGTAAGTATGTATGTATGTGTGTGTGTGTATATACATATATACACACATACACATTCACACATGTGTGTGTGTGTGTGTGTGTGTGTGTGTGTGTGTAAAATGTTTCTTGCATACGCATTCTTTCCTTCTCAGGGAAAAATCAGAAACATGATTGCTTGTCAAAATTAGAGGATGCTCATACAGGCAGGGGGCATTATGAGTATAGAATGAAATATCTTGAGACCTAAAATATCAAATTCAAAAAATGTCACCCACATGTATAAGGACATGTGCCAACTTGGGGATATCAGAATTACTTTTGTAATCTCTTTAAAAATATGCATCTCTACTCATCCACCAACACACACAATCTACTGGAATCTCTAGGAGCATTTTGGCTCCTGCAACTTTACATGGAAACTCACCTGAAATTCTGACTAACTAGCCATCATTACTAAGAAGAATGTGACATAAAATATAAGTGTATTACTACAAGGCAGGAAATACTGTGTCAGCTAGAGTCTACTAAGAAAGTGGAGCCCATGCATGCTAGGCAGAACAATAAAGAGGATTTAATAAGGAAACTGGTTTACATAGATGTTGGGAGAACTGATAGCCAAGCAGAAGGTAAGGTGACCTAGGAACTAGCAATGGCAGGAAGCCAGTGTCCTTCCTAGGTTTGGAGGGAAACAGAGACTCAGAGCCTGGGATTAGAATCATCTAAAGGGAACTAGAACCATGAAAGGAGGAAACATGGTGGGAAGGAAATTCCCTATGATATTCTTCCGTCTTATCTTCCAGTCTCCTATGAGGTTTCCATTGGTAGACTATATTCAGAAACCATTTTACAAAGATATCTGGAAATGTTAACTCTCAGGGTACCGTTCCCTACAATAAAGAATACGAAGTAGGGAATACAGATAGAGAAATAAGTGGTCAGCAGAATCATTTTAATCCATTCTCCTATGATGTACAGGATTGCTTCAATATCTCCAGATAAATAAGACTACTCAACTTTCCTTAATAATAAATCTCACAGTTTCACTCTCTCAGCCAGAAAGTTATTTCTGTTATTTAAAATGTAATTCTTTTTAGTATTCAGTCACTTCATTTTTGGTGAACTATAATGGATGATTATGTTACACGTAAAAGTTTGGGTGTCATTATATTTTTAAAACTATAAGGATACATGTTCTGTACTTCCTTTAGTGTCAACTTCTAATGGTAAAAAAGTCAGTATTTTATTTTAATTTTTAAACTCTACATATTTCATTGTCTAACTATAATAATTATTTTATATTTGGTATAAGGTTCTTATAAAAATCATCTAATGCCTAAGAATATTGCCTTTGTTTCTTATTTGTTTTCTTAAATTCCATGGTAGGGCATGTTTCTTCCTCTAGCCATTTATACTGAAACTTAAGAATTTTAATATTTTGAATAAATTTTTTATTAAAATTTTAGAAAAAATACTATGGTAAAGTAGAAAAAATACTATGTTAAAGCTTTGAAGAGGATTAAATTTCTTTGATGGTTTACTAATAATTCCTAAAGCACAATAATAGTATTTAATACTACTTTAAAACAGTATGAGTCCCTCTTGTGCCAAGACTCGTGTTCTCTCGGGCCATCTTTTTGATTAGCCATTTTTGCTGGGCTGCACCTCAGCTCAGCAGTAGACTCTTCCCTCGTGGGGCCTGATATTCAATGTAGGAACCTGAAGTAATCCTAATCACTCATGGCATGTACAATCTAACTGTGCTAGAAGGTAACTGACCATTGGGTAAACCTAGACCAATAGGAGGAAGCACCCAAGAGATAAATGTTTTCTTCTTCTAGCCCACAGATAAAGCATTCTGAGGCACATTCTAAACAGCTCTCAGAAGGTTCCAAGAGGACTGAGGACATATTGCTCTTTGTGGTAACCAATCTGAAAATGTCCTCTTACATTGGTTTCCCCACTTCTTCCCAGATAAACTCAAGTCCTTGTCCCAATCTCTACTTTTTTTGAGATCACAGCTAAGAAAAATAGAAAATATAATTTAAATTTTACTGTATTGCATTTTTGTTTTACAATTTTATAATTTTTATTTTTGACCAATATTACCAAAGATTATTATAATATATGCATGTATATACCTTGTATTTTTCAAAGGACTTAAAAGCTATATCTATTATTTTGAAGCCATAAGGTAGGCAAGGTGGTTAATATTTATCTTATAGGGAAAAAAGTAACTAATATGCAGAAGGGTTAAATGATTTGCTCAAACGTTTCTACACACACTCAGCGTCCATAGAATGGAGTAAAATTCAGTCTGCTTATTTAAGACATGTTTTTAGCTAATTTATATAAACTATTTCATTCAATTCTATCAAAACATTAAGTTGAAACTACTATTATTATTATTCTGCTTTATAGATGTGAAAACTGAAGTTCAGAGTGTTAAATTGTCCAAGGTCACACAACTAAAAAATGGCACAATTTTGAATCAAATATAGACATAAAGACTCCAGAGCTTTAGTCTCTTTTTCCCTCCTCTAACTTCTATTTGGTAAGAAAAAAAGAGTTTCCATCTTACTCATTATTTCCGTGCAAAACTTTGTTTATTAGTGTCTGTTTGACACGGAAAAAACAGTCAGATAATTTTTACCTTCCCCTCTCCCCCCATGTTTTGGGATTCCAGAAACCTTGCTTCACTCTCTAGGGTGTAGTCATTTTCTTTGAACTGTAAATGAAGTGCTAACCCAGGTCAGATTTCACCCATTGTGCTGACCCTGAGCCAAAATCTAGGCTTTTTTTTCCAGCGCTAAAATTCACTGTCAGGATTCTCTATGCTGCTTACTTCCTTTCAGCCAAGTCAGAAGGACTACACTGATTCTTCATTTGGTCAGCAGGCAGATCTTCTCACCTCAGTGACAAGCATCTAAAAATAGTAATAGAGAATTTGAACCTTCCTATCACAAAGATGCATCACATTCCTATATGTATGTACGCAATGTATGTAAGTATGTATGTATGTGTGTGTGTGTATATACATATATACACACATACACATTCACACATGTGTGTGTGTGTGTGTGTGTGTGTGTGTGTGTGTAAAATGTTTCTTGCATACGCATTCTTTCCTTCTCAGGGAAAAATCAGAAACATGATTGCTTGTCAAAATTAGAGGATGCTCATACAGGCAGGGGGCATTATGAGTATAGAATGAAATATCTTGAGACCTAAAATATCAAATTCAAAAAATGTCACCCACATGTATAAGGACATGTGCCAACTTGGGGATATCAGAATTACTTTTGCAATCTCTTTAAAAATATACATCTCTACTCATCCACCAACACACACAATCTACTGGAATCTCTAGGAGCATTTTGGCTCCTGCAACTTTACACGGAAACTCACCTGAAATTCTCTGACTAACTAGCCATCATTACTAAGAAGAATGTGACATAAAATATAAGTGTATTACTACAAGCAGGAAATACTGTGTCAGCTAGAGTCTACTAAGAAAGTGGAGCCCATGCATGCTAGGCAGAACAATAAAGAGGATTTAATAAGGAAACTGGTTTACATAGATGTTGGGAGAACTGATAGCCAAGCAGAAGGTAAGGTGACCTAGGAACTAGCAATGGCAGGAAGCCAGTGTCCTTCCTAGGTTTGGAGGGAAACAGAGACTCAGAGCCTGGGATTAGAATCATCTAAAGGGAACTAGAACCATGAAAGGAGGAAACATGGTGGGAAGGAAATTCCCTATGATATTCTTCCGTCTTATCTTCCAGTCTCCTATGAGGTTTCCATTGGTAGACTATATTCAGAAACCATTTTACAAAGATATCTGGAAATGTTAACTCTCAGGGTACCGTTCCCTACAATAAAGAATACGAAGTAGGGAATACAGATAGAGAAATAAGTGGTCAGCAGAATCATTTTAATCCATTCTCCTATGATGTACAGGATTGCTTCAATATCTCCAGATAAATAAGACTACTCAACTTTCCTTAATAATAAATCTCACAGTTTCACTCTCTCAGCCAGAAAGTTATTTCTGTTATTTAAAATGTAATTCTTTTTAGTATTCAGTCACTTCATTTTTGGTGAACTATAATGGATGATTATGTTACACGTAAAAGTTTGGGTGTCATTATATTTTTAAAACTATAAGGATACATGTTCTGTACTTCCTTTAGTGTCAACTTCTAATGGTAAAAAAGTCAGTATTTTATTTTAATTTTTAAACTCTACATATTTCATTGTCTAACTATAATAATTATTTTATATTTGGTATAAGGTTCTTATAAAAATCATCTAATGCCTAAGAATATTGCCTTTGTTTCTTATTTGTTTTCTTAAATTCCATGGTAGGGCATGTTTCTTCCTCTAGCCATTTATACTGAAACTTAAGAATTTTAATATTTTGAATAAATTTTTTATTAAAATTTTAGAAAAAATACTATGGTAAAGTAGAAAAAATACTATGTTAAAGCTTTGAAGAGGATTAAATTTCTTTGATGGTTTACTAATAATTCCTAAAGCACAATAATAGTATTTAATACTACTTTAAAACAGTATGAGTCCCTCTTGTGCCAAGACTCGTGTTCTCTCGGGCCATCTTTTTGATTAGCCATTTTTGCTGGGCTGCACCTCAGCTCAGCAGTAGACTCTTCCCTCGTGGGGCCTGATATTCAATGTAGGAACTTGAAGTAATCCTAATCACTCATGGCATGTACAATCTAACTGTGCTAGAAGGTAACTGACCATTGGGTAAACCTAGACCAATAGGAGGAAGCACCCAAGAGATAAATGTTTTCTTTTTCTAGCCCACAGATAAAGCATTCTGAGGCACATTCTAAACAGCTCTCAGAAGGTTCCAAGAGGACTGAGGACATATTGCTCTTTGTGGTAACCAATCTGAAAATGTCCTCTTACATTGGTTTCCCCACTTCTTCCCAGATAAACTCAAGTCCTTGTCCCAATCTCTACTTTTTTTGAGATCACAGCTAAGAAAAATAGAAAATATAATTTAAATTTTACTGTATTGCATTTTTGTTTTACAATTTTATAATTTTTATTTTTGACCAATATTACCAAAGATTATTATAATATATGCATGTATATACCTTGTATTTTTCAAAGGACTTAAAAGCTATATCTATTATTTTGAAGCCATAAGGTAGGCAAGGTGGTTAATATTTATCTTACAGGGAAAAAAGTAACTAATATGCAGAAGGGTTAAATGATTTGCTCAAATGTTTCTACACACACTCAGCGTCCATAGAATGGAGTAAAATTCAGTCTGCTTATTTAAGACATGTTTTTATGCAGCTGTAAGCAAACAATCAACTATGCATCTCTTTCCTTGAATTAATGTTGATAGTACCTTAGTAAGTGAAGCTTTAAGTGATGAAGCAGTATAACTAAGGCCTTTTGAAAACCTGGAGTGGCACACTAATTATCTTGGCATAGAGCCATCATCCGTGAGCCACTCTTTTATTAGTAAAAGAGAGAAAAGAATTGCAAAAACACTCAATAGTAGAAATTTTAATCCCAAAGATAACCTTCAAGACCATACTAAATAGGAAACACTGCTGGTTAGGTCATCCGTTATTTGTCTTATCAATATTTGGTATTTATATTGGTAAATTTCATTATTATTTGAAAACTAATGACCTTACTCCCAAGGCCTCTGTGAGTCAGACCTTGAGAAAATATTTTCACTAAAAAGAGAAAAAAATTGCTGAGATCCTAAGAAGATGGCCAATTAGGAAACAAGAAATGTCCTATTTTTTGACACCAGAAATATAACACCCACAGAATATTTATCTGCTTAAAAATTAAAAGATAACATAATATCTTTAATATATAAATCATCTTGGAATAGAACTCTACTCTCTACCCTCTCCTCTAGTACGGCCCTTATTTTTCAGTTTAGTGTCATTTCTCTCCTCCCTCTATTCCGGTCTGTCTCTTTCATCTTGGAATCAACCTAACTTTTGCTTAGAACACCACTATTATACTCTCATAGACTAAGAGTTCACAAAGGTTCTCTATGCTTTGGAATATATTTTAGTCAAATGTAGTCATGCTTTCTAGAGCACCAAACATGTATGCACATTTTTAACATTGCATGTTGTGCAATGGAGAAATGGAGGTTAAGGTGACCTTACATTATAATAGATGACATTCTTGAATACAGTGTTGGATAATTATGCATATGTTGTTTTCCACTTCCATTACATAAATTGAAGTGCCAAATACTAACTTTCACAGACCTTTTGATTATGTTGATAACATGTTTCCTTTCTCTTAAACCCACAGACATTTTTCTTTAGGTTCCAAGAATTGATAAATTTGCTTTAGGCGTCACTTAATTTCTAGAGACAGGAGTGGTTTGCAAGCAATGGACTTGCTAATTATAGTGTTATGAAAACTGGCTTTTAAAATCAATCATTTTTATATACCTAGTTCTTTAACTCAAATACTATCCTGCTCTAACTTTACCCAAATACAAGGTACACCTAATGAAGTATACTCTAATACAAGGGTGAGGAAACAATAGCCCAAGCACCCTCTGCCTGTTTTTGTAAATAAAATTTTATCAGAACACAGCCACATCTATGAATTGTCTATGGATATTATAGTCTGATTTAAATAAGAGGTTGTGCATAATGGTAATATTAATTTTTTTAAACCATTGTCTGGTAAATCCATGGGGAAGAGAGGAAAGAATCTATAATCATTTTAACTCATTGTTCTTAGTATGTTGGTTCAGTAATACTCTTTTCTTCTAGTCATTGCTTACAATTTGTTTCATCAAACACTTGATTCATTAATAAGTCTGGGATTAAAATCTATATAAATAGGTAGAATTTATTAGTATAGTCAGTGGCTTGTCACTCTTGTTTTAAAGGATTTAAATAAAGGCAAATAAAAGGAATTAAAAAGTTACTGGCATGTATCTGTGTGAGCAGATGCAGTGCTCTTAGCATAAACACTGTATTGGAACCTTGACTATAGCGGCTGGAGACCACTGGGTTGCTAGGCCAATTAGATTTGGGGTAGTTCCAAGAAACAGATTATATAGGGCCTGACCATTATTTGTAAGGAAGTAAAGCCATTTCTGTCCATCTTTCTGTGATCATGCCTTAGAAACAAATTTCACTTATGTGAATATCAAAGTATGCTACCTGATCCTGAGTGAGTATATTTACCACAATGCAGGATAGTTCCATTAGTGACCACAATTGGCTGACATTTCAGAAGACGAGCATTGTTATCTGCTGGCCATGGTATTCTTTGAACATGCCATTTGGAGCTAAAAGGGGATCTTAGTGATTATTTAGTTCAACTTTCTCATTATAAAGGCTGGATAAAGGTGTCCCAGAGAAGTGAAATAATTTGTTTAATATGGCCCAGAGTGTTAATGTGAAAGTCAGAATTAGGACCTAGATTTTGTCAGCTTCTAATTTGTATCTTTTTCTACCCTAGCATACTTCACCCAAACTTGCTGACCATTGTTCTGATAATCTCATTCTATCTATTTTAAATACTGTTAAATTAGAAATGACTTATTTGATATTAAAGTAAGGCTTTAAAATGTTTCACAAAGTAAATTGTTGTGAGGTTTAAAACTCAAATTTTGTAAGGTTTTGTTTCATATTTGTACAAAGTAAGCAATCACAATGATATTTTCTGTTGACAGTCACTGAAAAGGACCTTTTGCATAAAACTTTCTTCTCATTGTGTTTACATTACTTTCTAATTTTCAGGTAGTAATGCATTTCATTTAGTTAAGCATTACCCTCTTGCTATATTCTTTAGAACTGCAAAAATTTCTGAGGAAGGTAACATATTAATTCACTGGTTCCTTATTTTGAATATAAATTCCTGGATTACATTGTGATGACATGGAGAACAAAAGGTCTGAGAGGAAAAGAAACAAATGGAAAAGATAAATAAAATGCATGGAGAAGAGAAATTAGAAAAATTGTTAAAGACAAAATTTGTAGGTTAAAAATCTTTTACTAGCCCTATCTGATGTTTGAAGCCAGTTTGCAATCATTCAGATGGTTCAGTGATAGGAAGCTTTCTACTTTCTGAGGAAGTTTATGCCATCTAGAACAACTAGGACAATCATTTTAGAAAACGTTTATATTGAATTAAAATTTTTTTCCCAGGAGTTTCTTCTATCGATTCCTATTTCCTCATTAACTTGGCGTGCTTCCCAGGAATAGAGGGAATGATCTGTTATTTTAATTGAATTAAATATTCCCCTTTCTTTTTGGGAATATGATATAGTCATATTACTAGTATACTCAGATTTTGGGAATATAACACATTCCTCACATAGGTGTTTTCTCTTCCATGTTTGGTGGGGCCCAGAACAAAAGCTTACTATTTTTACTAGAACTGTCCTTTTGAAACCTAGACTCAGGTATTTTAAAAGCTGTCAAAAGGAAACTATACACACACACACACACACACACACACACACACACACACACACACACACACGTCTTTTTTTTACACAGGATTAAAGAAAGCAGTTTGGGCTTCAATGCCTTATGCTGAAAAGAGGATTCATGCTATAATGAGGCATCTGTGTGCTTTTAAAAAATCAAATCAAAAAAGTTCTACAACTTTCAGGAGAAGTTGTAGATAGATATAAACTTCTTATGGTACCAATCAGGGAACCCAGAAAGGAAGATTTAAAATTCTTCCTATTGGGTAAAATGTAGAGTAGAAATTAGAACCCAAATATACAAATTCTGAAAAATCTGCTCAGGTCTCTAAACCTCAGAATAGTACTGAGAACTTGCTTTTCAACCTCTTAACTATTTTGAGTGCTGATCCGTCTATGTACATAGCCCCTCTAGCCCTTTAACATAATCTGTTCACAGCAGGGAAGGAAAAAATCTCCCAGCAGATACCACTGTTTTTGTTGTTGTTGTTGTTGTTTGTTTGTTTGTTTTGCTTTTACGTCTTTTGATAAATCCCTTTCCAAAGCATGGCATGCAGATTCCAATCAGGCTTCATGTCTTGTACTTGAAGTTCTTAGCATCATAGAAATTAACCTATCTTAGAGGGAGCTCAAGTCTGCCCAAGAAAGGTACATATGACAGTCTCAAGGTGGGCATATTCTGCATGATGTAAACACATATGCCTGAAATTTAATAAAAAAATGAGATTAAGGCCTCACCCCTGCTAACATGAAAATTTATTTTGGAAGGGTAACCCACTCATCCTTGATGAAAATTTTTACCTTTTGGCGAATACTTTGAGCTTCTTTCCCGATACCACTGGTTGAGGGAAGAAGAAAAGTCAGAAATTAAGGCAACAAGGAGAAAGGGAAAACTGAGGCCACTAAAATTAACTGTTTGCTAGAGAAGTTTGTGGGCAGAACAACAATTGCTACTCAAGTCACTGAATACTGAGGCACAGCCCCAAAATAAATTTATGCAAGTCTCTTATTCAACATTAATATTAACATAGTTGTTACAAATGCTCTTTATAAACTATTTCCTGTAATTCTCCTTCCTACCAATTTAGTTCATACCCACATCTTAAAATGATCTCTGCCCCATCTTTTGTGGGCTTTTGCCTAGGCTAATACCCCATGTGTCTGAGAACTCTCATATCACCTCAACTTAAATGCCTTCTTCTCACCCATGCATATGAATTTTCTACTTTTCTAGACGGGGAGACATGGAAACTATATCCTTATCCAATAAAATGCTTGATTCAACATTTTTCAATCTGTTGACTATTTTGATATCCTGTACTATTTTATCTGCTTGATGTGGTGCAGTTGTTAGTGTCTTCAGTTCTCCAGACCATCATTCATTGGTAAATGCCTTAGAAGACAGACTCCTGGAAAAAAATGTTTAGGTCATATCCATGAGAATGTCATAGTTATATGTAGAGAGGAGAGAATACTACCTACTCTTAAGTCTTTTATTCATCCATTTACTCAATCATAATCCATTACAGATCTGCTGGGGGCACTTGAAATTACCATCATAATGGCACTTCAATACTAAATTTTTATTTTTAAATGACTTGGTTAAATGGAACATAAATTTCCTGGAAAGAGTAACATTACCCATTAACAACCATTAGTTCATTATTAGAATTTAGTTTATCAGATTATCTGACAGCCAGATCACAGAAAGCTGATCCCTAGTAATGGGACACAGGAAACAGATATTTGAATGATATAAAAGGGCATCCGAAATGTTCAGAGAATGAGATATTGTTTGGGAACTCTCTTGTTCATTAATTCCTCAGTTCTATGCTTACACAGCAGTTTGGTTATCAGTTAAGGCACAAGACGGACTGCAAAAATAAGAAATAATAAAGCATTTTCTTTCAGGCAAGTTGAGTATATAAATGCATAATAAATGCAGTCTTATGAGGATGACTATAAGGAAGATATCATTTAGTGTTTCTAAAATAAAGAGCTATTAGATTCTGTCCAAAGGATTTCATAATCTGTTTTCCTAACTGTAAACTTTTGAGATAAAGAGTAAAGATGTAAACAAAGGATGGAGAAAAATACTCAGCAAATCATATGGTCACTCCAGGATCCAGAGAATACTAGTAAATTAGACAATTCAACCACATTGAACTTCTCCCTCTTCAGAAGACAATTTCCTTGCATATTGACAATAGAAAGGCAGTGAAAAAAAAAAAAATGCAAACAGGAACAATGGGATAAAAAGGTCTCATGTGTGTTCATGAACTTTAGTAACACTTTTATTTCCAAGAAAGAAGGAAGGGTAGACAATTAGCTATTATTATGCAATTTCCTGGTACTCTTTTATTATGCTAATAAATATATCCCCTCTGACAAACTAGATAATGTATTAGTGTGAGTGATGAAAGCTCTTAAATGTGGATTTCCTTTTCCTTAGGGAACCAGATTGCGCATTTATTGTTCCTGCTATTATTCCTTTGAGCAAAAATGTGAGTTTATATTAGAAGAGAATTCCAAAGGGAAGCTTACTTTCCACTAGAACTTTTTCACACACACACACACACACACACACACACACACACACACACACACGCAAGCACACATCTAAAGAGGCCCTACTTTGTGTCAGAATTTATGCTGTAATATGCTTTATGATGTGTTATAAGGTCAATATTACCATCCCATTATCTAGATTAGGAATCAAAGACATGAGTTATATTCTGATGTTCAATATTCGGCTTTTTAAAACTACAGTATGCACTTAAAATGTTTCAATATGAAAAAAATAATAATAACACTCCTACGGAGTTTTACCATGCTTTAAAACTTACCAAGCTCTTTGATCTCCACTACCTCATTAAATCTTTACGATAACTCTTTGAAGGAAGAAAGCTAAATAACATTACATCTACTTTGCATATGAGTGAATTAAGAGGTTCAATGACTTAGTAAGGTTATAGAGTCAAGTAGTAGATCTGGAACTAGAAACGCTCCAGACACTCTATGCAAAGAGGTACAGGAAAGTCATTTCATAGTAAAAGTTTATTACAATTTAGACATTATATATTTACTTCCTTTTCTTTTTTATTTACGATAATACATATTTATTATAGAAAATATAATGATACAGAGGAATGTGATTATAAAAAAAATGATTCCACTACCGAAAGGTAATTATTATCCTTTTGGAGATTATTCCAGATGTATATAATATGATATAATATGTAATAATATAAATGGTATATGATATAAATGTTATGATATAGATGTTAAAATATAATGTGTTATAACATGTTTTAATATAAAGCTGGATTTGAACCTTTATTTTCCCTCTTAATGGCTAGGTGGTAAAATTATTTACTCCCTGAATTTCACTTCACTCATCTTTAAATGAAGATAATAATACATACATCATTTGAGATATGGATTAATCTCTAAAGTATATGTAAAGCACTTAGCAGAGAATCTGGCTCTGAGTAGTTATTTAATAAATGTTAGTAGTCATCATTCTTTGCATTATTATTATTCATATGTATGTATGTTAAATAAATGTATCCATGGAATTTTTATAAAAACAAGCTTATTTTGCTCATTCTCATAAATTTGTTGAGTACTCTTTTTTCCCCATACAATAATACGCAATGGATATTTTCCTGCATCGATGGATATCCATAACTATGTTTTTAATGGTTTTTTACTGTCTAATGTGTAGATGTGTCATATTTCATTTAATGTCTTCTGTATTTATCGGCATTTAACTTGATTCTAATTATAAATTATCATAAATAATTTTGAAATGAACGCCATTATGCATTTCTGTCTTTACATGTTCAGCTATTTCATGAAAAGAAGTTTTTATTAGTGGGGTTAATTTGTCAAAGAGAAGCAATGGCAAAGGAGATAGTTCAACTTGAAAATGGTTTATTTCCAAATCAGCCAAATTGCAGAGGAAAGTAACAATTGATTGGATGATATATTAGGCATATAAGTAGAGATGATTTAATTGCAAGAAATAGAAAAAGTTAACTCACCTAAACAATAAAAAGATTTATCATCTCAGAATTAACATTATTAATATTTCAAGTTTCATTCATCCTTATATTCTGTCATAAACAGTCGATCAACTCACTTCTTTCATTTCCTTCATGTTTTTAAGATGACTACAGCCATTCTGATTATCATATCCAGACACCACTAGTCTAATATAAGAAGAGATCTCTTTTTTTATCTTCTTTTATCAGTAGGGAAAAAGATGAATGGTTAGCTAGCTCGCTAGATATAGCAAGACAAGAGCAAGCCATGTGAGATAGAGAGAATAGTCAGAACAAAAAGAGGTAAGAAATTGAGAGAAGAGACAGCTAACCTTTTAGGCATTGACCCTTCCTACAATATTTACTACAAAGAATAAGAAACAGAAGGTCTAGGATAAAGGCCAAGTATATGAGAATGAGTCCACTATAAATGAACATGGCCTAATGAAGACCCTGAAACTATGATTAAGTATACATTTTTATCTCTTGGAGGGAAGTGTTGAAAAGGAGATACACAAAAATAAAAGATTCCTATTGTGGTTAGAATGTTCTATTCTAAATATTTCCCTATTTTAAAATTTTTAACCCAATGTTTTAAGGTACCAAGTCAATAATTATTTTGGGTTGTGATGTTTTCTTTGGGGAAGAGATGAGAGGACATCAGGGGATTCTATCTTTCCACACTTAAAGGTTGTTTTCTTCATAATAGTAATTAGTTTTCTTGAGTCCTCCTGGGCCTAGACATATTGATAGTTCAATTCTTAACCAAAGTCTTTGAAACAGGCCTTAATCATGTTATTTAACTGCAGTGGAGAAGTTTTAAAAACTACTGTTCTGGTCTCCATCTCAAACTTACCCATGTTATTCAACATAGCTCACTAAATGTAATCAAATGAGCACCATAAATCTACATAGCTTATATAAGTAAGAATGTTCTATATTTTCTTTCTTCACAAATATTGACGTCCTAAGAAATTGAGCTCTAAATGTCTGTCAGTCCACCCTCAATTTCCTCTTAAATTCAGCTTAGTCAGAAGGATCTCACCCAGATTCCTGGTAGAGTCACCTTCAGCAGTTGTAGACCACACCATTTACCACTAGTATTATGTATTAGTTTTCTAGAGCTGTCATAGCATGATACCACAGACTGGTACTATAAACAAAAGACATTTATTTTCTCATAGTTCTGGAGGCTAGCAGTCCAAGACTAATGTGTTTGCACATTTGCTTTCTTTTGAGCCCTCTCTTTTTGGCTTGCGATTGCCACACTTTTGCTGTGTCATCACACAGTATTTTCCCTGTGTGTGTGAATCCCTGGTGTCTTTGTGTGTCCAAGTTTCCTCTTCATATGCAGATGCCAGTCAGATTGGATGAGGGCTCACCCATTGACTTAATTTAATCTTAATTACCTACCTCTTTAAAGGCCCTGTCTCCAAATACAGTCACATTCTGTGGTACTGGTTGGTAGTTGAAGGTTAAATACATAAATTTGGGGGGTATATTAATTCAGACCATAAGAGATGGATATAGCTTTTCCATTAAATGAAAAATTTTCCAAATTTAAACTAAGAATCTAAATGCTAACTCTTCTCACACAAGTAAACATGATATTTCCTAATTTCTGTTTGGTGCCAAATATTCTTCAAGCATTTACAATTAAGGTTTGAAAATTACTCGACTCTAGGTTACTTCAGTTTGTCTTCTATCATATGGAGATTTAAGACCCTTTGCTCTTGGGTTTTGGTTTTCCTCACAGTTATTTAAAATTTTTCCCAATGTACCCTTGTAACAAGAGACACAAAGTCCTAGGTATCTTCCCTTGCTCAATTATTTAAGACTGTCAATTCTCACCTTTCTGACTAGAACATATCTATGACAAAAATTGTCTACCATTAGTGCAACATTTAAACCAGGTTTCTATTGATTTAGTAAAACCTTGCCTTCTCTCTCCCCTCCAATTAGTTTGTCTCCTCTTCTTTATACTTTTCTTTAGGGTCTTAAAACTATTCATTCATAGAAATATTATTTTAGTGTCATAGCCCTTATGGCTTCCCCAACTAAGATCTTCATTACTGTAAAACTTCCCTAAGATTGCAAGAAAGATCTATACTAACCTCCTCTCAGATATTTATACACTTTTGTCATTTCTAATATCCTAGTCACAAAGAGAGAATTCCCAAATTGGTCTTACTGTTGACTATCTATAGATTTCAGATATTTCAGATTTTCTCCATTGTTTTCTGAATTGAGACTCTTTCTGAGGTAGTGATTGAAGTAGATCTCTTTGTCTTCAATCTTTCAATCTCTCTCTTTCTAGGCCTCTGGTTAACCTGCAAAGTCATTTGCTATTGCCCATATGCCCACTTTTATTTCCATACAAATTAGAAAGCTAAAAGTACAATGTCAAGTTCTTTCAATTGGGATGCTTGCCCCTCACCACTGTCTTTCAGGACCACCACTGAGTATAGCAGCAGTACATGTTAGGCTTACACACATCTATCGTGCTGACTCATCCATGAATTATGCTGTCTCATCCATGAATCAAGCTTGGTATTTTCCCTTCTCTGTTAGCTTCTGACTAGAAGATGTGAACTGATGGGGAAGCACTAGAACAATTTTCTTGTACAACTGACTTTTGATTTGCTCACACCTCTTCCTTTATGTCCCACTTTCAGGTTATAAAAATTGCTTCTGGGCCTGACCTCATTTATGACTTGGCTCAAAATGAGTAACTCTGGCTCAATGATCACTTGATGCTCCATGACCGGGTACTCTGTTTCTACCTGGACCCAGGTAGATGAAATAGCTTTGCTACAGAAACCTAGAGTTGTGCTTTTATTTTTAGGCCTTGCTATTAACTCTGCATTACATAGATACCTCTAAAACAATACCATAGAACTAACGTAATGTATACCCAAGTACGAGGGTTGCTTGTATCATAGCATTAACCTACAGCTAGGTTGTTTCCTTCTTTGGGTCCTTCAAACTGAAAGCCTTCCTTGGCTTTCAGTAAATGTGTTGGAGTAATATTCTTAAGTATGAAATATGTTGCTTCCATATACCCTGAGGGGACTTAATAGGTGATGTGCTTTCTCCTTACTGGTGGGAGTTGTGAGATGTAATGATTTGT
>NW_011888872.1:7759944-7772661 GCF_000151845.1 Pteropus vampyrus | reverse complement strand
TCCATAACCCTCTCTTCTAACAAGATTTTTATGACGATATCTTATATTTCCAAGTATTAATGTCAGCTCAAATCCTGTGCCCAATGATCCTCAAAATAACTGGTTATCTCCTTTATCTAGTACATGGATATTGGAGTAAAAGTCTGTATGACACTATGAAGAAGAACAAACTTGTTATACCTACACTTGCCATGTTTACGCAGGTCCTTCCTCACCATCAGTCAATGGATTCTGAGGGCTACCTCATATCTGGAAGTTGGGCAAAAGATCATGACTTTGTTGGAGCGGTTGCCTTCAGTCTCCAGATTTTCAATTATTTATTTATTTAGGGTATATAGATGGATCAATAACCTTGGTGACTGCCCATCTATCTGGCCTCTAAGAATGCAGTAGTCTATTAAATATTTTCATAGCTCTCTGAAGGTGAGGCCCTTCTGACTTCTACTGTGACCTGTGGCTTCAAACAATAATTGCACCTGTCTTGCTTCCAACTTTTAAGCACCACCACACAGCTATCATTATTTTAAAATCCTAACATTTCCATTGTTATTAGGAAGCTAGGTCTAAAATCACGTCATGTGCTTCAATTCTTCCTTACAAAGACAGTCATCATTGAGCTTTCGAAAACCCTATTGCTTCTTTTTATCAGAGCATTCCTTATTGCTTTGATAAGTATAGCAGCTTCATGGCTCTATCTCAAAACAGTTGCCTAGTGAGATTTTTGACCATTAATTAGTATATCCATTATATTATGCCAAATTCTTTGAGAATTTTAATTTCCTATTCATTGTTGTAACAGCTTTTCTGGCAATTTTATCTCATTTAATGCAAGTTACAGACTTTTCTGCATATGCAAGAAGCAACAAAACAGTGTACTTATTAGTATCAAATCTCAGGGTACTTTCCAGGATGTTAAATTTTATATCCCAGGAGAGAGTGTTCCTATATTTAGATAATCTTTCATACTGAAATTTTCAGTCTTGAGGCTCTAGTTCCATGTTCACTCTACTGGTTCCGGCTGGTACATGCTGGCTGGGTCTTGCAGATCCTTTGGCATATGACAATCTTCTCCCTTAGATGGCTCAGTATTTCCCTGGCCTGTTGATTTTGAGACCTGACCCTAGTTATTAGTCTGATGGCCAGAAATGGAAGTGACAGTAGATCTTAAGAGGGAGGAAGAAGACATGAGTATTCATGTAAGACATGTCTTATAAAATACTCTCTATATCATTTTTAAGCAAATGGAACAATCTCTAGCCTTTCATAAAGAGGATGAACTAGTTTCCTAACCCCAGAGGTTCAGGAGAATCTGAGGATGAATGATGCAGGCACATTATCTCAGATATTCTCATTCAAAGTCTCAGGGTCCCCACTCCTTCCCAATCCAGGACCTAATCTTAGCATAACATTATGCTAAGATTAAGAATTCAATCTTTTATGAATCTCTACTACTCTTATAATTAAATTCTGGAACTGATCTTCAGCTTTTTCTCCCCAGCTACAGGACAGAACATATTGTTAAAAGCTGCACACCTTCTGGTTTTCACATCTAGTCTTATATTGGTGATCAAGTACTTCAAACCTTCAGCATTTTGTTGTGTCCTCCATCCCCTAGTGCATTGATGATTCCATAGTATGTATACCTATTATTTTCCTCAAAACTCTCTAAGAAATCTGATATACTTATTAGTGTATTTTCATTCTCTAGTATCCCATCCTAGTTCACTACTAGTGAGTTTACTAACATTATATCGCAAATGTATACTAAGGATAATTAGTGCTCCAACTAATACCAGAGATAGCATCCTCATTGTTAGCCAGCCAGTTAATGATCTAGACCTCAAATCCCATTTAGCGTCTACTTTCTAGAAACACTTTTGGAACCAATTATAATAAATCTGGTTCTCTGAAAAACAGACTCAGAGACTCAGATATTTGTGTATATGCGTGTGTGCGTGCGTGCGTGCGTGCGTGTGTGTGTGTGTGTGTGTCAGGGAGGGAGGTGGTATCACAGCATGATATAAATAATAACATCTGTCAAGGATGCAGAGTGCAGGACTGGGTAGAAGGAGTAGTTGAACTGATCTGACAAAAGTGTCCTCAATTGACCCCATGAAGAGTACTAAAGCTGGGATGTCCCTTGAAAGTCCTTCTGACTAAAGTCAAGGAACCAGGCCATAGTACCCATATCACAGTCAGTTATGGCACCTAGAACTTTCAAGAGGAGTGTAACCTTGATTGAGGCAGCTTTCTTCAAATGTGGGCTATTCCTGGAGAACTCAGCCATGAGCCACCAGCAGCTAACAATCTAGGCAGTTAGAGAAATGAATGTCTTAGTCCTGAAGATTAATGTAGGTGGCCTAAAATAATGCCCATCACATTTTTGGAAGATAATAATAGCAAGAACATAAAAGGAATGATAAGAAGAAAGTTCACTGATTTCTGATAAAGATCTTTAAGAACTGTCAGTTCTGTCTCAGAAAGTAACAAGACTGTGTTAAACTTTCCTCCTTATTCTATTAGTTGGATGCACAGTACAAAATGTGACCTCGGCACAGAGGGAAGTGAGATCTTAGGTCGTGGTTTGAAGTAAATAATGTTACCAAGGATTTCTAGGCTCAGTTCAAGGAATAACGTAAAAGAAGAATGATGGAAGATGTGGTAGAGTTTCATTTCATCAGAACGAAAGTAATTTTGTCAGAGATATGTGTTATGAGAGAAAACAGCATGGGTAAGTTTACTTACAGTTAGAGTTGATCAGTATTATGGATAATATAATTAGGTTTATCGAATATATTTTATAACACAGGGAATATATCCTTGGAATCTGAAAGATAAACTCAGGGCAAAATAGTTTAAGTTGTTTATCCATGGATTAGTAACTTCATTTAATTTGATTAAGTGTGTGTGTGTGTGTGTGTGTGTGTGTGTGTATTTTTTTGTACTATACTCCTTAGCACAAAACAAAACATTTTGAAGTTTGAGCTTAAGGTAGTAATTATGAAAAACAAGGATAAAGGAGGCAAGAAGTTGAAACTCAGACCAGAGGCACATGTCAAAATGAGTTATGGGAAGGGACAAGATCGAGTGGATTGAGTTTAATTTAATGGCTCCAGTGTTCCAAATGGTGAGAGGCTGTTGGATTACGAAATTGTTGACTTGAAGCTCTATAGAGAAACTGTTAAAAGATTTCTGAAATTGAAGATTTATTTTTCAAGCTTAGTCCTTTATCATAAGATCTTTGGCAAATATTTCTGTTTGTGAGCTGAAGTAAATTTAAACAGGAAACTTTACAATTTTCTTTATGATTACACAGCAGCATTTTCAAAACTGTTTTCCTTGGGAGTCTGGTTGGTAATTACTAAAACTCCAAAGCTAATTATGTTGTTGTGCTAGTGGGACTATAGCTATGGATGAGAAGTCTTTTCCATTAATAGGCTTGATTTGTAGACACTAGAATTCCACTTTCATCCTAAACCCTTCTTCTTCTTCCCACTCCTCAGGGGTAGATGGAAGCAATAATTCAATTGACATATCCCTTTAGAGAGAAAGATTTTGTTTTTTTTTTTTAAAATGTTTAGTCAGAACAGAAAATAATTTCTTTTTTTAAGAGCAAGCAATTAAATTGTAACTAAGTCATTTGAGAGATTCTCAAAATGCTAAGATGCTATATTTTAATGGCAAGCTGGTTTCCAAGAGGACTGAGACCTCTTTAACAAGGCAGAGCTAAATAGATTATAAATAAGTTATATTAAATAAATAATCATAGGCTGCACTGTTGTGAAGAGCTAATATCTGACACCTCACATGAGTAGGATGCTGTTTCTATAAGCTGTTAAATGTGTAGTGAGGTGTGAGCTTCAAATATGCAAGAATATAAATATACTTGGACAGGCAATGCATCTAAAGCATCCCACATTGAAGCAAAAGCAGCTGTGTATTTTAACAATACCACATTCAGGTAAACAAAACAGCAAGTTTGTTTAAATAGAATGTCACAGATTCAAATAAAGAAGCATTTACTTGAATGAGTTATTAAGCTGTTTTATTTATTTATTTATTGAGCTGCTCTCTTCTAAGAGATTAAAGGGAACTTAAACACATTCAAGGCAATGAAAAATATAAGTAAAAATGTAAATGACCATATGTCAAGACCTGCCAAATTAAAGCTGACACAGAAAAAGCATTGTTGCTATATTTTTGCATCTTTATAGAAACAGGACACAGTTATATTTTTTGGAAAATGGGAATAAGTTCTAATCTTGCCTCCAGGGCATACTTGTTTTGTCACCGTGGGCAAAGTTACTAATTTTACACGGTTTCTTAGTTTCCTCATTTAAAATAGTGCAAAATATGCTATCCAGTTGGTGATTGGGAAAAGGTAGACTGTATGTCATAGTTAGAAACATTCGCAGTCTAATATTACCAAAAAAGAAAATATGATTTAATTTGCAACATTTCTAAACCTCTGATAACAGCACAGTCAATAGTGAAATTTTACAGCAAAGTGGGCCAAAGGTATGATTAATTTAAACATATTTGTAACATGCATATTTTGATGGACAATGCTACGCTATATAAACCCTGAATTTTTGTTTGCAGGACTTAGGACAGGTATTGATTCCAATCTTGTAACTGCTATGTGTCAAGCTCCTTGACTCTACATAAAATATTTCAGTTCTTACTATTTCGGCTCTTAACCTCCCTGAATTTCAGTAGCTTTACCTGTAAATTAAGAATAATAAAATCAATCTCACAGAGTCGTGAAGATTCAAACATTAAGCAAAGTACCTACCAAAAGCAGAAAGTGCTTAATATACTTTCTGTAATTTCTGCATGCAATTCAACAGGAAAACTAAATATTTATAGTGGTTCAAATATTTTCTTAAAATGTAAAGTAAATGTGTAATTATCACTGCCTTAGATTTTGAAATCCTTCTTTTCCTACCCACCACCCCTAAACAATAAACAGCAACAGCAAGAACTAATCTGCATTAATACTGGCTATTTCTGAATGAGATCTTGTTTTTATGTTGTGAAATAAAAGTGCTTCTGAAGAAGACAATCGTCTCTGGTAGTTTTTGCTGATATTATTATGTAAATTTGTTATTTTAATGAGAAAGTAACATTGTTTTACATAGTAATAAAAACATCTTGTATATCTGATTAACCCAGCCAGGCAAAATGTGATCTGATTGGCTGGATTCCAACCACATTTGTATGTTGTGAGAAAACAGGAACTTGAAATATATTTATTAGCATGGTGATATTTAAGTTTACAATAATAATGTCATTGATAAGGCACTGATAGAGTTACTTTATGGTCTAGTAAAATTTTATAAAAAATAAAAATATTTAAAAAAATAATGATCAAAGCTCAAAGTTTTGGGTGCTGACTGAATATGACAGACTAATTTTCAACCAATTATCCTAATTCAGTTATATTTATTACACTGAATTAAATGAGTACCCTTAGAACATCCATGAAGTACTTCAGTGGTCAACTTCCTTAATGTGACCCTTAAGGTACAAATGTTGAGACATTCAAATAATCCATGGCTTTATTATTTAAGCTATATGAAATTCAATGAATTGTAAAAATGCACCATCTTCTAAATTATAATTCTATTTTACTCTAAAATTAGCTCTTTAAATATTTATTTCGCAATGATAAGTTGCTTTCCATGAACTCCTATGCAAATTAGGAAAAATGGATAAGACAAATTTATTGTCTAGGACAAATTTATAGCCATGGTAGTAGAAAAGCTAAGAGAATCATGATTTGTGAAATATCACAAATTTAGTCATTGTTGAATGACTAAAATATATTTTTTCGGGACTTTAAATAAAGATGTAATTCTCCTTTCTATTGATTTTTAATATATGTGTAAAACAAGAAATAAAGAAATAAATTTGCTAAATTGTGAAGAGATATAATAATTCTGGAATTTATGATGGTCAATGAATTATTAGATATATGATGGATTTCCAGGATATAAACACTGAATTTGGGCTCTGTCCCTGCTGAATTGATAATCTCTATTGATCTGTATTCAAGTTTATTGACTGTATTCTAGCATCTTAAATCTCATGGTCAGCCCATGTAATGAAATTTTCATTTTAGTTTTTACTTTTATTTTTTTTAATTTTTAGCTCTAGAATGTCCTTAAGTTTGATTCTTAGTTTCCATTTCTCAATTGATATTGCATGTCTGTTTACTATTATTTGCATATTTTCCTATAATTCTTTGAACATACTTATAACATCTGCTTGGAAGCTTCTGGGTGCTTTATTCAACATCATGCTTACTTGAAATGTGATATTTTTTACTACATTTGTTTTTCCTGAGTACGCACTACAATTCTATATTTCTTTGCCTATTCAGTAATTTTTGGTTAAAAAGTGGACATTGTAGAAATTACAGTGCCTCTATTCTCTTTTGTTCTTCTGAGGGTTATTGGTTTTACTTTTTACAGTAATTAAATTTTCTGGACTTAGACTTTAAAAACTGTCTCCTCCATGGTGTGGAGATGTCTCTGGTCAACGCATGCACGCTTTAGTCTGTCTCTTTGTGGATCTCCTTGATGCCTGTATAATTTCACAATCAGTCAATATTTAAAAAAAAGTTATTCTCAGATATCTTAAACCGGTAAGACCTCCGTCCTCTCTTGACTAGTCTATGTTTTTGGGTGAGAAGTTTATTAAAAATCACAACAAATCTCCAACTTTCTCTATGTTTTCAATTATTTCTTTTCCTGAAGATTTCTAGGGTCTTCCACATCAGAGCAATTTTGAAATTAGCTGGCGATGAGAAGTGTTTATTGCTCTAATATTTCTGTCACGTTCTTGCTTCCAAAATCTTCTCCTTACATTTTTAGCTTGTCTGTCACCTACTCTTAATACAGTCCACTACTTGTGCCAACTAGAGCTGGAGGTTCTGTTGCCTATGCTGGAATGGATGGGAATGTCTCTAGTCAAAAAGATCATAAATGCTCCATTTTTAAAATGATTCAGTAACAGTTGCTCATGAATAATTGCTTTTCAAAACTTTACCACTTTTGATCATTTTCCCGTATCTTGAAATAGTTGTCTATAATTATTTTATCTAGTTTTATACCTATTTTCTGCAGAGGAAATTCAACTAGTCATCTCATGCCACTATTACCTGAAATGGAGTCCTAGATGGATATTTTAAAATGTAGTCAATATGTTCATTAGCATATTTATTTTGGGGATCATCTCCCATATACCTAGATGAAACATTCAATAAGGCTCATAACTTTGATGTTCATTATTATATAATGAACAGTTCTATCATTGTCTTAAGATTTCGAAACATAGACTAATTAGGAAATTAGAGTTTTTAATCCAACATAGTGATCAAAATTTTGCATTGGATTTATGTTAAATATTCTCCCATCCCAGCTCAGTCCTGCTTCGGATCACACAAAGGTATAGCTTTGTTGGTTTCTCTAGTGTTAGATGAAACTCTGTTAGTTTTCTAGCATTGGTGTTAGTTTTCAGCCCCTGCAGGGTGAGGTCAGGGAAGGACAGGGGAATTGAGAAAGAAAAGGAAATGCCTTTCTTGAATCAGTGCAACTGTAAGATGGCTCTATGCTTTCTGGAGCTGGCAGGAGTTCAAAGATTTGTTTAAAGTTCCTATTACCAAAGATTGTTCACTGTATTATGGGAAACATGCATTTTTCTCTAGCAGGCTATTTTTTGCTCCCCTTCTACTTTTGTTTCTCTGAAAGTATGACCTACTCAGATACTTTTGTGGTTCCCACTTTCTGATAGAAGTCCTTTTGGATAGGACTTCAGTTAGCTCTAGGCTTCTTCCTCTCCCTCATGACTCACACCTAATGTCAAGGAAACATTCACATATTTAATTCTCTAACAAATTCTGAGAGTTCTGACCTCTCTCAGTATAGACATCTCTTTTTTGTTGCTGCAAGCTGCTTTAGTTTCTTGGGTACGTGTCAGACACCAGTATCACTTTCCCATATATCTAAGGAACACTTAGAAAGCTTTCTTAGTGGTGTGGTCCATTTGAAGCTCACTTTACCACACTCTTATTGGGAAAGGGATAAAGACTCATGGCAACAGCTCACAACAAGTTTCTTAACCCCCTTATGTCTCTAACTGGGCTAAGGAGTACAAGAGTTGAGAAATTGACTGGCAAAAATTTCCTTTGCAAATTATGCATATAATTTGAAATTTCGCACATACTGTACCTTGGAGTCTTGGTCAAAATATCAGTTTTAAAACCTTATTTAATAACAGTAATTTTCCATTAGAAGCAGCTTACCTGGAACATTTGAGCATTCTATCTAAGGAGTGGTAAAATTCTGATGCTAACATTTGATCTTTTTGAATAAGCATGTATTTATGAAAACTATAAACTATAAAAAAAGATATTGAATATGAGGTTTGTAGCAAAGCAAAATTCTTAAAATTCAGAAGCGAATATATTAAGATCCAAGGGATTGGATGAAACTGGACTTTTATGCTGCTTCTAAGAAGCAGTAGAGTGCAATGTTTAAGAGTAGATGTCATCTAGTATGTCATCTAGAACTCTATGTCTCACTTATCTCATCAATAAAATACATAATAATAGAACTTACCTCATAAACAGCACAATATGATTATACTAACTGAAACCCTATAACACTTTCAAGTACATTTGCACTCTCAATAAATCTTGACTTTTAATACCATTATTATATATACATTTTTAAATTTCTAGTCAAACATCATAGAAATGCCAAGGGACAATTAAGTTAGTAGATATCTTCAGCAGAATAGGTATATAATTAGAGTTCTTGGACAAATTCATTATCACAACTACCTAGATCAGGTTATTAGAGTTGTGAACTAGAGGATTTCTGGTTTGTTAGAAAGCTCTAGGTGGAGACTTTTTCCAGGGACTTCTGGGCATATATACTGATTTCTCTCCCAGATGATACTGTAACTCTCTTAATACTAAATCAGGCTCAAGAACAAGGCAGGCCTCAGATAAATATTTTCTAATCTTCTTAATTATGTAAGCTCTGTGTTGCAAACCAATTTCACTTTAGATCTAGCAAGAAACTATCTTGCTCTAACAATGTCATTGGCAGCCATTTCTCACCCATTAAGGACTCTAGGGATCAACAAATGATGAACCAAGATGTGCTGCTCTATATGCCCTATTGATTTTGTAAGATTTTGTATCTTTAAGTAATTAAGGAATTATATTGAGAATGTAAACTAATCTTACTGTATGTGTGTGTGTTCGTGTTTTTGCATATATGTGTATGATCTCTTCTCATTAACACATAATCCATCTGAAATAATGTACTCTTGTTTTCCAGCTATACAATCACATAATTTATATCATTAAAATATGTGAAATTGCTGTACGGCAACTCAGTTGGCAGCAATCTAATGTTCCCCGTAGTTTCTGTAGAATCTGTAAATGCACATCTCCAAATGTAAATGTTTATTATGAGTTCATATTTATAAATCTCTATGAGTCAAAACATTCAATATTTCTGTTTTCTAGAAAATATTAAGTACAATTTAATTTTTTTTAGATTTTTATCAAAAAATTTTCAAAACCTGTCATTAAATTGGAAAATAACTCTACCTTCATCTGAGAATCATTTAATGTCACAATCATGATTATATATTTACTCATATCATTATAGCTCAATGTACAGATGGAGTAGAAAGAGTCGTTCTAAATTTACTTGAGCGAATAAGGTAATTGGCAGCATGGAGCTCCAGTTAAGATGGTAGAGTAGGTAAATGCTGTGCTTGCCGCCTCCGATAACCACATTAAAATTACAACTAAATTATAGAATGATCAACCTGGAGAACCATATAAAGACTAGCTGAACAGAAGATTTATAATTAAGAGTATAAATAAGAAGTCACAAAAGAGATTGGTAAGAGAGGCAGAGAGGTGAAATGGGCTGACCTCACATCCATGTGAGAATTGGGAGGAATATCTTGGCTGCAGAGGTTGCCCCTGAGGAGTGAACCCAGCCACACATCAGATTCCCCAGCCGGAGCACTAGGACCAGGAAGAGGAGCACTCACAACATCTGCCTGTGAAAATCAGTGGGCATTCCATCTGTCCCACTGAGACGGAAGGCTGTGAAAAAACCAGGTGTTCCTCTTAAAGGGCCCACATACAGACTCTCTCACTCTCAGACATTTACCTAAGGCTCTGGCAGAGGAACAGTGGCTTGAGAGGTGCTAGAGACACATAGGGAGAGACCGAGTTGAGTGGTTCCTGGGGAGGGCTAGTGGCCACTGTCCCTGTGTTTAGCTCTCCTCTCCTATAGCTGGTGGGTGAACACCATCTTTTGTGTTGGGCCCTCCCCTCACATGGCTACTTTGGCCTGGTGAAATCTGCTGGCTCCAACCTGGTGATTCCCTGGGACCCTGCCCCACCCAACTTGCATACCCCTAGAGGCACCTTTGGCAGTGGGAGGTGGGTAGGTAGCTGAGGATGGCCTGTGCTGCAGACTTACTTGGACTACTCTCTGGGGTCCATGGACTACAGGCAACAGGTAGGCAGTGACTGGCCTCGGTGTTCTCTCAGCCTTTTGAGTGGCCCCAGGATCAGTACTGCCACCAAATATAAATCTGCACTAACCTGGTGAACACTACCAGTGCCACACTAGTGACTTCCTGAAACCCCACCTCACCCAACTCGCTTACCACCTACAGCTCTTTTAGTGGCTAAGCCAGATGGGCAGCCAGCATGTAGTGGCAGGCCTCGGAGTCCCCTGGGCCTGTTGCTGAGCTGTTCTAGGCCCAAGAATGGTGGTGGCCAGCCTTGGTTTGCAGTGTAGTCTCTTCTTGAACCCCCGGATCCAACACAGGTAGCAACCAATCATGGATCTCTTTGTAGCTCCTACCAGGCAGCCCTAGACTGATCACAGGCAGTGGCTGATCTTGGACTGCAGAGTATACTGGGGCAAATCCTACTCTGTAAGGTCAGCCCATGCACAGTGGCTTGTTCACTGGGTCATAGCCAATCTCCACAGCCAGTAAGTTTAAGAGTCAATTCTACCCATCAACGTGCCAATAGCAATCAAGTCTCAACTATAACAGGAGGGTACATATAGCTCACACAAGGGATACTTCAGGAGCACCTGGCTCAGGTAACCAGGGAGATTGCACTACTGGTTCCCACGGGACACCTACTTCGTAAGGCCACCCAGCCAAAAATGGAAGACATACACCACGACTAAGTTGGAATTACTCCTGGGATGCAAGGTTGGTTCAATATCTGCAAACCAATTAATGTGATACAAATGAAGGATGAAAATTATGTGGTTATATCAATAAATGCAGAAAATGCATTTGACAAAATCCAGGGTCCATTTATGATAAAAACTCTCAGTAAAGTGGAAATAGTGGGAATAAACCTCAACATATCAAAGGCCATATATGAGAAACCCATAGCTATTATCATACTTAACTGTGAAAAACTAAAAGCATTTTTCTTAAGATCAAGAACATGACAAGAATGTCCACCTTCATCACTTTTGCAACATAGCATTGGAAGTTCTAGCCACAGCAATCAGACAAAAAAAGAGATAAAGGGCATCCAAACTGGAAAAGAAGAAGTAAGACTGTCATTATTTGCAGGTGGCATGATATTGTATATAGAGAACCCTAAAAATTAAAAAACAAAACAAAACAAAAACCTACTAAAACTGATACATTAATTCAGTAAAGTACCAGGATACAAAATTAATATTCAGAAATTGCTTGCATTTTTATATACCGATAACAAATTATCAGAAAGAGAAATTAAGAGAACGATCTCATTTACAATTGAATCTAAAAAAATCTAGGAATAAATTTAATCAAATAAATAAAAGACCTGTAACTCAAAAAATCATAAGGCATTGAAGAAACTGAAGAAGATACAAATAAATAGAAGCATATACTGTGTTAATGGATAGGAAGAATTAACATTGTTAGAATGTCCATACTACCCAAAACAATCTATAGATTCAATGTAATCCCTATCAAAATACCAATAGCATTTTTCACAGAACTAGAACAAATAATTATAAAATTTATATGGATTCACAAAAAGAACATGAATAGCAACAGCAATCTTGAGAAAGAAGAATAAAGTTGGTGATATCAAACTACACTACAAGGCTATAGTAATCAAAATAGCATGGCACTGGCATTAAAAAAGACACATAGATCAATGGCACAGAATAGAGAGACCAGAAATAAATCCATGCCTATACAGTTAATTGATGTATGATAAAGGAGGCAAGAATATACCATAGAGTAAATACAGTCTATTCAATAAATGATGTTGAGAAAGCTGGACAGATACATGCAAAAAAATGAACTAGACCACCTTCTAATACCATATACAAGAATAAACTCGAAATGGATTAGAGACTTAAATGTAGGACCTCTAGCCATAAAACTCTTGTAAGAAAACATAGGCAATAATAACCCTCTGACATTGTTCTTAGTATATATGATTATATATAATTTAATGATATATCTCTTCAGGCAAGGGAAACAAAAGGAAAATAAACAAATGGGACTACAACAAACTAAAAAGTTTTTGTACAGCGAGAAAAGCATCAAAATAATGAAAAAACAACCTACTGAACAGGAGAAGATATTCACCAATGATACATCCAACAAAGGATTAATATCCGAAATTCATAAAAAAACTCATAC
>NW_011888872.1:7749245-7759894 GCF_000151845.1 Pteropus vampyrus | reverse complement strand
CAAATAAATAAAAGACCTGTAACTCAAAAAATCATAAGGCATTGAAGAAACTGAAGAAGATACAAATAAATAGAAGCATATACTGTGTTAATGGATAGGAAGAATTAACATTGTTAGAATGTCCATACTACCCAAAACAATCTATAGATTCAATGTAATCCCTATCAAAATACCAATAGCATTTTTCACAGAACTAGAACAAATAATTATAAAATTTATATGGATTCACAAAAAGAACATGAATAGCAACAGCAATCTTGAGAAAGAAGAATAAAGTTGGTGATATCAAACTACACTACAAGGCTATAGTAATCAAAATAGCATGGCACTGGCATTAAAAAAGACACATAGATCAATGGCACAGAATAGAGAGACCAGAAATAAATCCATGCCTATACAGTTAATTGATGTATGATAAAGGAGGCAAGAATATACCATAGAGTAAATACAGTCTATTCAATAAATGATGTTGAGAAAGCTGGACAGATACATGCAAAAAAATGAACTAGACCACCTTCTAATACCATATACAAGAATAAACTCGAAATGGATTAGAGACTTAAATGTAGGACCTCTAGCCATAAAACTCTTGTAAGAAAACATAGGCAATAATAACCCTCTGACATTGTTCTTAGTATATATGATTATATATAATTTAATGATATATCTCTTCAGGCAAGGGAAACAAAAGGAAAATAAACAAATGGGACTACAACAAACTAAAAAGTTTTTGTACAGCGAGAAAAGCATCAAAATAATGAAAAAACAACCTACTGAACAGGAGAAGATATTCACCAATGATACATCCAACAAAGGATTAATATCCGAAATTCATAAAAAAACTCATACGACTCACCAAAAAAACAACAACAAAAATAACAATCCAATTAAAAGATGGGTAGAGGACATGAATAGACGTTTCTCCAAAGAGGACATACAAATGGCCAGTAGATGTGAAAAAATGCTCAACATAACTAATCATCAGAGAAATGCAGATTAAAATCACAATGAGATATTACCTCCCACTTGAAATGGCCACCATCAATAAATCAAAAAATTACAAGTGTTGGTGAGGATGTGGAGAAAAGGGAACCTTCATGCAATGTTGGTGGGATTGCAACTGGTGTAGCCACTATGGAAAACTGTATGGAGGTTCCTCAAAAAATTAAAAATAGAAATACCTTATAACCCAGAAATTTCACTTCTGGACATTTATCTGAATAAATCCCAAACAGTAATTCAAAAAGATATATGAACCTCTATGTTCATTGCAGCATGATTTATAATAGCCAAGATATGGAAGCAACTTAAGTGTCTGTCAATAGATAATCGAATAAAGAAGAGGTGGTACATACATACAGTGGAACATTATTCATTAAAAAAAACAAAATCTTACCATTTGCAACAAATGGATGGACCTAAAAGTGAAATAAATCGGATAGAGAAAGACAAACACCATATGATCTCACTTATTATATGCAATCTAAAGAAAAAAAATAAACAAACAAAACAAAAATAGACTCATAAAGAACAAACTAATGTTTGCTGGATGGGAGGGAAGCTGGGAGATAGGTGAAAAGGTGAAGGGATTAAGAAGCACAAATTGGTAGTTACGAAATAGTCAGGGAGATGTAGAGTATAGTGTAGGGAATACAGTCAATAATATTGTAGTAATTATGTATAGTGTCAGGTGGGTACTAGACTAATTCAGGGCAGAGTGGATCACCTCATAAATTATATAAATATCTAAACATTATACCATACACCTGAAACTAATATCAAATAATGTCAACAGAAACTTAAAGAAATTAAAAAGATAATTGGCAGTAAACACTCTCAAGCAAAGTCAAACACCCATGTTAATAGATATGTGAGAAGTGAAGGAAAATTAATAGGTACACTTTTATTGAAAATGAAACACAAACTATTGTATTTGTTAGTAAATATATCACATCTGAAAAGAGAAGTGGCCAATTAGTAAAATTTACTCCTTTTGCATGTATGAACAATCTGTGAATTTTTCAAGTTCTAAAATGTTATCAAGGAATAAAATTCATAAAATAGATAAATACTGATATCACTGATGTCAATGCAACTAATTTTTGTTCTAAGAATTGTAAAAAATTAATACTCATTAAAAGACTCAGACATTATATATAATATGTACTACACTTGTAAATATATATGTGTGTATGGTTAGTGTCTCTGTGTTTATGCAGGCTCTAATGATAGCTTGGACTTAATGCAAACATAAAAATATAAAATTTACTCTAATTTCTCTCTCTCTCATTCCCTCTCTTTATTTTTACTTTAGTCCTTTAAATCTTGCCAAGTTTATTTACCCTTAAAAAAGCCTTCCCTGAGAGCTACAGTCCACAAAAGTGTAGAAGTCCAAAAATAAAAAGGATTTCAAAGTTATTGTTAAAAATTTGAGTCTGTTTCCATCTCTTATTATCTAAGTGATATAAAAAATGATTACTTAACCTCTAGAATCCTTAGTTTCTTTATCAATAAATTGAGACTAAAACATGTTTATATGTTTTTATGAAAAATAAAAAATAATTACACACTTATATGTTCTACATGGGAAAAATATGGAAACTCCATGAATCAATGCCTAGGACATAACAAAAAGTTCAATAACTGGTAATTAACCCTGAAAACCCCACTTCAGAGCCAACTCATTCTTAGTTTTATGTTTGTTGTTTTTTGTCTCATCTGCTTCATAAAAGTTCTATACATCTTTTCATTATTCCTAAGGATAAGCACACTAATAGGCAAAGATCAATTTGGTTAAGTAAAGTTAAATAATTTTGAAGACTGAAGGGATCGTAGAGAATATTTAGTTTCTTTCTTCAGATAGTATGGATGAATTAGTTTCAAGTGATTTGCTCAAAATCATCAGTTTATTTTTGAAATACCAAAAACCAGATTCCAGGTTATCTGAACCTTGACTATTACTGTTGTCACTATTATTCATCACTTCATACCACATATAAACATACGAAAACATAGATATAAATCTATATATTTTATGATTATAATTTAAATTGCAAAATATTTTCTCTGCAATTGTATTTGCCTCAAAGAAATTAAAACACATCTTAATTATATTTTGTATTTATTCTAGAAATTCAAGACTGTCACTTTCATACCCAGACCTTGTTTGGCTATATCTAGGATAGGGGAATCAGGTGATTCCACATGTAGTTCCTTTGCCATCATTATCCACCTACTGTCTTCTCACTCTTTCGTGATGGAAGGTTGATCTGACTATGGCGAAGTAAGAAACGTGCCATCTGCTCAGTTTTCTTTTCCAAGACAACATAGAACCCTTTCTTTCCTCTTTTCTCTGGTTTTAGCTATCATTAACCTTCACTCATTGTCTGTTTTTAAGTTTAAATATCTATTTCTGCATGTATCAAGAAGTTAAGACATCCACACTTTTAAAATATTCTCTAAGTTTTGAGTAATACTGTAAAAATTTACTTATCTAATGTTAATTAATTCAGGATTAATTCTTATACAAAAATATATAGATTTCAGAATATGAAATCTGTAGAAAACCTCATTTAAAATCCATTTACATTTTGGAAGTTAACAAATGTAAGAGTTGCTATATTTATGGATCTTCTTGACACCTCAGGGTCTCTGTTCCTTATTCCAAAATAAATATAACTATATATTTTTATTTATTTTCATCATGATAACTAGTCATTAAATATACATGCAACAATTATGCTCTCCACATGAAATAAAGACAAAAGATAAGTGTATTAAAAACAACTGCAACCAATAATATAAAAATCTATTAGTCCAAACAGACACTTGGTCTTTCCTTTGACCAATCCTTCCATATGTCATCTTTTTCTCCCATAAATACAAAGAGATAAGGGAATGACTGGCCAAAAAATCATGAGTGGATAACAGTAACATGATCTAAAGTTGAACAGTCCTGGATACAAAACACATTTCCATAGAAATGTGAATAAACATAAGTAAGCCTTTTCAATGTACTGAGCCTTAGTTTCTTAAACTATAAAAATGAATTAATATGTAATTTATATAGTTGGTGCATGGATGATGATGTATGCTACTGAATACAATTTGTAGAACATAGTATATTCTCAATAAATATTAGTTTCTCCTATTTTCTTCTGAACATATGACATTTTGTCTTTCTTTATAATGTTATATTGCAGGCTCTCAAAATCTTTTCAAATTTTCGTTGTCTTTGGATGTAAAATAAATTTATCACATAGTCTTAATTTCTATATTATGCTTAAATGTGGTTAAAATGTGTCTCATTACAAATATTTGATTGTCATTTTAATTGACATATAAGTATTAAACGCTTATTATGTTTATGAGTGATCAGATTCCAAAAGATTTTAGAATTCTAGTATAGAAATAAAATACATGTACTCAAAAGAGTAAGGCAGGCTATAAGTCTATAAGCATAGGTTTTGTGTCTTGCTTATTAATGGATTCTCAGTGCCTGCTTCAGTCCAACTTATACTAAGTACTCAACAAATACTTGATGAATGAAGTATTTAAACCATGAATGAATGGACAATGATGAGGCCCCTGAGGTATAAATGTAGAAAAGGGGTGATTATTTCCTCGAGAAATATCAGAATAAATTTTTTTATGATAAAACTGATTCCTAAAAGTCCTAAATTTTAAGGAAAGAAAGTTTAAGAACTATCAACTCCAATCCATAAAATTTTGATAACTTTTAATTTTAGTATAATTTCAAATTAGGGAAAATTTGTAAGTATTATACACTAAACTCTCATATGTTCATATCCAAATTACATTTTGTCTCTTTTGCTTTATCATTGTTGATAAGAATAAGTTGAGAGTAAGTTGAAGATATTATGACTCTTTACATTTCATTATTTGCCGCATGTCCTAAAACAAAAGGCATCATCTATATAACCATAGTTTTATTATCAAAGCGGAAAAGTTCATTGTGACACAATTTTTACCTAATTTATAGTCCATTTCAATTTCATCAACAGTCCCAATAATTTATTTTATACATATTTTGTCCCTACTTCTGAATTTTAATACAGACACATATTTTATTAAGTTATATTTCTTTAGTCTTCTTAATCTAGAAGAGATTCTCAGCTTTTGTTTTTGTATCTGAAGCTTTTTTTTTAGAAGTACAAACTAGTTGAAATCACCTAATTTTGGCTTCTCTGATGTTTCTTCATGATAAGGTTTAGATTATGTATTATTTTTAGCAGGAATACCACAATGAGTTGTAGAGTTCTTATCACTGCATTATATTAGGATGCACATAATTCTGGTTTGTCCCAATATTAGTGCAGTTAAACATGATAACATTTTTATCCTCTAGATTTAACACCCAATGGTTCATCAGTTTTGTATTGTTTCCACTCCAAGAAATATAAGAATTTAAGAATATTTATCTATTTAATTTTTTAGTATGGACTCATGGATTTTTATTTTATTAAGTAAATTATAACTCATTACTACTGTTATATAATTTGATGTTCAAATTATCCTTTTATGTTCTTTTGTTATGTCCCTATCATTCTGTGAGCACTTCCTTTCTTCCTGGTGCAATGAGGTGTTCCAAGAAAATCTTTCACTCTACCTGCCTCAACCCTGGAGTCAGCCTTTTATTCATTACTGGAGAATGCCAATCAGCTTATTTCTAAATGAATGAATAGAAGAGAAATGCATGTAAAGGAGCTCTTTAATCTAAAATATTGAAAAATCGTATGTAGGTTATTGTGGGCTGGTATCCAAAGTATAGAAAGGAAACTCAAGACCACAATTTAATTGGTACTTGTGACCCACACATCTCTTTTATCTTCATGATCTGAAAGAAAAACATCTTATTTTCTTCCCTTTCTCAAGCAAATTCCTTTCTCTGCTTTTGTGTTTTTCCCTGGCACCCATTTCAACTCTTGGATCATGGGAGTAAGATAGAAACTTTACCAAAGACAAATAAAGCTCGTGTTTTCCTCCTTGAACAAATCTTCAAGGTAAGAAATTTCTAAGTATCTAGCTACCTGCTTAGAATTTGCGTTTTAGAGGTTAGGGTATAGAAAAATAACATACATGAATTAAAGCACCTACAAATTATCTTGCCCCAGCTCTTTCTCCCATATCAGAAGATCAATTTTGCTTGCTATCTTGATAACTAAATATCCAATATATTGCTACATATTTGTATGTGATGAGAAACATCAGCAGGGGTCAACTATGTAAAATTGTTCTCCTGTTGCTCTCGGTTTTTATGAAAGAAAATTAGTGAGTAAATCAATTCACTTTAAATATATATGAATTTAAAGTGTTCACCCTTTCCAGAACATGGGCTTACACACCGAAAGAAAGGAATGCTTAACTCCAAAGAATAGAACTAGGTTGCTATTATGGAAGATATTGTTTAGAGAAAGGGTCAGGACCATTAGAAAGTGAAACATGACCTTTTTTGAAAGATCACAAAACTCAACATATAGACCTATTCATATAACAAGGTCTGAGTCTCAATGACTATATTACATTTTGAAATAAGAATTGTTTAATTCAGATAACTTAGGATAGGTAATAATGTATTGCTGAGTTATAAAACCAGAAAGTAGAGCTTTGTGGATAGAGATTCAACCTATTTGGAGGATATTCCCAGATCCACTGCCAAATAAGTAAGAGAAATTCTCATTTGGACAATTTCTGCTTGCAGGTGGTGAAATGAGTCTTCTTCTTTGCTCAGGGAGTTTAGAACCTAGAATCTTTGCAGAGAATGAAACTCCTGTTCATGCAGAAACAGATAGAACTGGGAGTTAACATTAATTTGTTAATGTTGTTTCCTTAGGGATTATGTAGGTTCAATTATCAGTAGGAAAGGTAGCTGTCTCTAAAAAAGCTAAGGATGATGACTTCTACATATCCTCACTTAATTGCATCAAGAAATAGACACTGACCTTCAATGAGTACAGCTTTCGTTTATTGAGTAATGAAGCAATTTGCTGTCAAACTGTTTCATCAGACCCTATTAGTCACCTGGGACACAATGGATAAGAAGTCTAATTATATTATCTTTATGGAACCAGGCCATTGGGATTGAGTCTAATATAGAAAGGCACATTGGAACATGTATTTTCTGTAGATTTTTAAGAAAGAGTATTATAATTGTTTTGAAATGACAGGTTATAAAACGTCTTGTGAGTTGATTTACTTTTTATAAGCCCTTAGACTTGATAACAGGGAGAAAAGTTCCAAATGTCAGTTGTGCCTCTATGGCTGAACTGTCGGAGAAAGCCCAAGATAATCTCTTCACGCAAAAAAAGAACAACACACATCTATCCAACAATGCTTCAACTTCGCCATTCGCTTTTCTTCTCACTCAGGATTCGGCTCTACTTAATTCAAAGAGAACACCTTAGGGTCCAATAAATTTACTTTAGCAAACCAAAAATGGGAAAAATGTTGGTTCTGAGACAAATTCTTTGAGCCTGTATTGGTTTATAAATAAGTTGATTCTTCACTAAAATGAGAACGGAACTCATAATTCTATCTCAATCTTAACACCAATTATTCTGTTACTACAAATGATATCCGCAGCATTTGAGTTTTTCTTAACTATCAGCAAGACACATTAGCTGAGGATCTTACCTGAGAATTCAACTAGCATTTTTTAAACCCATCAAAGAGCTAACTGAGGCTAAGTAAGATAGAGTTATGATCTGATTCCACCTGCTAGATGTCTTTCTTTGTATTAAATTACACCATCAGAGTATTACAAATCTAAACCTTGTTGGCTTTGATTCTTTCTGAAATGTCCTTCTGAGCTTATCATTTAATATCAATGTTATGCTACTGGCCTTTAATAAGGATGATATAAGAAATAGTTTTTTCATAAGCATTTTTCTATAATCTTACTATTGAAAATATTTTTTTTCAATTGGTATTGTTAAAGATATTCAAAATAACCATATTTAACATAAGAAAAAATGGTCAGAATTATCTTCAATTTTTTTTTTATTTTTCAATTAAAGTTGACAAAATATTATATTAGTTTCAGGTGTACAACACAGTGATTAGACATTTATAAAACTCACAAAGTAAATGTTCCAATAAATCTTGTACCCATCTAATAGCACACCTAGTTATTATATTATTTACTATGCTATATCTTACATTCTCATGGCAATTTTGTAACTACCAATTTGTACCTCCTGATCCCTTCACCCCCATCACCCATTCCCCCATTCTCCTTCCCATCTGGCAATCATCTATGAATTTGTTTCTGTTTTGTTTGTTCATTTATTTATTTATTTATTTATTTTAGATTCCACATATAAGTGGAATCATATGGTATTTTATCTTTCTCTGTCTGACTAATTTCACTCAGCATAGTACCCTCTAGGTCCATCATGTTGTTGCAGATAACAAGATTTCATTTTTGGGAGGGATGCATAATATTACATTGTATACACGTACCACTTCTTTTTTATCCATTCATCTATTGATGGACACTTATGTTGCTTCCATATCTTGACTATTGTAAACAATGCTCCATTGAACATATGGATGCATGTCTTTTTGAATTAGAATTTGGGTTTCTTCAGATAAGTACCCAGAAGTGGAAAGCAGTTAGTTACCTATAAGGGAGCTCCCATAAGACTGACAGCTGATTTGTCAACAGAAACTTTCAGGCCAGAAAGGACTGATACAAAATATTCAAAGTGATGAAAATCAAGGACCTACAACCAAAATTACTCTACCCAGCAAAGCTATAATTTAGCATCAAAGGGCAGAAAGAACTTTGCAGACAAGAAAAAGCTAAAGAAGTCCATTACTCCCAAATCAGTATTACAAGAAATGTTAGAGACACTTCTTTAAAAAGAATAATAAAAAAAAGTGTAATAAAATGGCAATAACTACACAGCTAACAACAATTAGTTTAAATGTAAATGGATTTAGTGATCCAATCAAAAGACTTAGGGTGGCTGAATGGATAAGAAAACAAGATACTTACATATGCTGCCTACATGGGACTCACTTCAGATGGAAAGACACACACAGACTCAAAGTAAAGGGATGGAAAAGATATTTCACGAAAATGAAAATAGAAAAAAAAAGAAAAAAGAAAAAAAAACCTAGGGTAGCAATACTTATACCAGACAAAATAGACTTTAAAACAAAGGCTACGATAGTCAAAATTATCTTTTCACCAGATAGAATTAATTAAACTTCTATAACTATCCAAATTCCCTGGTTACTTTGGTTTTTAGGAAGCAGAGGTATAATTTAATATTCAATCACTCATACTTTGATGTACCATTTTTTTCCATTTATTTTATATTCTATTTTGGTAATATATGGTGCTTTTGACTTTGTCTTTTATTGAAAACTGCCTACTAAATTTTGGGGCTATGAGGGAGATATGTATTCTGTAAAAATGCATTTATAGAAATAATAGTATTTTGCAAGGTAAAGCTGCTGTAATCTTCATTAATAAAATACAAGCAGCATGTTAAGTGTGTCTTAAAGCAATATAAGCTGGAGGAAGTAGGAAATTTACTACGAAAATTACTAAAAGTTCTCTCAGTCTATGTTTAGCTTTCCAACTTCCCTTCCTTCTATAAGTTAAATATTTACTAACCTAAAATATTATTTAGAAATAACTTCTAAGGTTTGGTTGGTATTTAATCTACAGTTGGCATTTAATCTACTATTAGCTCATACAGATGTCTCATGTTGCTTGCAATGCTGTTGTCATGAGTTCAGTTCTTGAATAAACCATTTACACTCGTTCTATTCCAAACCTACATCTTTAGTTAATTTGGAGCAAACATGCACAGATATTAGGTTAAACTGATATAAAAAATAAAATATTTAAATATGCAAATGCAAAAAAAATCAAAGATACAAATAAAAGTCTTTTAAAATGTAGCAAAAAAATACGTTATTGTCTAGTTTTGTCCAAAACTAGGATTCAATCAATAGAAAATATTATAAATAGAAGAGCGATGCAGAATATTTCCCTGTAGGCGCTGGTAATTGTTTTTGAATATATGCAGATCAATATTCTTTTTGATATGTAAATTAACAGGACTATAGTTACTATATTAGCATTGCAATTTTTTTTACACCTCCAAGAAGCATTGTACCTCTAGATAATCACCACTCATTCTTCCCCTTGTATCAGAATCCTTTTACATATCCTTTCTTATAGTATAGGGTCAACAATATAGAATATATAGAATATTTCTATTTAAACTACGTGAAAAATGTAACACTGATCTCAGCAATGTAATTCTTATTAAACAATTAGCTTTTAATTTTTAACACATTTATAAAAGGATGACTCAACAGTTTAGGATCTATTCTTTTTTTCTATTTCTTGGATCAAGTCAGGCTATCGGAGAGAATACACATGGAAGAGATTCCTCTGGACACTGATAGAATTGTTTATATTAAGTATACTATTGGACTAGATTGAAGAGAATTAAAAGATACTAAAATGTGAAAATATTATTTTTCCTGTAGGGAAGTTCATGAGGAAGCAACCTCTTATACTATGTCAGGGAATATTTGTGATGGTTGAGAGCAGGAATCAGCAAACTACAGAGGGTCAAACTCAGTCCACTGATGATTTTTTTTTT
>NW_011888872.1:7747506-7749103 GCF_000151845.1 Pteropus vampyrus | reverse complement strand
ATTAATAGACAAGGGTCCCACCCTTTAGGATAATGCTTACAATCAGATGGTTGGATTTGTCCTCTTTTACAGATCCCTTAAATCTTCATCTTAATGAATGTCTTTTCCTCTTTGTTATGTACTGCATGTTCTTGTCATGCCCCTACCCTAAATTGTTGAAACCCTAACTACATGGAGGGGCCTTAGGAGGTAATTAAATTTAAATAAAATCATCAGTGTGGAACCTCCATGATAGAATTAGTGTCCTTACAAGAAGAGAAAGAGACTAGAGCTTACTTTCCTTCTGTCTTGTGAGGACACAGAAAGAAGATAGCCATTTGCAAGCCAGAAAAAGGGCCGTCACAAAAATCTGGCCATACTGGCATCCTAATCTTGGACTTCCCAGCTTCCAGTATTGTGAGAAACAAATTTCTGTTGTTTAAGTCACCCAGTCTCTGCGATTATCATTATAGCAACCCAAACTAAGACATCCTTCAAAATAATCTATGAGGTTTATATTAACTGGATATAATCTTCATAAAATTATTGGAATGAGGGAGTTCAGAGAGTTTAGTTTGCTTACTACCTATCTTGTGATGAGCACTCTTCAAAGTAGATTAAATGGCCATGAGCTTTTAGTCCATCCCAGCTTCTCAGAGTTGGTCGGTTTTGCTAAGTTAAAGGTGAAAATATCTCTACTATAACATGATATTTCTACTGTAAGCTTTTCTTTTCACTATATAGGATGCCTAGCATAAGTGATTATTTAGGATTACATGACTGCATGTATCTAGTAGAGATGATAGTCAACTGAAAAGTACATAATGGTTTTAATCAATTTGTTCTATATAGTATATAACTAAAATTAATTCACTATTCAGTCAGGATTAATTTTCAATTCCATTTCTTGACCAAATTGTATTTTTACATTAAATTGCATTCTTATGGATCTAAATTGAGTATGATTATAAGTGATTATTTAGGATTACATGACTGCATGTATCTAGTAGAGATGATAGTCAACTGAAAAGTATATTTTTTTCCTCATTCACTTTGAGAACATAATAAATAATAAAAAATAACCTATCTTCCTAATTTTTTTCATAATCTATTTTTCACAATCTGAGTTAGAGCAGAACTAATAATAATTAACAGTCATACAATTGCTATAATTAGGATCTAGCACATATTTAAAATATTAAGAAATGGGAAAAGCATCTGTCTTTCTCCTGGTTCCAGAATTTGAACGATTCTTACACCAGTTGGAGGGCAATAGTATTTACATGATTATGTGCTCTTTTAATATGATATACAAGAAGGCTTGAAATGCCACCTCTAAATAGAAAGATATACAATGTTCTACATTTTTAACTTTTACTGTGGAAGCTTATCAGTCCTGGTAAAGCTATACTTCCGTGTTTTATTCAGTTAAATCAGTGTTAAAGTTGGGAGCTTTGTTGTTGTTTTAATCAATTTGTTCTATATAGTATATAACTAAAATTAATTCACTATTCATTCAGGACTAATTTTCAATTCCATTTCTTGACCAAATTGTATTTTTACATTAAATTGCATTCTTATGGATCTAAATTGAGTGTGATGATAATGATTAATAAGA
>NW_011888872.1:7745210-7747456 GCF_000151845.1 Pteropus vampyrus | reverse complement strand
ATAAACCATTTAACACATTTTCTGGCCTTGTGAATTTAGTCATGATAGGCTTTCCCACTTTGCTTTCCCTCTTTGCTTGGTTAACTAGGAAGTTTTTAATCAGACTTGGTACCACTAGTAGAAGTGTTATTATGTTAAGTATTGTGTGTACTAATGTAACTCGATATTTATCTTACTGACATATTTTAATTTTTTATTCCTCCATATTTTTTCAGCTAAAAATCTAGTTTTGCTGTATGTATCTCTGTACAAATTGTCATAGAATCTCTAGATTCTACAAAGAACACTGCCTAATTTATTTGCATTCAAATGTTCACCTCTGCACAAAATCAAATTTCTCCCATAAGTAGGGTCGAACATTATCTTGTAGTAAACATAATTTGGCAATTAAAGATAATGTGGTTCTTATTTTAAGATAATTCAGCTCTAAAACTCTTTTAAATCAAGAAATGGTATTTAAACATTCAAAATAAAGTATTTGAGGAGTTAGCAGAAGGCTAGTAACAAAACTACAATGATCAGATTTAAGCAGACCTAGGTTCAAATTCTGGCTATACCAACTTTGAGACATAGACAAATCATTAAATACGTAGGGCCTTACTTTTCTCAATTTTCTGTAATGTGGGGAAAGCATAATAAAATTTCACATGCTTAGTATGAGAATTAAGTGAGAAAGGAAAACAGTTTTTGTCTGTTTTGTTCACTCCTCTATCACCATTGCTCAGCACATGTGATAAGATCATTAATACATGATAGATAGATAGATAGATAGATAGATGCATAGATAGATAGATGATAGATAGATAGATAGATAGATAGATAGATAGAAAGAAATAGATAAATAGATGATACATACATACATATATACATACATACATACATATATACATACATACGTACATACACACACACACACAGACAGACATAGCATACATTAAACACTCAATAAAAATCAATTTTGCTTTCTTCATAGACATTATTCTTCACAATAGAGTCTTTAGCCTAATTTAGAAACAGTTACCAGTGACTGGAAAGAATTTTTTAACATATCATTCTACTAGGCAGAGATAAAAGAAATTCTGCTTACATTCGATGCACATATGAGCTACTTTAAATTTGGCACAAAAATTCCAAGACACATGTCTCTTAGTGGGAAACTTTTTAATTGATATTCTTAGTTCTTGGAATGATTATCCCACCTCTGTTAAAGAAGAATTGAACGTAGGTGGGCTGGAGGTGAGGAAATGGGTTTCGTCTGCCACTAGAAAATGAATTCAGTCCATTGATTGGTGGTAAAAGGAAGAAAATTTATAAACAAGCAATCAGATCATATAATTCACTTATCTGTTGATTGATTCATTTATTTATTAAACAAATACTTATTGATAATTTGTGATGTGTTAAGTAACAATTTTACATCTATTAATAGACAAGGGTCCCACCCTTTAGGATAATGCTTACAATCAGATGGTTGGATTTGTCCTCTTTTACAGATCCCTTAAATCTTCATCTTAATGAATGTCTTTTCCTCTTTGTTATGTACTGCATGTTCTTGTCATGCCCCTACCCTAAATTGTTGAAACCCTAACTACATGGAGGGGCCTTAGGAGGTAATTAAATTTAAATAAAATCATCAGTGTGGAACCTCCATGATAGAATTAGTGTCCTTACAAGAAGAGAAAGAGACTAGAGCTTACTTTCCTTCTGTCTTGTGAGGACACAGAAAGAAGATAGCCATTTGCAAGCCAGAAAAAGGGCCGTCACAAAAATCTGGCCATACTGGCATCCTAATCTTGGACTTCCCAGCTTCCAGTATTGTGAGAAACAAATTTCTGTTGTTTAAGTCACCCAGTCTCTGCGATTATCATTATAGCAACCCAAACTAAGACATCCTTCAAAATAATCTATGAGGTTTATATTAACTGGATATAATCTTCATAAAATTATTGGAATGAGGGAGTTCAGAGAGTTTAGTTTGCTTACTACCTATCTTGTGATGAGCACTCTTCAAAGTAGATTAAATGGCCATGAGCTTTTAGTCCATCCCAGCTTCTCAGAGTTGGTCGGTTTTGCTAAGTTAAAGGTGAAAATATCTCTACTATAACATGATATTTCTACTGTAAGCTTTTCTTTTCACTATATAGGATGCCTAGCATAAGTGATTATTTAGGATTACATGACTGCATGTATCTAGTAGAGATGATAGTCAACTGAAAAGTACATAATGGTTTTAATCAATTTGTTCT
>NW_011888872.1:7735451-7745000 GCF_000151845.1 Pteropus vampyrus | reverse complement strand
TAATTTTCAATTCCATTTCTTGACCAAATTGTATTTTTACATTAAATTGCATTCTTATGGATCTAAATTGAGTGTGATGATAATGATTAATAAGACCATATAACTTCATAAATTAACCATAATTGGCCCCAGTGATTGGTAAGGTATATCACATTATAAAGGTTTGGATTTAAGAGACTGGAGGTAGGGTGGGTGGTTGAGAGGCTTTTACATTCTTTTATCAATGTTTTGTGGAAATATCCCCTGATCTACAAGGTTTACTTTAAACTTTTTTCACTTGAAAACTTATTTCATTTAGCTCAACACTACTGTTTTTTTTTTTCATGAATGAATGAATGAGTTAATGACTAACAATAGCAATTTTCAAGTGCTGCTTCAGATAGCAAAAAAGTAATAATTATCCTTTAAAGAGACCATAATTTCCCACTAGGAATATTTTTTTCTACCCAATTTTGAGTGCATTTATGGCAGAAGAATTGTTCTACATTCTAGTCGAAATATCTTATGAATATCATTCATATACACTATAGAATTTAAAAACATGAAATAAATTTCATTCTAGTACAACTAGAATTAACTACCATTTTAAAGTGAAACTGACTTTATGAATACATTACAAAATATGTATTATATCTTCAGGAGACAGGTATATTTTCCTTCCTCTACAACTAAATAATCCACAAACAATTTAATTTTAGTTTACTTTGACAATGTAAATATCTGAGAGAAGGCAACAGATAATCTTTTATTTTGCAAGTTGCCTTTATATAGTCCTCCTCTATTATGTTTGATATCAAACTATAGACAAATAAAGTAGGTGTGAGGTTAATTTTATGTGTCAATTTGACTGGGCTAAGGGATGCACAGATAGCTGGTAAAACATTATTTCTGGGTGTTTCTGTGATGTTGTCTATGGGAGAGATTAGCATCTGAATCTGTACAACAAGAATAACGCCTTTACTAATGTGAGTGGGCTTCCTCTAATCCACCAATGGCTCAAATAGGACAAAAAAGTGGAGTAAGGGCAAATACGCTCTCTTTGCTTGAGCTGGGGAGTTCTGTCCTATGTTGTATTAGGTTTCCAGAGTTCAGTAACAAAGTTATTTAAAATCAAAGAATTGTATTCTATCATAGTTCTAGGGCCTAGAAGTCTGAAATCAAGGTGTTGTTAGGGCCATATTCTCCAAAAGACTCTAAAATCCATTCCACGTCTTTCTCTTAGCTTCTGGTGTTGCCAGCAATCCTCTGGTGTTCCGATCTCTGTGTCTATTGTAATATGGATTTCTTCCTGTGTATTTGTCTCTGTGTCTCTTCTCTTCTGATAAGGACACCAATCATATTAGATTAGGACATTCAACATAAACCTGTTGAGTGTTCTTATCTCTGCTAAGTTCTTCAAATAATGGGTCTTTTTCATAGATGTACAGAGAGGCTTACCAGGACAGCATGAACTATCTTGAGCAAAATCTAACAACCTGACCAAGGACAGGATTCAGAACCCTACAGTGTCACTGATAAAAGGCCTTAATGTTCTCTTTTTTCCATTACAACAATAATTTAAATGCCAAATATTATTTATATATTAATTTTTAGAGCCCTGTGTGTGTTATCCTACTGAACTTCTAATATTTTATCTTTTTGAACAGTGCATTATTTTGACTATAACTTCAATATAGTTTATAATAATATTATCATTTGGCCTCACAGTAACACTTTTTAACATCCAACATCAAACTTTTATCACAGTTTTATCAGTTTGGCTTATATATAGTATAACATAATTCACAAGATGGGTTTTTATTTAGTTTTGGTCTAATGTCTAGCCATATCTGGTTCAGGAAATGTTGTCAGTTATTTTGGTTGCTCTAGAAACTACACTTGGGCTTTATATGTAGGCAATTTTTATTTATTTATTTATTTTTTCATTTTCCTTCCATTTTCTAGAAGTGTACAAGGAACTTTAAGCTGTAACTTAATTAATTAATATTCTGAGTGTTTCTGCCTTGAATTAAGAGGCAGGAGGTAAAATCCCTTATATGAGGAACCCTGATATTTCTCTTGCATGTGATGCTTTCAGATCCCCCATTAGCAACAAACATGCATGCAGTGCCTTTTTTTTTTTTAAACTAACTTTGCTTCGAGGATTTTGTAGAATTGTGGAGACTTGTATGTAAATGATATAGGCTATTGTTTTATCTGACAGTACAATGTTGTACACAAAATAGAACAAAAAATTTAAAAGAGTAGAAATCTTAGATCATAATATATTTTTTCATGAGTGTAAAAAAGTGGGATAGAAAAAGAGCATGAGAAATAGTGTTCAAAAAATGTCAGAGAAGAGCTAGGAAAGTGCACAAACAAAAATCTAAGTCAAGAATGTCTTTGATAAAGGAAGAATGGACAGAAAGATAAAAGAAGAGAGACCAAGATAGGGAAGAATTCAAAAAAGTCATTGCTTTGGTCAGTCACAAAGTCTAGGTACACTACTAGAGTACTACTCTTCCACAGTGAAATGAGTATCCTTGCTAAAGATCAAGGATTTTGTGGCCAATGAGAAAGTTAAGATGAGAAGTCTTTTTCATGGTAGAATACTGACATTAAGTAACAAATTCTAAATGTTTTAGCTTCACCATCGTGGTCTACTACTTTGTCTTATGTGTAGCAGTAAAAAATATTAAAACTATGGAACAGAGTAAACTCCTCAGCCTACTTACCAAACGTTATTTCTAGGAAGGTTAAAAAGCAAGTAGAGTAGTTGCAAGGTGATTTTTTTAGATGGTTAGAAAAGAATAAGAGGAAAAGACAGAGGACCAGTAAAGAGTAAATGGTTAATGATGCAAACAAGGGAAGAAATAGCTCCAAATCTCTGGTGTACATGGGGAGCTCAAATATTTATTGAAATAGAAGTTAGATGGCATCAGCAACAGAACTGGGGCAGACATCAGATCAAGGAATTGGAGCTCCTTCAGCGAGGAAGGACAATTCGAAAGAAGAGTGGCTGCTGAATGAACATTGTAAAATACTGGTAAGAAAGAAAGAGGAGTGCAAAATGTTACCTACTATTTCTCATGGTCTCACGTACTGTCCTGCCTCCCCTTGCCCCCACCATATATTGCTTTAGTTTCCCTGTTGATTTTATAAAGTCTTTAAGCCTGTACTAGAGAAAATTCTTATTTCTTTGTAAAGTGATAACTTGCTTATAAAATATTTCTTTATGATGGCAGTCAAAAGGCTATACATATATCCAGAGTCCATTTTATCTACCAATATTAAGAAGCATTTTTTTTCTTGCAGATTAAACAAACATCGAATTTCTTATCTATCTGTTAAAAGAACTAATTTATGAGAAGTAGAAGTAAGCTGATATGTTGGAATGTTAGCGCCACATTTCATACAACGCCAGAGATGACTTTAATTACCAAATTAAGTCAGCTGGCTGTTATGAATCCTACCACATGGATAATAAACAGGTGGAAGTGCTATAATCAAAAGATAATGATAAATAGCAGTGTATCTAGGAAATGTAGAGATGTCAAATGAAATGTCACTGAAGTCAGTTCTAACCAGAGTGACTGAACAGCTTCATGGTCTAGTACATGAAGAAAACAATATACAGATTGGAATTAACATGTGCTTAAGTGTCTCTTTCCTGTGACACAATGTTGGCAAAGGAAACACAACTAGAAGAGCAGCAGGGATTCATAATTTCAGAAGGACTCAGTTCTATATTCTTCACAAAAATGAAAAATAATTCCAAAAGATTATAAGAAATTATATTACAGCAAAGATTGTAAAATAAACTGAATGTATGGGATTCATATAACTGAATGTGAAACATTTTACAGAGTTCCAGCACATAGCAAACACTCAAAACACATTGCATATTTATATTATAATAGTCAAATGGTCAACGTTAGGTTAGAAACAAATTTACATCTGACTTTCTTAGTGAAAGAACATGAGACTTATTTTTCCCCACACTTACCTGCATTTCCCTGAGTTCCACCAGGCCTCACTTGCTTAGGAGGCTCAATGTAGCAGATAAATAACATGTGGACTGTTTTGAAATCATATTCTCTGAAGAGAAATATGTTTTAAGTCTTTTGGGGGGCATTATGAATATAGAAAGAGATATATATTTATTCATTGTTGAACACATATTTACTGTTTTACTTTGGGCATAGAGCAAGACATAGACAGACATGGCCCCTGCCCTAATGGAACTACAGTCTCAAAGGACAAAGAGCCCTGAGTTTGAATTCCAGCCCTGCACTGTACTAGGTCAATTTTAGCAAGATATTGAAACTTTTGGGCCATACTTTTTTGGTTTTTGATATATAAAGTAGGGCTAAGGGTACTTATCCTGTATAGTTGTTGTGAGGATTTAATAAAATAAAATGCAAAATGCTTGCCTCCATATCTGTCAAATAGTAGACCTTATGGCTTTCCTTCTCAAATGCAGTATGAGTACATAATGTGACAGGCATAGAATTCCATGAGTACAAAGAAAACCAAATGAAACCTTGACTGTTCTTAACAATTGAGGTGACAAGAAACATTGTTGACAATTTTATTTTTTATCAGGGATTGATATTTTGAAAATAGTCTATTAAATTCTTAGATAAGTAAACTTTTAAGGTAAAGAATGAAATTATTTATACATAGAATTATGTTCAACCATTGAAATCTCCACATTCATGTATGAAAGATGTCTATTCACTATACTGTAGGATGAACTGTGAATTTTTCATCAAATCATGGGAATTCAGTATAGTATGTCCTGTATGTAACTTCCTCTGTTCTTAGATTTTTTTTTTTTAAATAGGTTTCATTTGCAAGAATATTGGCTAAGATCAGGTGTAGGCTATGTTCTTAGGAACTATGAGATGTTAAACGTTTCACATGGGAATAGTCTGTGTTTTTGGCCTTTTATGTAATGGCATAATATTAATGCCCAAGTTGCATATTTCTCACTTATGTAGATGCCTGAGGAATATGCCTTTCCAAAGAAAAAGCTATAGAAATGATCCATGATCTGAGTGGACAAAATACCCATGAACTTTTATTTTTTAATTCCTCTTCAATTCTATTTAAAGTATTATAATGTTAATATTTTAAATTGGCTATATCCAATGTAAAAGTACAAACTGCAAAGTGGAAGCCAGTCAATTAATATTCTATTAGGTAAGGTCAGAAGCTCAAAATGAGGGGGGAAAAAAAGATACATTGCCTATATTTATCTTCCATCTGTTCAGAACCTGTTCAGATTGCCAACACACTGATGCATCATTTACTTATAATAATGCGTTAATCACAATAATGAGCAATCAATTTTCAGATGTTAAATGAACACTCAGAATAAGAAACCCTGTCATTTAGAAGGCCACTTAATGAGAACAAGGTGGAGAAATCACTTGATTAGGCAGTTGACTTTTTTAATACAAATGTTTGTGTCGCCATGAATTTAGAGTCTGCTAAACAACTGAACATTTTATGCTTATTTTCAGCAAATTAAAGAGAACAGTCTGCTTTAAAGAGGAGACTTCAAGTACAAATGCTTTCCTGAGAACTTACTTTGTACATATTTGATGACTAGTAAATATTGGGTAAAAATGAATTGGTATGGTTTGTGGAAAGTGAAAATAGAAAATTGATAACATCAACTGGCTGGGTAAACTAAAAAACAGCAGTACTAAATTCAGCAGGTTGATTTCATTGGAAATATCTTCAGCTATAAGAACCTATATATAGACAGATTCATATATATATATATATATATATATATATATATATATATATGTATACACACACACATATACACATTTTTGTCTGAAATGAAAATTTATATTGTCTTTAGGAGTGACTTAGTCACCTATTACAGATGAGGTCTTTACTGTCATAGGTTCTCCCATATAATAGACTTTAGTTGTTTAAAAAATGTAACCGAGTTTATTGTCACATGAAAGAAACAGATCAGAGGTTGGCAAACTACAGCCTACCAGTCAAATCTAGTCTGCCACCTGTTCCTGCATAGTCTGTGAGCTAAGAATGGTTTTTTACCATTTTAAATGGCTGAAAGGAATCATAGAAAAAATAACATTTGTGACGCATGATAATAATAAGAAATTTAAATTTTAGTCAATAAATGGAGTTTTATGGCACCACATGTATTCATGTACACACTGTCTATAGCTGCTTTTGTGATATATTGGCAGAGTTTAGTACAGAGATGGTTTGACTGGTAAAGCTGAAACATCACACAGAAATCAAGTTCTACTCCTTATTCTTCCAGTATGTGAAATGAAGCAAAACAATTTCTCTGCATCTCTGCTTGAGTACCTCAGAACTCTGAGATAATATTCGGCTCCATCTTTCATGCTTAATCTGATTCTTCTCTAAAAGGAATAGTCTCAGTTTTCTATTGGTTAATATTCAATATTTATTCATCTAGGACCCAGAATTCCAAATTGTACTGAAATCAGCACACTGAACGGTATTTAGATAGTGTGTTTGAATATTTTGAGTCCAGTATGGAGACTCTTCTATGTAAGAATAAATTAAGGCCCTGTAGTAACACATTTTGCTACTTTGCCACTTACTATTGGCACTTTTTGCTACTTTGCCACTTACTATTGGCAAAGTAGCAAAATGTGTTGCTTATTGATAGGTTATGCTTCCTTACATTTTCCAGGTTAGGGAACCTAATATGAGAATGTATTCTCACCTAGCATGACCAACGTATAATCTCATTATGCTCAACATATTTATTATAATAATAGCAACTATACTGATAACAATAATAAACAAAGATGTATTAAATACCATTTTGTCCCAGAACTGTTTAAATACTTTATGTATCAATACATTCAATCCTTACAATAATTCTGTGACCTACATAAGGAAGCAAGAGCAGAAAAGACTTTATAAGTTGTTGTAACTCTACTGAAACCCCACTATTTCTAAACTTCATGAAATTCAAGACTTCTGAGGTCAAACCTAAAAAAAATTTGGATGAGTGTTGTGATTACAGTGTCACTGTTTGAGACTTGCCAACATCCCTTCACCCATTTTCTTTAATGTTTTATTGGGATGTTGTGGTTAAATAAGGATGTCTTTGGGTCCGTCTGTTGAAAAAGTATTATATTCTTGCTCTGTAGGTGAAACCATCTAAACTTCATAGCACTAAATGTCTTAGTTCCTCATGACATTGAAAAGGGAAGAAGTATCAGATGTACTCTTGTGTACAGAGTTTTGAATAACTTAGTAATAAACCTTTGTTAATGATTCAGTAGTATCATACTGCTGATGTGAATAATTTGACACTCTTTCTATATCTGAGTGAAGTGGGACAATCTTTTGGAACATAAATCATTTGCATTATGTTCCCTCAAAGATAAAATCTGCATGGTTATGCAAACACTACATATGTTTAGAAGTTAGATGCATAATGCATGCTTATTTAAAAGATTCAATTATTGGAACATTAATTTGTCTGTCTTTTTTTTTTTTTTTTTCTGACTGTAGTATTCCGTTAAGCCTCTTTCCCTATTCTCAACTCAACACAGGAGGCCTTACATTTGGATTTTCCTGACTCAGGGAAAAGCTGTGGTACAGGGATCAAAACAGAAGATACTGAGACATTCTGTCATCTTGTAAGGGATGGGGAAGAGGCGAGCTCTTGGATTTTAAAGATAGTGAACTGGAAATTTCTTGAGCCTGAGAAGGAGACCAAGGCTCTGGGAGCTGCCGTAGTGGAGGTTCCTATTTCCCTATAAGAGCCTCAGGGAGGTGGCAGGAGCTCAGAGAAAAATGGCTTAACACTAAACAGACCCAAGTTCACAACCTGAGAAAAGATGTCTGTTCATCAAGGATGAAATGGCAGCAGCTCTCTTGTTGAATATCTAGGACTCATTTTGGCTCAGACAATGAGGTGATTAGTGGTAACTGTGATGACTGTTGCGCTCCGTCTTTTTTTTGTCAAACATTACTTAGGCCTCCTTTCTTTTGGGGCAATGTTCAGGAAGAAACTAATTCTCCAGTTATTTCCTGAAAATTAATTTTCTTCTGTTATATCAGGAAAGAGGCTTATATGTGGATTAAATTTGATTTAAAGAAAATAATAAACATAACATTTGCACACTTGAGACTGTGAGCTAAAAGTCATAGCTACTACATAAGTACATGCATGCAAAATAAATCCTTCTTCTGAATATTCTCAGTCATATGCCTTTATGTCATTCTCCCTTTGAGTCACATAAAACTATGCCTAAATGAGAATGAAAAGGATTATCCAATCGACAAACACATAAACTCTTGCTTTAATTTCTCAGCATGCTACATGAAAAATGGCACCTTGACTCCATCTATAAAGAGCAACAGCATGTGCCTCAATTACTATTTTTCACATGTATTTCTATTAGTTTTAGACACTTTCCCTGAAGCTTTTCTTCTGTCCCATTGTTTTGGGGTCTCTTTCCCCAGTATGGATGAAGATCTAAGATGCTTGGGTTCTTAATCTATATTCCCAACTGAGTCATAATATAGCTTCAGGCAGCGATTTAATTTCCTCCCACTAAAGTGCAATAGTCAGAAATACCTACCAAGACATCTCAGAATGCATTTGATACTTCTACTTGATTATTAGAATTGAAAGACTTGAGATTCTCTAATGAAAACTTCTATGGCAGAGGGGTATATTGTAATTTAATTTGGAACTATTATCCTGCCTTGTTCTGCTTTCAGAACATGTAGAAATCAAGCTTTGTATTAAATAACACTCTTTGTGAAGGTAAATAACTAAGAACTGTGGATGAAAGTAGAAATTATTCTATTCAAATGAGGCCAAATGGCCAATTATATAAGTAAAGGAATTTAACTCACCATAAGCCTATTTATTGCAAAGAGAGAAAATGTTACCTTCTTGTCTATTATTTATGGCATTTCTTTATTAGCATACTATATTTTAGACTGGACTTAAATACAGTCATTTTATTTTCACTCCTCCACTTATTATTGAGGTTTTGTTTAGTCTATAAATTACTTTTATTTCACTTGGGGCTTCTGAATGTTGTGCAACAATAGATATGCAGAAATTAGAAATGCCTGTTATTTTTTCCTTTCTAGGGACCCCCTGACAAAACAATAAAGAATTTCAATTTTTCATAAACAGCCACTATCTGAGGTGGTATTTGAAAAGGGCATTAGGCGGCATAATCTCATTTTAGAAAAATTATATTTTAGTCCTGATTCAGATAGAACATGGTATTTGAAGACCATTAATATACCTTTGGTTCTCTCTGTAAACAAAAAATTAGAATAAAGTAGACTGAATTGCATACAATACGCTGGTCTTACAAAAATTAATATGACTGATAACTGATTTCTTGTAAACCATAAAAGAAGGCCTCCTGTAAAAACATGGAGAATCAATAAGAGCCGACAAGACATGATGCGAAGGGTATTCAAAAGGTCCTAATCTCTAAAAATATGCACCAATGACAGTGCAACACTACTGAAAATACTTCTACAAGTAACAGCTTCTTTAGCTTT
>NW_011888872.1:7731410-7734761 GCF_000151845.1 Pteropus vampyrus | reverse complement strand
GTAGATGGCATATGAGAGTTGGCAGTAAAGATACCCTTGTATTTATTTTTTAAATTAAAATATTTTGGGGCATATGAAATAATCTAATTGGCCAATTATTGAAAGTGAATTTTCTTGAGAGCTGAACAGACAGAAATAATAGGTGGCTTCTCTCAGGCGAGAAAGGCTTGGAAGGTAACTAAAGACTAGTGGGTAACTGAGGGGAAAAAGCAAATATCACCTGCTCTACAGTTTCCCTTAAGAGTTATTTTGTCCACAGTATTATATGTGTCCTATTTATACTATTAAGTTTCTTCAAGGTGTTTAATTCTTTGGCAAATGCCTTGATGATATTGAGCTCTGTATGTAGTGAAAATCTGGTGGTCTGGTAGTCAATATTTTTTCTCACCCCATAACCCAAGGCTTATGTATTTTATATTTAGCATTCCTCTCTCTTTAGGAACAAAATTGCAATCAATTCTTTAACAGGATATGTTTTATAAGAAGAAGGTTTTGTTTCACTCACAGAGATAAGAGAGTACAGTATCAAGGCATGCTAGAAGAGACCGTCTTGGGTTAAAAAAAAAAAAATGGTTCTTTTGTTTTCCAAGCTGTATGTGACCTTGGTAAGTTATTTAATTTCTCTGTCTCTTCATCCAAAAATGAAGACAAAAATTAAATGAGATTGGTAATACTAACTAACATGGTTATTGGTAAGTTTGTGTGTATGTGTGTGTGTGTGTGTGTGTGTGTGTGTGTGTGTGCACGCGCACACACACGTGTATCAATTAAGGTATCACCTGATGCATAGTTAGGGCTAAATAAGTATTGTTATTGTTTATTATTATTTACTCAACAAATACTCATTAAGCATCATTACATGGCATGTAGTTTCTTTGGCACTAAGAATACAAGAACAAAACCAAAACAAAACAAAATAAACAAAAACAATGACTACATTCACATAAAGCTTACACCCTGAATTATAAGACTTAACTATTATCATTGCTTGTTATTCCTTAAAGCAAGGAAAGAAGGCTTCTACCCATTGTCAAACTGGCTAAAGAATACAAATGGTAGAGGAGGTTATAAAACTGCATTCTGCTTTGGAAGATTTATTTTATTCACTTTACTATATACATGGCCAATACTTAGGACAAAATCGCAAAAATAATTAAGAATGAGAGTTTGCCACTGTGGACTGGGTTTAAACAAAAGTGTTGCTGATTGCTTTTTAGATCATTTGTTAGTTCTACTGGGTCATGGAAACCCATTTTTCATCATGAAAACAATTATCCTTAAACCCTGACAAAACACATATCATTATTTGGCATTGTTTTCAGTAATCAATCTAATGAGAGTTTATCTAGTTTACTGAACCAGGAGGATGCCTTTAATAATTATACAACCCAAAGATCAATTAAGATCAAATAAGTTCAATATAATTTATAGAAAGGAATGATACTTTAAAAAATATATTACAGTATAATCCTTATTGCTTAGAAATTACTAAAAGGTTTTCTTTCTTTTTTTTTCTTAATGGCTTTTCCCATATCTGTCTTCAGAAGAATCAGAGAATAACTTTAGATAATCTATTTTTCAACTACTCCTCTTCAGGTAACAGATTGACTTACTTCTTTAACTTTCCTTAATAAGTTAGGAGGAAAAAGCATAATTTTGAAAGTCGGATTAGATGATCTATTGGCAAAATGAAAAAAATACGGAATTTTACAGTCAAAATAAACAATATGGATCATCAGAGAAAGCAGCCTTCAAGATTTATTTTTTAAGCTGTGTAATTCTTTCTTCAAATAAAATTTATGCACATGTCCAAAATGTAAAACAGATAAAATAAGAGATGCTCTGATTGAAACACGGTCTAAATCCTGAAGCTCAACTCTCGAGGTGATGGCAATGGAATTCACTGCAAGCCAAGAAGCTCTAGTATAAACTTCCCTGACCAAATTCAAGCTCTTCATTTCACATTTGAAGAAATTTAGGTCTGGAGAGGTAAAGATATTTGTTTAAGATCAGAGAGCAAGGGCAAACAGCCAGGAGTAGAACCAAAGTCTGCAGATAGCTATTCAAGTTTTCTATTTTTTTTCTCTTTATATTAGGAAATAATATTTTGCACTATAATTAAATTGAACGTTAAGCTAGGTAATGCATTGCTGTTCCAATGTCAAGGTCACATTTTAAGTAGCACATGTGGGCTGGGAGATACTGTTACAACCTCTTTGGAAAATAAAATATGCTACAATCTTTCTTCTGACCACGAGTTCACATTCTTGCAACATGACAAATGCACTTATCCAGTCCTATGCATGTTTTGTCCCATTATCGCATCAATCTGAAGTCCACAATCTCATCAAAACCAAGTTATAGTTCATATGAGGCTCCAAAGATATAGCTTTAGGGGTACTGTTCCTTTTACTCGAACACTAATAAGTCAAATAGACAAATTATCTTAAACATCACATCCAACAAACAACAGTGGAGCAGGTGTAAGATAACTGCTGTGGATACTCATTTTATAAAGGGCAGGAAATAGGAAGCACAAAACAACCACAGATCTATAGCAACTCAGAAATACAGATTGGCGACATGCAATTAGTTCCTTGATTAGGGCTCAATCCTACTCTCTGGGAATGATTCTGTACAGTTCTTGGTTTCTTCTGGCTTCTTGGGTCTGCCCTCTGAGCCATCACTTACTTTCCATAAGAAATGACTAATGTTTGTAGCTGAGTAGTTTTCTGATGGCTTTTTTTCTTTTAGAAATATAGATCAAAGGTTTAAAGACCTTTTTTAGGTTTTGTATTGTTTATACTTTTTAGTCTATTGGTGACAATGTTTTCTCATCTTCTTAAAAATCTGTGGGATCTTGATGAGTCTTATTGGAGTTTAGTCCATTATACAAAAAACATACCCCTCCTTTCTTTGATATAAGCCCCTTTCTACTTGGAGCATCTTGTGAATTTGCTGTGGGGCAATACATTTAGGAGTCTTTGAAACCCAATTTAAAATGCATATCTTTGAGATTCTAAAAGAGCGTTCTGTCTCTTTGAAAGAATGCTCTGTCATATCTATTTGAGGTCTTACTGAGATTCTTTGAGGTCTTACCCTCGGCTTCATTATTATTATTATTATTATTATTTTCTGAGAGTACACTAGATTTAACATCTACTCAACAGTTATTTATTAAATTAGCATCCTTTGGAATCTAGAGAGATTAAAAATGAGAAATAGTTTTATTTTCAAACTCACCAAGTCCTTGCTCCTTTGCATATAACAATTTTTTCCTTACCTTACTTTTTCTTTTCTTTTTCCTCAACTTTATTGCACTATAATTGACAAATATAATTGTAATATATT
>NW_011888872.1:7724501-7730961 GCF_000151845.1 Pteropus vampyrus | reverse complement strand
TTTTTTTCTTTGTTATTCCACATATAAGTAAGACCGTGTAGTATTTCTTTCATGGTCAGGCTAATTTCACTTAGCATAATCATATCTTCTTTATTCAATGACCCATCAATGGATGCATAGGTTGTTTCCACACCTTTGCTATTGTGAATAGCAAAGTAATGATCATGGAAGTGCAGATATTTCAACATCATGATTTTGTTTCCTTTAAATAGATATGCAGAGTGGAATTGCTGAATCATATAATTATTTTTAATTTTTTGAGGAATCTCTATATTGTTTTTGATAATGACGATACCAGTTTATATTCTCACCAACATGGTACAAGGGTTTCCTTTTCTCCATATCCTTACCAACACTTGTTATCTCTTGTCTTTTTGACGATAGCCATCGTAACAGGTGTGAGGTAATATCTCATTGTGGTTTGATTTGCATTTCCTGATAATCTCAAGGAGATTGCCGCTCCCCCTGTCCCTTATGTTTTCTTCTCAAGATTTTATAATTTTAGGTCTTTGTTTAAATCTTTAATCCATTTTGAATTGATTTTTGTATATGGTATAATTTAGGGGTTAATTACCATTCTTTCGCACATAGAGATACAATTTTCCCAAAATCATTTACTGAAGAACATTTCCTTTCCCATTATATATTCTTGGCAACTTTGTCAATAATTAACTCAATATATATGCATGGGTCTATTTCTGGGCTCCTGATTCTGTTCCATTAATCCATTGTCTGTTTTCATATCAACAGCAGACATTTTGATTACTATAGCTTTGTAATATAGTTTGAAATCAGGAAGTATGATGTCTTCAGCTTTCTTCTTTCTCAAGAATGCTTGGCTCTCTGGGGTCTTTTGTGGTTCCATATGAAATTTAGGATTGTTTTTTTTTTTTTTTCCTATTTCTGTGAAAAATGCCATTGGAATTTTGATAGGAATTGTACTGAATCTATATTTTATCAGTTGCTTTATGTGTAGAATTTACTCAATAGTTTCTGGATTTCTCTCAGAGAGAACTGATTTGTGGTTAGCTATATATTTGGTGCATCTGTGGGAGGAGGGAAATTCAGAAGCCTCCAAGTCTCCATCTTGGCGACATCATTCATTATGTTTATTGTTTCTCCTTTTATTATTGGCTTCTAGAAGAAGCTAAGAATGTCATGCAACATTATTCCTGGAAATCGTAACTAAATCATAGGAATTAATTAAGTTTATTTTCTATATTTTTACAGGTAATAGTGTTGCTCAACTTTCTGCCATCACACAAGAGTCTTTATTCTCCATCATTCAATTGCATTTTCCTCAATTTCCTTTGAGCTGTCACATACTCCTCCAGTTTCTTTTGGTTTCTGCTAATAGTCTCAAGGACTTTCAGTTTTTGCTCACCATCCATCCCCAAAGGTGAAGCCACATATTTTAGGTTTTGTTATAGCAGCATTCCCTTGTTCTGGATGTAACAGATGCATAACAAACCATCCCAAAGTTAGTGAAGTATACCAGCAATAATTATTTACTATTATTTCTCATGATTTTGGGAACTGACCTGCTTAGCTAAACAGTTCTCCTAGAGGTCTCTCGTGAGGTTGTAATCAGACAATGGCTGAATCTGTAGTCATCTCTAGTGCTTTTTTATATATCTGACAGTTGATGTTGGTTGCCTGGAATCAGCTTCATCTCTCCATGTGGAATAGTCTTTTCTGCATTGTAGTAGCTGGATTCCAAAAGCAAGTTCCACAGAAAGAAGCAAACAGATGCCTTACTGCCTTTTATGACCTAGCCTCAGAAATCATATAACATCACTTCCACTATAGTGTATTAGTCAAGGCTATAACAACATTCCACCAAGAGGAGAACACCATCTGATTTTCTAGATAGAGAAGTGATAATGTCACATAGTAAGAAACTTGTGAGTGATAGGAGATGGTATTATATAGGTCTCTGGAAAATACAATCTGCCATAACCATTTACTACAAAATGTCAGCTATAATATATCACATAGCAATAAAAAAAAATAAAGAAAAAAAGTAGAATGATAACATTATTTTATTTCATATTAAATGAATAAAAACAGCTCAATATATTTATTTAAAAATAAAATATTTGCCACATTAGAGATATTTGAAAGAATTGACTATCTCAATGTTTTGGTGTTTGAAAATACATCCAAGGAAATGTATGATAGTTGCCATTGTGAGAAAGTAAATATTTCACAATAAATGAGATAAGTCATATTCAGTAGAACAATAAATAAATATTTCAGACTGTCTTGAAGAGATAAAATAGTCTGAATGCAAAACGAATAAATTCCTAAATCTAAGATATAGTTATGCGATAAAACATAAATTCTGAAAAACTAAATTTTATGACTTTTAACCCTCTTTGCTTAAGAGTTCTTTCTTTTATCTTCTAGAGATTTTATTGTAAGATAAAGTATATTAAAATATAGTATAAACTAATTACTTTAAATATTGTAGCTGCTTTTGGGTAGCAACTCAACATGCTTTCTCAAATACAAATTGGAAAAACTGGGATAGATTAATGGGTTTTAAACTATTAGTGTTTTAAGACTATTGCATCACAAATCGGAAATTACTTAACCCATATTATATAAGGTTCGAGTAGATGGCCATCTTAGAGAATGCCTTTTCTTAGCTCTCTCCTTTTATGAAGTCCAATTTACCTTTCATAGTGGCTTTATATATATGTTCCTCCATTGCTGTTCTTTGCATTTAGGTCTTTAAAGAATTCCATAAAAGGAAAATATTTATTGCATGTCTAATATGTGCTAGGCATTATGCAAGTCTTTTACACATGGTATACTATTTTTGCTCTCATCCCCTACTTCCTCAAGTGTAAGTATTCTCGTCATCATTTTGACTTAGATTTTTTTTTTATTTTGCTTGTTTGATTGTTGCTTGATTTTATTTGAAAATTACTTTCATAAAATTCTATAGGCATATAAAAGCATATAAAAGCATATGATCAACACCTGTGTACCTATCACCTAGATTAAATAAAATATTTCAAACTAAACTTAAGTTCTTTGTGTATCTTTCCATGATCCCATTCCTACCCTCATCCACAAATTAATTATAATATAGCACTTCTACACAGAAAACTATTTAATATAATTTTGCATATTTTAAAATGTAAAAGATGTTATAACTTCTGAGACATTTTTTTCCCTAAGATTATGTTTTTACTTTTATCTATATTGATGCAGTAGGGATATATTCATTTTTATTTTACTACTATATAAGCTGTATAATATTCATTATATTTATATATTTTCGATAGATATTTACATCATTTAAAATTTTTCACCAGTAAAACCATATTGTGATGAGTATTTTAGACATTATTGGCTTTAGCTATTCTCTCAAAATATAAATAATTTTTTATTAAATCTATACTTATTCTCTACATTACAATGAATATAAAAATACTATTTATTATTAAATCACATAGTGTTCTGTGATTCGTTTCCTCTTCATCTCCTTCATGTTATTGTGGGATGAGGCGGTATGAGGAAGGGAAAGACTGTTTTACAATCTTCTAATTATTGTATTAAACAACTAAGAAGGATGTATTTTACAAAGATGTAAATAGCATTTTGATAAAACAAATTTATTAAAATAAAAGAAAAATCAATGTCAAAGAAGAGAAGGTAAAGAAAAAGAGGAGAGGTAAGAGTAACACGACATCTTGAATAATACACACTATTCATTCAAACATATTCAAATATGTTTGCATTGTATATACTGGACACTAGATACCCTCTACTTGACTCTACTTTTTTTAATGTAAAATAAAATAAACTTCCTTGACCCTATATCGTCTTCCACCTTACTCTCTTTGCTTCTCTTTGGTAGTAGAGAAAATAATGGCCTCAAATAGGTTTGTTTCCTAATTTCTGGAACCTATAAATTTGTTATTTTACAGTGCAAAGACACTGGAAACAAAGACTGTGCAGAAGTGGCTAAGGGTATGGACCTTGAGATAGGGAGATTATCCTGGACTACTCAGGTGGGCCATCTAATTACATTAGTTCTTAAAATTGGAGAATCCTTCCTGGCTGGGGGAGAGAGAGAGAGAGAGAGAGAGAGAGAGAGAGAGAGAGAGAGAGAATGAATAATGAAAAAGGGCCAGACAGAGATTCAATGTTGCTGGTTTTGAAGAGACTTAATATTGCTTGCTCATGTGGCTCTGAACCAAAGAATATGGTAGTCTCTAAAAGCTGGAAAAGACGAGGAAATAAATTCTCCTCTAGAGCCTCCAGAAAGAAAGATAGCACTGCCTGTATCTTCACTTTAGCCCAGTGACACCAGTGTTGGATTTCTGACCTAAATAACTGTAAATTAATAAATTTGAGTTGCTTATACTGCTCAATTTCTAGTAATATGTAGTAACAGCATATTAAAACTAATCTGTCTGTCTTGTTAATAGTCATTCTAACAAGTGTGAGGTGGTATCTCATCATGGCTTTGATTTGCATTTTCCTTAACTGCTAGTGAGGTTGAACATCTTTTCATGTATCTGTTGGCCATTTGTATGTTTTCTTGGGAGAAGTGACTGCTCAGGTTCTCTTCCCATTTTTAATTGGATCATTTGTGTTTTTGGTTGAGTTGCATGAGTTCATCTCTTTCTGGATATTAATCCCTTAGCAGAGGTGTTGTTTGAGGAATGTAAATTGGTACAGCCATTATAGAAAATAGGATAAAGATTCCTCAAAAAATTAAAAACAGAACTACCATATGACCCAGTAATCCCTCTTCTGGGTATCTATCCAGAAAATTTGAAAACATTTTTTATTCATATATGTATCCCTATGTTCACTGCAGTGTTATCCACAGTGTCTAAGACATGGAAACAACTGAACTATCCTTCAATAGATGATCAGATAAAGAAATGTGGTATACTTATACAATCGAATACTACTCAGCCATAAGAAAAGATGAAATACTGCCATTTGCAACAACATGGATGGATCTTGAGTATATTATGCTAAGGAAAATGAGTTAGATGGAAAAAGTCAAGAACATATAATTTCACTTGTATGCAGGATATAAAAACTGAAAGTAACAAATAAACAAGTAAGACAAATAAACAAACAGAAACATAGACACAGACAAATATATGGTGGTTACCTGAGGGAAAAGAAGTAGGGAAAAAGCAGAAAATGGTAAAAGGGGTCAAATATATGCCGATGGAAAGAGACTTGACTGAGTGGTGGACACAGTGCAATATATAGATGATATATTATAAAACTGTATACTTGAAATCTACATAGTTTTATTAATCAATGTCACCACAATAAATTTAATAAAATTTTTTTAAAAAAACGAATTTCTTAAAATAGGCATTTTTTATTGATGTCAACATTAACTCACATTGAATTTTTCTTTGACCCACTATTATTAGGTTTATAGTTTCACCACTCTATTAATTTGTTATCAAAGACAATTTTAACTTCTTGTCTCCTAAGTCTAATGATCATTTTTCTATCATTACTCTAATTGCCCCCTTAGCAATATTTGATTCAGTTAATCATTGTTCCCTCGAAACAGTGTATTATTTTGGATTTAGCAAAAACTCACCCACCCAGTTTTCTTCCTATTTTTATACTTTCCTTACATGGTTTTACTAATCCACGTCAATGTCTATAAATACAACATACATATCTTTCCCCATCTAACTTCAATAACCAATTGTCTATTTATCCTTTTCACTTAGATAGCTAATTATATTTCAAACATATGGCTGAAACAAAATTCCTAATTTTTGTGCCAAATTTTCTCTTCTCACCGTTCAATTGCTCAAGCCAACTTCCAGGAATAATACTAGATTTCTATTTCACTAACCCCTCACATTCAATCCTTTGTAAAATATCATCTACCCTAACCCTAATCTGTCTACTGCTCTTTGTTACTTTGACCACTGCTCTAACTGAGATCATCACCATCTCTTGCCTAGACATCACAAAATTCTAATAGGCTCACTTGCTTCTGCTCTTTCCACCTCCTTCCCCACATAAAAATTCTATTCACCACATAGTTGCCACAGTAATATTTTTTTTAATGTAAGCACATAATATAATTTCCTACATAGAGCACTTAAAAGGAATCACATTTTATTTACAATGAAATTCAAACTCAAAGAGCTGGTTTACCAGCTCTACATTATATAATCTATAATACATCTCCAACTTCATGTCATAGAACATTCCTCTTATCCACTAATCTTTAACCAGAGTGTCCTCTGAAATTATTTCATATACCTGTAATTCTCTTTCCTCAGAATCTTCACCTGGGTGGCATCTTTTTATCACTCTGATTTCAGTTTAAAGGTGAAATCTTGCAGAGAGAGGCCTTCTCTGGACATCTAATAAAAATTAGTCATCTAGTCAATATCATAGTCCCTGTTTTAATTCTCCACATAGTATTTTTCAATTTTTTTCTTCT
>NW_011888872.1:7710934-7722602 GCF_000151845.1 Pteropus vampyrus | reverse complement strand
CCCCTGTGAAGCCGAACCAGTGCTGATGCTCAAAGTGAGCAGGTCGGTTACCGCTAAAGTCTGCTCATGGACACGGCCCCTTTAAAAGGCATCTGTAGCTGCCGGCTACTGCTGCTGCAGCCTCTTTCCCACTCAGCCGCTCGGGACTGGGCAGCCTCATGTCCTCACTTTGTCCTATCTTCTTCCGTTGCAGGGTGATTTCTTAGATTTCTCCCTAGTTGTATGGCTTGTTCCTCTAGATCCCAGACAATTTTTCCTTGCTGTTTGCTCCTTGTTTTCGTCACAACTTTGATTTGGTCGCCAGAGGGATGAACTGAGCCTCTTTCATCTAAGCCATTCCGCCCACGACCCCCCACAACTTCATCTCCTTGAATCTTTTTTATTCATGCATAAAATGATGAAGTGTGTATAACATTCCAAGAATGTTATAATCCAATACATTATAACAGACTATATAATAATGCTGGTGAAAGAGTCTTATATTTGTACATGATTCACTTTTATTTTCCCTTTCCAATTGTAATTATTTTCTATGTTTTGCTGGGATTACAGCTAAATCAATAAAAGTAGGTGACTGTATTACCCAGTCTTTTTAGAGAAAATAAAACTCAGTCTTTACTTGTAAGAAAGTTCTTCCTTTACTGTTAAATGAGTTTAATATTAAATGATATTTCCTTGGGTTCTAACTTTGATAAAGACAACCATACTTCTTTTAAAAATTAAATTTCTTTATTAACTTTGAATATGCTATTATTATACATTATAGTTATTTTAATAGTTACTTTAGAGTTATGAATGGAGTGATTTATAGAGTGGAATGGAGAATACCTCTCAATTTGTAACCACAATCAGCAAGTATGTGGCAAAGAATAAAAGGTAATGTCACTTTAAAAATTATTTTCTTGCCATATGATAAAAATTTTCACTTCAAGTCACTTCACCTATTTCTATTTAGCTTCTTTAAAATATAACAAATATTCATGAGACTTCACACTTTCTCACACAAAGATTCTCTAACATGGAAAGAAATCTAAATTATTTTTCAGACTTAGTGATACTTCTGTAGATGTTAGTAAAATGCCTCTTATATCTACGAATAGAAGTTTCTCTCCTCAATACTTTTTTCATTACAAGATATTTAATAAAATAGGAGCCCTTATTGTCAAAGAAATTTAATTATTTTTTAGTATATCATACAAGTTACTAACTTGCCAACACCAGACAAGACCAAATATGAAAGTGCTGAGGACTCTGATTATAAGTTGTTAAATATAGAAAGAGGATGTCCTAGAAAATAAAATATGCAGTTATCACTTTGCCCATTCTCACCTCATAAATTGCTAATTGTAAAATACAAAATTGAAACATAACAGGATCATGCGATTATCAATTATTTATTAAATATATGTTGAAGGCCTTGCACATAATATTTTTAAATTCTGGACCCAAAACTCATAAAGATGTAGCAATCTTCACCCAACCCCAATCTGTATTTTCTACAACCATATGGATCTGATAAGTCTATTCCTTTTGACACACGTCTCTTACTTCCTCCAACCTCAAGTCTAAAATTTCAAATTTGGGAGTTGCTTGGTTAGTGATTATGATGGATAAGCTGTGGAGTGGTAAATCAAATGCTATAATATTTTAAGAAGATATATACAAATGAAAGTACTGCCTTTTGGTAAAGGTATGTTTTCTGACATGAACAGAGCTAATGGTGGTGTGAACTAGTAGAATTCTTCTAGAAAGCAATCTGATAATCAGAAATATTACTCAGATTCCACAATTATTATTTTTTTATTAATTCTATTTTTTTCTACGTCTTCCCATTTCTTTCTGCTACTGGATTATTTTTACGACAATTCCAAACATCATACAAGCTCATTTGTAAAATTCAATAAATTCTTTCTAAGACATGGATTCTACTTTTAAAATGTCACTTCAATACCACCATTCTACTCGGAAATCAAAACAAATTCTTTAATAGCCTCAAAGAAACCATAAGTCCACATTTTCCTGATTGGCTTACACATCTCATCTACTTCCTCTTCCCCTTCTTCCTCTTCTTTTTTAAAAATATTAACTGAAATTGGTTAACGTGTCTCTAAATTTTTTTTTTTACTCTATAGTAACATTTGTTGACAGTCTCTTGGCATTATAATATAGACAATTTCTTCCATGTTTGTTTGCTTGTTTTTGCATTTACCTAATCTACAGAATAAATGAATTGATTTTACCTTTTAAAATGAATACAATATGTCAAAAACAAATTTCAGTTCGACTAAAACTTCCAATTTAACTAAAAACAGAACGATCAGTTTATAAACCAAATATTTAATTATAGAATGAAATAAATATGAAATATGTTCATTACTAATTTTTAAATGTTTAATTAATTTTTATTGTTCCATATAATATAATGTGACAGATAGGCTACGCCACTCTCTTCTCTTTGTTCATCAACTACGTTATATACTGGCAACCCTAGAATTTCATTAAGGTTTTTTGCCTTCTCTCTGTTTCTGTTTCCTACCACAATTAGCCAACTAAATGTCTAGTGTGTTTAAAGAGCTCACTCTCATCTCTTAGGTCAGGAGGTGGTGTGGCACCCTTCTCTGACATAGCTAGATATTGAGTTCCTCACAATAATTCCAAGTTGGGTTAGAGAAAGAAATGACAGAATGGAATACACTGATTAATAACCCATTTACACTGTAGTTTTCCCAGTGTGCATTGTCAGAGAAAAAGAGAAGTTCGGGATTGATTCATGAGATGAGTGCACATTTGCAAGTCCCATCCAGCAGCATAAGAAAAAACAAGTAGACACTCAATCTTTGCTAATAGTTTTCTACTGCTGCAGAGCTTTCATGTTTCATTCCTTACATATGATGAGCAGCTAGATTTTGAGCCCTAATAAATTCTCTGTTCTAGATACCACAGCTATCTTTCTCCAACCTTCCATAACATAACACCACTCAGAAAAACATATTTTCCATAAAAATGCTCTATAGAGAGATTCTGTTTTTTACTATGACCTAATATAAAGTAAGTCCTTGTTTTATACTTTTCTCTTGTAGATCATGTTGCTCTTAAAATAATCAAAATTAAACATAGTTAGAGATTCCCTTTCATACCTTGCAGTTAGTCTTCACTTTTTTTTTCAGAGACTGTAGATATCCGACATCTTCAAGCTGTACAGCCAGAGCTATGTGGTGTCCTGGTAATCTTTCTCTCCTGCCAGTAAAAAATTCCTGTCCTGTCAAAGGTACAAACTTACAGTTATAAAATAAACAAAACATGGGAAAGCAATGTACAGCATGGAGAGTACAGTTAATGATACTATACTGCAGATTTAAAAGTTGCTAAGAGTAATTTTGTAAATTCTCATCACAAGAAAAAATATTTTGTAACTATATGGTATTGAACGTTAACTAATTAGTGATCATTTTGCAACATGTACAAATATGGAATCATTTTATTGTATACATGAAATTAATATGTTGAATACCAATTGTCTCAGTTTTAAAAAGTATATATGTATATGTGTATATATATATGTAATTTGAAACTGAAAAATTTCCCTGTTTTATATCCATGTCTAATATTAATGTAACACATTTTTCCATGTTAATGTAATGATTAATGAATATATGAAAATCCACCATTTACTGAATGTCTGCTATTTACCAGTGGAAGTTTAGTTGTGTATATTATATTTTGTAATATTTACAAGATCATTTATTGTAATCCTCACTATCTCTGAGGGGGACCTTTATACTTGCATGGGTGAGAAAACGAAAATTTAGAGAAACTAAATAACTTGGCAAGGTTTACAAAAACAAGAAACTGTAGAGATGGGTTTTGAAACCAGAATTGCCTGATTGTAAAGACCATGATTTTTCTTTTTCCATTTTCTGTCTTGTAATGTCCAGAAAATATTATAGACTTTGGAGAAATATGTCTGATTTTATTCATACATTCTTATATGGTTTAAAATGTCTTACATGTACATGAATCTGGCAAGCAAAAAACTGCTGTTACAAATGCCAAACACAATTTCACAGGATATTTGTAGATTTAGCAAATGGCAAAATTTAGCTTTTTAGCATGTCTAAATGGGAACTCAGCATCATGGTCTGTCTTCTGACATTCAAACAAAAATAGAGAAGTATATTTTTAGAATATAAACGTGTCCTCACAATATACTGCCAACAAAATCTATTTGAGTTAGATTTTTCAAATGCCCCACTGTAATGTAAAAATTGCTTTAGGAACTAATGTTATAAAGACAAAGTTTGAACTTAAGCTATTTGCTTATCAAACATCATCAACAGGAAAAGGAGAACTGAATTCTTTTTTAGCAGACCCTTCTAAAAGTATCATTTATTTTTCACAGGGACAAGGATTAAGTTGTAACATTTACTGTATATGGAGATGTGACTAATTTAGTCAATGCTCTGTCCACAAGCTAGCTTTTCTTCTGCAATATTAACAACTGTGATGAAAAAGCATAGCATAAACAAAAGAACAAGACAAAAATCACTCCTTTCTTGTTGGCAGCATTGTGAGAACAGGTGAAAGGTTACTGGGTAACTATCAATAGCAGGATGGAGTCATAATATCCAAATACAAATTATGCAGTTTAGTCTATAAAAGTATTCACTGAATGTCCTGGAAAAAAAAGATGAATTATATGAAAAAGTGAAAAATTAATTATTAAATCTATCTGCACTCTTAAAGACTTCCCATCTGAACACTAAATATTTTGAGTTGCATTTTTGACCTTTCCTCCACCTTTCACATAGGCTCCTTTTCTATTACAAAATGCTACAGAGAATAGAAGTGCTGTCAATTAAGTAAAAAGGGTGTTTGCATCAACCTTTTCATGTGTGGAATTTAATGACATTTTAAGGTTAAAGTAAAAGTCAAACATTGATTTTTTTAGTGTCCTCCCCTAATGCACCTAATGAATAGAGATTCCAATAAAAACCTTTTAATCCATTTTAAACCATCTACTATGAGAAGACTTTTTTCTTCTTCTTTTTTTTTTATTACCAAACTTTTTTCTCCCCAGTGACAAAGTTTCAGGACAGAAAGAAACGCTGAGTCAAGATAACCTAGGAATTCAAATAAAAAAAAACCTCGAAAATGATGTATTCTAATATCAAGTTAATAAGATAAATTACATGTATGCATACACACTTTAGAAATCGGGAGACTAGAAATTCAAAATTCAGGCATTATTAGATTGGATAGCGATAAATTTCTAGATGACTAAAAGCATGCTTTGATTTCACTTATCTACAAGATATAATACAGAGCATGATTATTTTTCTATCTAATATTTGCTGTATTCTATAAATCAGAAGGATTAATATAATGAAGGATAACAGAAAAAAAAAGTGTGAACAAAGAGGCTGTGATGTTTGGAAAGCAGGGATTTGTCTCTTCATACCAGAAGAAAAAAGTAATAAAAAGTTAGCTGGTACAGTATCACAGCTTCATTTTTCCCAGGCAATTTGTATGCAAAAGGGAGCTAAGAAGATCCTTTGAACAAAATTCAGACCATTGCAATTCTAACTCTTTAACACTCCATTAGAAACTTTAAAATATTTTACCTTCCTCTTTTAAATGATATAAACTCATATTTCTTACATGTAATGTAATCCCATTTTCTTCAGAAAATTATGTTCTTGCAAATCACTTGGTAATATCTATAGTGGGCAGGTAGAATCATGGAAAGTTTCTCTTAATAAACAGTGGGCTTAATTTCATGCCATTTCAGTATGAGAACTACTGGTCTTTTACAGACAAAGCTAAATTCAATAAAAGCAAATGTCTCTTTCATATTAATACTTGACATGGTTGTTAGTTCTGTGAGTCAGAGGCAGGATTGTTTTCTAAATGTGAATTCATGTCCGACTTTGTCACGAGCCTGAGTAAAACACTTTTACTGTTTTATACCTTCAAATTTTTGTCACTTAGAGTATGTTCATTTAGATCAGTTAACCCATGTTTCTAGTTGTAAAATTAAATATACTTTGTTTTAATTAAATGTCACAAAGGCAGAAGTTCTTACCAAAACAAACAAAAATAATAATCTGTTGTGCCACTTTTAGGAATTACTCTGAGAACTTAATGGTACTTAGCTGCCCATAGGAGAAGCAATGAAACTACTTAAGATTTGGAAGAGAATTGGAATGTGCTTCTGAAGCCTATCTAAGCTTGTGATTGTATGTGTGCGCATGTTTTCCTTCACTTTTTTGTAATTTATTGTTCTATCCATCATACATTAGAGACCTCCTTTCACTGATGCCATAAATTTGAATCTTCTACCCAAGTCCCTCAAAATTTTCTCTACTCTTGGCTTTATCAAGTATTTGTGAAACCTTGGAAGGATTGAGAGAGCTAATATAGGATACCAGACACATTCAAGAAAACAAGAAAAAGATTTATTCTGATAAAACTGAATTCTGAAATGTTGAAAATCTCTGGACTTCCAGAAAAATTTGGAGTAGATGGATGATTTTTAAATACTCATTTGTTCATTCACTTATGCAGTGACCCATTCATTCACAAAATATTTATTGAATATCTATTATGTGCCTATCACTAGTCACCAGTGAGAAAAAGACAAGCCAGCCAGATCACTGGCTCAAGGAGCCTTCTATTTGTTGAGATGGACAGACAATCACAATACATAATGGTCTGATGAAGATAAATTCATGTTGTTATAGGATCATAAAGGAGGGACAACCTAATACTTAAGAGGAATGATTCACAAAGGTTTTCCAGAGGTGATATCTAATCTAAGCCATGAATAGAAAATAGATGTTAGTCAATGCAGAAGGCTGGAGTTAGGGAGTGGAGTGGAGTTGGGAGACAGAAAGGCATATGTGAAAACCCTGGGAAGAGAGAGCCTGCAGCTGGGGAGCTGAACGTAATTCAGTCTGGTTAGAATACCATAGTGTAAGAAGAGTTATAATAAACAAGGTTAGAGTGTTAGGCAAGAATTTTGTTAAGAAGTTTAAAACTTATCTCTTAGTATATGGAAGAAGTGTTAATATGAGAATGTCTTTGCCAGACTGCATTTTAGAAAAAATAATCTAAGAGAAGTGGAGTAAAAGGATTAGAGAAGAACTATTTTAGGGAGATGGAATGTTTCAGAGGCTAGTGCAGGCATCAAAAGATGGAGAGTCGAAGGTCTAAAATCACTGCTTCTCAAAGTGTGGTCCCTGGACTAGATGCATTATAATCATCCAGAAACTTGTTAGAAATGAAAATATCATAAACTACAGTATGAATTATAATAAAGATGATCATTTAAGTAGAGCCTTGCAATTTAAATTGAATTTTACATATATAATATTTAACTCACAAGGTATTGTGAAGTTGAAAAGAGATGGTCACCATTTTATGGGTAATTCTCAATTTACTAATTCTCAGTTTAATAAAATCACAGTATCATAGAATCATTATTTTTGTCTTAGTAGATATTTATTTTATTTCAAATTCTGAAGGCCACTGAAAAGATTAGCACATTATACATACAAATAAGTAATTAACCATTCTCCTAAGTGCTAGATAATAAAGATAATAATAGTAATAATAATATAATAGCTAACATATACCTAGTACTTATAGTTACCATGCAATTTTTTGAGTGTGTTACATGAATTAAATGACTTAATACTCATAATAACATTAGCCAGTAGACATATTATCATTCCATTGTACAGAGAAGAAAACGAAAAAGAGAGAATTTTAAGTAACTTGCCAAATTTTCCATAGCTAGTAAGCTTCAGAGCTGATTCAAACCTTGGTTATTTGTCTACGATGTCCATATACTTAACCACTGAGGTTCTGTTGGAAACTTGTTGAGATATGCTGAGAGAAAAGAGATTTCATCCACTGTTGGGGCGCAAATGAGGGTAATTTTTAGAAGCAATAAAGGCCAAGAAAATCAGAGTGGTCTATCAACAATCTATTTTGTCTGCGTGTTTACATGTTCCTAGGAGTTGGAGGTATTTCTGGTAAACCAGATTAAAATGAGGTGAGAAGCTACAAAAGAATAACCTCACTTAACTTGCTTTGCTAGCAGGTTTCTGCTCCGATCTCAAAATTATTAATGAATATAAACCGAGTTCCGAGTTTCTTCTTTACATAAATTTCCAAAGCACACAGAAAAGATCCTTTTTATTACTTTACCATCATTTCATTCTAAATAAGTCCATAAAATATCTTTACTATTCCAGGTCTGAAATTGCTGGGGTGTGTCATAGCTGTGGAAAAGTATAGAGAGGCTTGAAGGTGGAATCAAAAGATATATTTTGAATTCATTTTTTTTTTGTGAGATTGTGGAACTCAATTCAATCATCCTTGTTAAATTTCAGTTTTCTCATATGTATAATAGGGAAATACTTTTTTAATAGGATTGTTATAAATGTTAAATAAGATGTTATTTATAAAATGACTGATTAAAAGCAATAAATGGTCAAATGATAGAACATTTTAGTTAATTAACTACTAATTTTAATAAACATTTAACATGGCTATTTTGGACAAGTTATATATTTTCAAAAAGTTAAAAAGTGGTAGAAGTCAATTATCAGTAAAATTATACTGAAATATCAAACTTGTGACTTGGGAGTTTATCACAAATTTGCAATTCTTTTTGCAAAAAAAAGAGGGATGATGTGATTGAACATTGATGAGGAGTTGTATTCATTTGTTAATGCTCTGTAACAAAATTTAGTAGCTTAAAACATCACAGATTTGTTAGTTCAAAGTTCTGTGGGTTAGAAGTCTGGGTTTGTTGTGGTTGGCTTCTCATCTGAAGGCTTAACGAATATTCTCTTTTGAAGCACAGTCAGGTTGTGGGCATTATTCAGTTCCTGACAGTTGTAGAACTGAAATCCTCATTCCCTTGTGAATATCCCCTGAGGGGATATTCTCAGCTCCTGAAGCCCACCTACATTCCTTGCTATGTGGTTATCTCCATCTTCAATGCTGACTCACTCCCATACTTTCCTTTTAAGGGGCTCACCTGAGCAGCTCAGATTCATCCAGGATAATCTCCCTTTTTAAGATCAGTTGGTTTGGGAACTTAATTATATCTTCAAAGTCTTCATAGCAGTACCTAGTTTGATTTAATAACTGGGTAACAATGTTGTCCATCAAGAGGAGGAAACCTAAGGAGCCCACTTAGAACAGAACTCTGCCTCCTACGGGAGTCATTCAATGTTTCCCATTGCTAGAATACTATATCAAGTAGCTTGTGGAATATTCTGCATGATCAAGTAGCTTAAGATGTTCATCATGTCTATCACTTTTCTGTAAGGAGATCCCCTTGCACTTATCTTTTAACTGTCATTGATGAGTGCTACTATTCAAATCTAAAAGAGTGTGACAATCCTAAGTCCAGACAAAAGTCCCAACACATAGTCTATAGACAGATTTTTAAACCCCTTAAATTGAAACTGAGATTCATACCCAAAATCTTGATTCTTTATCTCATAAAGAATTTTTAAAAATCTATTATACAGGTGGAGTCAGAACAGAGTGAGATAAAATTAAGCATTCATAGATCAGGAGAATGTTTCTTAGAATCCAGATATTAGGTAAGGACAGAGAGACAAGTTCGGATGTAATGATTACCATTTTCTCGCCCTGGACTCACCATGAGGCATCAGAGTATTCAGATTTAAGTAAAACAAAGATTGGCACTCAGACATTAAAACAGATTTAATATTAGTGACGGTTACATGACCATTCACTGTCTTTCTACTACAAATTTATATAGGTGTTGCTCTAACAATGGCTTGGAAGAATGTTTGACAAAGTTGTGTCCATTATGCTCTTGTATCAGAATTTCTGAGGATATTTGTTAAAATGTAAATATCTTGGCTTCTCCAAAGACTTTCTATATCAGAGTCTCTAGAAATGATGTCAAGAATCAATCTGCATTTTGAACAAATTTCTCAGGTAATTCTAAACCCCACTGGTTTAGAGAGTTCAGCTTATTGAAAATATTTCTAATTTATTTCAATTCATTTATTATAAAATTTGACTAAAGTATTACACAAAAAGTTAGAAAAATGGATCAAACCTCAATGTTTAAGCTCTGAATCATCTTTCCTGCTTTGAAAGGTGTTCCAAAGCTTAATGTCCAGGTCTACTTTCAAATAACATGTTTTCCTCTTGAGCCACAGTAAAGCAATGTAGTTGCCAACAATATTTTGTTCCAGCAGGTATTTATAAATCATCTAGACCTATTTTCTTATTTTACAGATAAGAAAACTGAAGCCAAAAAATTTTGTGACTAAATTCAAAATCATTCTGATCTTTAGTGGGGAGATGATGAGTTAGCAGCAACATTCAAGATTTGAACTCCAATGACCGTTCCAAGTCATCATACAGCCTATTTTTTTTTTTAATGTGAATCTAGCCAATATTCAAATACTGTAAAAAAAGCTATTAAAATTTAGGATACTCACCTATAATCATGGTTTCATCTTGAAGGCAGATAACCATGCCTTTTCAAAACTTTGACTCATTCCTGGTATACTACCAAGAACCCATGGATTTTTAAAACAGATTAGTTGATAATACTGCATTTTCATTTGAATCCAGTAAAATAAAATATCCAGCATTTTAAATGTTCCATATGCCATCTTTAGTGCATTTTAATCTCATTTCATTTTATATGCATTTTTTAATAATTTTGGTTGCAGATGTCTAATACTTTAGTTTTATTTGTGCTGCTATATTTCTAAGTAGATTTTGCTTAGTTTAACTGATTTTTAAACTTCAAAATTATTTAGTTTATTCCACTGAATGGTAATGCTTCTATTTTCATATCATTAATTTTTTATCCTGAGATTATACATATCGCTCTATTGTAGGGATCCATGAAATTAGAAATTCACTGCCTTGAAGTATGATAAAGCATTCAAAAAAGTCTCTGCATTGTGATAACAGTTGTGTTTTATAGAGATTCTCCTAAAACACAAGCTCTTCACATTTATAAATAGATGACTGATAAAAAATAATTACTTAAAAATATCCCCCCCGCCCCAAGGTGATGTCATCCTAACACAATGCCTCTTACTTTGAGTTTGTAAAACTTTGGGTAGTTTTAGATTTTGTGTATTCACAATTGAAGAAAGAGAAGAAGCTGGAGGTGAGGTGAAGGTAGAATTATATTAGCAAAGGCAACTCTGAACACAGACATCCAGACTACCCTCCAATGTTTACCATATTACAATTATTTGCCAGTTTATCTTGCTCTATGTATAGCATGACTGTCACCAATCTCAGGTTCACATTTACTGAGGTTAACGAGCATTTTTTTCCTAAAATGAAACATGTTTAGGAGATTAAAGGGTTATCGCTTATTGCATAAAACTGAATAATTAAATAAGATCATCTCTCTCACACACACAATTCTTGAGTAAATTTATTTGGAAGTTTTGACTTTTAGGAGAGAATGAAGCAAGAACTTTTAGAATAAAGAGTATTTTGGAAGATTGGCAAGCTAGCCATTGTGACATAATAAGTGTCTCTAAAGAATATGTGGAGATGAGGAAACCATAGAGGACTCTTGGAGGTAGGTTTGTGTGTGTGTGTGTGTGTGTGTGTGTGTGTGTGTGTGTGTGTGTGTGTG